>NW_028227258.1:46750000-47302500 GCF_978045245.1 Mus caroli
TTGCTTACTTTCTGTGAGACTTTCTGAGTTTATTTCATCTGTTAACATCATTATTGGCAATCTATCTCACACTATGTACAATCAGTATGAACTCTATAAATATTTATTCATTTGCTTTATGCATGTTCAATGTATAATTCATTGCTAGCAGAGATGTTCATGCAAAAATCAAGTTCTTTGTTTTGTCTGGTTTTGGTATTTTTTGTTTTTGTTTTTGTTTTTATTTTTCCTGTTTCCAGTCAGTGGGTTCAGCTGGGTTCAGTATTACACAGAGATAAACTCAACAGAGTCTATAGACAGACTGTTCTTGTCAATAGGTTTGAGTGATACTGGGTTTATATTGCCATAGAAATTTAGCAACACATAGTTCACAAAGAATTTGGAAAGGAAAAATACAAGTCATTGTTTTTCACAATTTAAGTCAGAGAGTTTTTTGCACATATATGAAAATATATGTGTCATTTTCAAACTTAATTCATTTTTCCATCACTTTTCTCTTTTATTGAAAATACATTATTTTTTCACATGATATAGCCTGATTATGATTTGAGTCTCCCTCCCTGCACTCCTCCCAGACCTGCTACTGCAAGAAACAACCAGGTGAGATTCCCAAGCCCCAAGCCCCAAACCCATAACCCATGCCAGCTGGGTCCTCTAGGAAGTCCAGGAGCATAAGGTCAGCTCTATTCCCTCTGTGATCCATCTTCCTCTCCACACCTCTACCAGCAATCCTAAAGTGTTGCAGGCATTAGGGACCACCAGGAGAGACACCCCTACTTCAATTCCCTGCCTTTCCCCCTTTGGACAAACCCAGTAGTTGCAAGTTGTGCCCTGTTCTCTTTGTATTTCATTATCTGGCCATTCTCCCCTCTCTCCTTTGTGCAGCATCTTCTGGTCCATACCTTTATCAGCAATTCCAGAGCCTTGTACACCTCAGGCACCACCAGGTAAGGACTACAATTGCCTACACAGGCCCTTTCCAAACTCAGCAGCAGTGAGTTCTGACCTGGTCTTTCTGCACTGAATTTCCTGGCCACAGTTCCTCTTGCATCTCTGGAGGCTTGCTGATTCCTGGGACAACTAGGTAGATCCCATGCCCTAAGCCATTCCACCTTCCAGTCCTCACCTCTACCTGAAATGCCAGAAGCCTATAGTCATCAGGGACCACCAGGTGAGATTTTTTTACCCCAATTTCCTGCTGCTGGCCCAACTCTGCAGCAGCAGGGGGTTCCTCCCTGTCCTCTCAGCACTCCATTTCCTGGCTATAGCTCTGCCTACATCCTTGGAACTCTGCTGTCACCTGGGACAACCAGAGGCCTTCAGTCATCAGCTCTGCTTTCATCTCTAGAAACCTGCTGCCACCATGGCAAGAAGCTCCATCAAAAATTCTAGAGGCCTGCTGCCCCTAGGGACTACCAGGCTTGCTAACAGTAGGGACAACCAGATGTCTAAATTTCAGTGCTAGAACATAACCTACAAAAGCCTGCTGAATGGGGCCTCCACAAGAACCCAGCTATCCTATGGCACCAAGCTGTGGATATCCTAACACACCCGAAGAATAGAAAATTGACCTAAAATCTAATCTTATGAAGATTTTAGAGACCTTTAAAGAAGAAACAAGAAAAATCCCTAAAAGAAATACAAGAAAATAGAACCAAACAGGTAAATCCCTAAAAGAATGAGTAAATATAAAGATATACAGGAAAATACAAACAAACAGTTAAAGGAAATGAATGAATTTGTTCAAGACCTGAAAGTGAATATTGAAGCAATAAAGAAACCACAAACTGTGCACAAACCTGCTGATGGAAAAACTAGGAAAGAGAACAGAAACGACTAACACAAGCATCACCAAAAGAATATAAGAAAAAAAAAAAAAAGAATATAAGAAGCAGAAGAGAGAATCTCAGGTATGGAAAGCAGGGTAGAAGAAAATTATACATTGGCCAAAAAAATGCTAAATATAAAACAAAATATCCGAGAAATATGGGACATGGGACACCTGAAACGACCAAACCTAAGAATAATAGGAACAGAAGAAGGAGAATCTTCCCACTCCGACGCCCAGACAATACCTTCAACAAAATCATAGAAATTGATATAGACACCCGCAAGGACCCACACAGGACTCCCCACGGGATCCTAAGACCTCTGGTGAGTGGAACACAGCTTCTGCTCCAATCCAATCGTGCGGAACCAGAGGCTGCATTAACTAGGGAAGCAGGCAACCCGGCCTGAGGTGGGGCACAAGTCCCTTCCAGTCCACTCGAGCACCAGGATGCCTTGCCAGTGGAGTCTCCAGACACCCTCAAGGACCCACACAGGATTCCCCATGGGATCCTAAGACTTCTGGTGATTGGAACACAACTTCTGCCAGGATGCAGATTCGAACACCAGATATCTGGGCACCTTCCCTGCAAGAATAGAGCTTGCCTGCAGAGAATACTCTGACCACTGAAACTAAGGAGAGAACCAGCCTCCCAGGTGTGCTGATAGAGGCTAACAGAGTCTCCTGAGGAACAAGCTCTAATCAGAGACAACTATAACAGCTAGCTTCAGAGATTAACAGATGGCAAACGTAAGAATCCTACTAACAGAAATCAAGACCACTCACCATCGTCAGAACGCAGCACTCCCACCCCACCTACCTGGGCACCCCAACACAGCCGAAAAGCTAGACCCAGATTTAAAAGCATATCTCATGATGATGGTAGAGGACATCAAGAAGGACTTTCATAACTCACTTAAAGAAATACAGGAGAGCACTCCTAAAGAGTTACAGGTCCTTAAAGAAAAACAGGAAAACACAACCAAACTGGTAGAAGTCCTTAAAGAAAAACAGGAAAACACATCCAAACAGGTGATGGAAATGAACAAAACCATACTAGACATAAAAAGGGAAGTAGACACAATAAAGAAAACCCAAAGTGAGGCAACACTGGAGATAGAAACCCAATCTGGAACCATAGATGCAAGCATCAGCAACAGAATACAAGAGATGGAAGAGAGAATCTCAGGTGCAGAAGATTCCATAGAGAACATCGGCACAACAATCAAAGAAAATACAAAATCCAAAAAATATCCTAACTCAAAACATCTAGGAAATCCAGGACACAATGAGAAGACCAAACCTACGGATAATAGGAGTAGATGAGAATGAAGATTTCCAACTCAAAGGACCAGCAACTATCTTCAACAAAATTATAGAAGAAAACTTCCCAAACCTAAAGAAAGAGATGCCCATGAACATACAAGAAACATACAGAACTCCAAATAGACTGGACCAGAAAAGAAATTCCTCCCGACACATAATAATCAGAACAACAAATGCACTAAATAAAGATAGAATATTAAAAGCAGTAAGAGAGAAAGGTCAAGTAACATATAAAGGCAGGCCTATCAGAATTACACCAGACTTTTCACCAGAGACTATGAAAGCCAGAAGATCCTGGACAGATGTTATACAGACACTAAGAGAACACAAATGCCAACCCAGGTTACTATACCCGGCCAAACTCTCAATTACCATAGATGGAGAAACCAAAGTATTCCACGACAAAACCAAATTCACACATTATCTTTCCATGAATCCAGCCCTTCAACAGATAATAACAGGAAAAAAAAAATACAAGGAAGGAAATCACGCCCTAGAAAAAGCAAGAAAGTAATCCCTCAACGAACCTAAAAGAAGACTGCCACAAGAACAGAATGCCAACTCTAACAACAAAAATAAAGGAAGCAACAATTACTTTTCCTTAATATCTCTTAATATCAATGGACTCAATTCCCCAATAAAAAGACATAGACTAACAGACTGGCTACACAAACAGGACCCAACATTCTGCTGCTTACAGGAAACCCATCTCAGGGAAAAAGACAGACACTACCTAAGAGTGAAAGGCTGGAAAACAATTTTCCAAGCAAATGGTCTGAAGAAACAAGCTGGAGTAGCTATTCTGATATGGAATAAAATCGACTTCCAACCCAAAGCTATTAAAAAAGACAAGGAGGGACACTTCATACTCATCAAAGGTAAAATCCTCCAAGAGGAACTCTCAATTCTGAATATCTATGCCACAAATGCAAGGGCAGCCACATTCATTAAAGACACGTTAGTAAAGCTCAAAGCACACATTGCACCTCACACAATAATAGTGTGAGACTTCAACACACCACTTTCATCAATGGACAGATCCTGGAAACAGAAACTAAACAGGGACACAGTGAAACTAACAGAAGTTCTGAAACAAATGGACTTAACAGATATCTACAGAACATTTTATCCTAAAACAAAAGGATATACCTTCTTCTCAGCACCTCACGGGACCTTCTCCAAAATTGACCATATAATTGGTCTCAAAACAGGCGTCAATAGATACAAAAATATTGAAATTGTCCCATGCATCCTATCAGACCACCATGGACTAAGGCTGATCTTCAATAACAACATAAATAATAGAAAGCCAACATTCATGTGGAAACTGAATAACACTCTTCTCAATGATAACTTGGTCAAGGATGGAATAAAGAAAGAAATTAAGGACTTTTTACAGTTTAATGAAAATGAAGCCACAACTTACCCAAACCTATGGGACACAATGAAAGCATTTCTAAGAGGGAAACTCATAGCTCTGAGTGCCTCCAAAAAGAAACTAGAGAGAGCACACACTAGCAGCTTGACAACACACCTAAATTCTCTAGAAAAAAAGGAAGAAAATTCACCGAAGAGGAGTAGACGGCAGGAAATAATCAAACTCAGGGGTGAAATCAACCAAGTGGAAACAAGAAGAACCATTCAAAGAATTAACCAAACAAGGAGTTGGTTCTTTGAGAAAATCAACAAGATAGATAAACCCTTAGCTAGAATCACTAGAGGGCACAGGAACAACATCCTAATTAACAAAATCAGAAATGAAAAGGGAGACATAACAACAGATCCTGAACAAATCCAAAACACCATCAGATCCTTCTACAAAAGGCTATTCTCAACAAAACTTGAAAACCTGGAACAAATGGACAAATTTCTGGACAGATACCAGGTACCAAAATTAAATCAGGATCAAGTTAACGAGCTAAACAGTCCCATATCCCCTAAAGAAATAGAAACAGTCTTTAATAGTATCCCAGCCAAAAAAAGCCCAGGACCAGATGGGTTTAGTGCAGAGTTCTACCAGACCTTCAAAGAAGATCTAATTCCAGTTCTGCACAAACTATTCCACAAAATAGAAGTAGAAGGAACTCTACTCAACTCATTCTATGAATCCACAATTACTCTGATACCTAAACCACAGAAAGATCCAACAAAGATAGAGAACTTCAGACCAATTTCCCTTATGAATATTGATGCAAAAATACTCAATAAAATTCTCGCTAACCGAAATCAAGAACACATTAAAGCAATCATCCATTCTGACCAAGTAGGTTTTATTCCAGGGATGCAGGGATGGTTTAATATATGGAAATCCATCAACGTAATCCATTATATAAACAAACTCAAAGACAAAAACCACATGATAATCTCGTTAGATGCAGAAAAAGCATTCGACAAGATCCAACACCCATTCATGATAAAAGTCTTGGAAAGGTCAGGAATTCAAGGCCCATACATAAACATGATAAAAGCAATCTACAGCAAACCAGTAGCCAACACCAAAATAAATGGTGAGAAGCTTGAAGCAATCCCACTGAAATCAGGGATTAGACAAGGCTGTCCACTCTCCCCATACCTATTCAACATTGTACTTGAAGTCCTAGCCAGAGCAATTCGACAACAAAAGGAGATCAAGGGGATACAAATTGGAAAAGATGAAGTCAAAATATCACTTTTTGCAGATGATATGATAGTATATATAAGTGACCCTAAAAATTCCACCAGAGAACTTCTAAACCTGATAAACAGCTTCGGTGAAGTAGCTGGATATAAAATTAATTCAAACAAGTCAGTGGCCTTTCTCTACACAAAGAATAATCAGGCTGAGAAAGAAATTAGGGAAACAACACCCTTCTCAATAGTCACAAATAATATAAAATATCTTGGCGTGACTCTAACTAAGGAAGTGAAAAATCTCTATGATAAGAACTTCAAGTCTCTGAAGAAAGAAATTAAAGAAGATCTCAGAAGATGGAAAGATCTCCCATGCTCATGGATTGGCAGGATCAACATTGTAAAAATGGCTATGTTGCCAAAAGCAATCTACAGATTCAATGTAATCCCCATCAAAATTACAACTCAATTCTTAAACCAATTAGAAAGAGTAATCTGCAACTTCATCTGGAATAACAAAAAACCTAGGATAGCAAAAACTCTTCTCAAGGATAAAAGAACCTCTGGTGGAATCACCATGCCTGACCTAAAGCAATTGTGATAAAAACTGCATGGTACTGGTATAGTGACAGACAAGTAGACCAATGGAATAGAATTGAAGACCCAGAAATGAACCCACACACCTATGGTCCTGTCTTCGACAAGGGAGCTAAAACCATCCAGTGGAAGAAAGACAGCATTTCCAAGAAATGGTGCTGGCATAACTGGTTGTTATCATGTAGAAGAATGCGAATCGATCCATTCCTATCTCCTTGTACTAAGGTCAAATCTAAGTAGATCAAGGAACTTCACATAAAACCAGAGACACTGAATCTTATAGAGGAGAAAGTGGGGAAAAGCCTTGAAGATATGGGCAGAGGGAAAAGATTCCTGAATAGAACAGCAATGGCTTGTGCTGTAAGATCGAGAATTGACAAATGGGACCTCGTGAAACTGCAAAGCTTCTGCAAGGCAAAAGATACTGTCAATAAGACAAAAAGACCACCAGTAGATTGGGAAAGGATCTTTACCTATCATAAATCAGATAGGGGACTAATATCCAATATATATATAAGGAACTCAAGAAGGTGGACTCCAAAAAATCAAATAACCCCATTAAAAAATGGGGCTCAGAACTGAATAAAGAATTCTCACCTGAGGAATACCGAATGGCTGAGAAGCACCTGAAAAAATGTTCAACATCCTTAATCATCAGAAAAATGCACATCAAAACAACCCTGAGATTTCACCTCACACCAGTCAGAATGGCTAAGATCAAAAATTCAGGTGACAGCAGATGCTGGCGAGGATGTGGAGAAAGAGGAACACTCCTACATTGTTGGTGGGATTGCAAGCTTGTACAACCACTCTGGGAATCAGTCTGGCAGTTCCTTAGAAAATTGGACATAGTACTACTGGAGGATCCAGCAATACCTCTCCTGGGCATATATCCAGAAGATGTTCCAACCGGTAAGAAGGACACATGTTCCACTATGTTCATAGCAGCCTTATTTATAATAGCCAGAACCTGGAAAGAACCCAGATGCCCCTCAACACAAGAATGGATACAGAAAATGTGGTACATTTACACAATGGAGTATTACTCAGCTATTAAAAAGAATGAATTTATGAAATTCTTGGGCAAATGAATGGACCTGGAGGGCATCATCCTGAGTGAGGTAACACAATCACAAAGGAACTCACACAATATGTATCCACTGATAAGTGGATATTAGTCCAAAACTTAGGATACCCAAGATATAAGATACAGTTTGCTAAACACATGAAACTCAAGAAGAATGAAGACTGAAGTGTGGACACTATGCCCCTCTTTAGAATTGGGAACAGAACACCCATGGAAGGAGTTACAGAGACAAAGTTTGGAGCTGTGACGAAAGGATGGACCATCTTGAGACTGCCATATTCAGAGATCCATCCCATGATCAGCATCCAAAAGCTGAAACCATTGCATTCACTAGCAAGATTTTGCTGAAAGGACCCAGATATAGCTGTCTCTTGTGAGACTGTGCTGGGGCCTTGCAAACACCGAAGTGGATGCTCACAGTCAGCTAGTGAATGGATCACAGGGCCTCCAATGGAGGAGCTAGAGAAAGTACCGAAGGAGCTGAAGGGATCCGCAACCCTATGGGTGGAACAACATTATGAACTAACCAGTACCCTGGAGCTCTTGACTCTAGCTCCATATTTATCAAAAGATGGCCTAGTCGGCCATCACTGGAAAGAGAGGCCCATTGGACATGCAAACTTTATATGCCCCAGGACAGGGGAACGTTAGGGCCAAAAAAATGGGAATGGGTGGTTAGGGACGTAGGGGGGAGTGTATGGGGGACTTTTGCGATAGCATTGGAAATGTAATTGAGGAAAAGATGTAATAATAATAAAAAAAAGAAATTTATATAGAAACTGACAGGTAGATCAATGGCATCGAACCTACCCTGGAAATCAGTCTGGCACTTCTTCAGAAAATTGGACATAATACTACCTGAGGACCCAGCTACAGCACTCCTGAGCATATATCCAGAATATGCTCCAAAATGTAATAAGGACAGATGCCCCACTATGTTCATAGCAGCCATATTTATAATAGCTGGAAGCTGGAAACAACCCATATGTCCTTCAACAGAGGAATGGACACAGAAAATGTGGTACATTTATAAAATAAAAAACTACTTATCTATTAAAAGCAATGACTTCATGAAATTCCCTGGCAAATGGATGGAACTTAAAGATATCATCCTGAGTGAGGGAACTCAGTCACAAAAGAACACACATGGTATGCACTCACTGAAAAGCAGCTATTAGCCCAAAAGTTCAAAATACCTGAGATTTAATTCATAGACCATATGAAGTCCAAGAAGAAGGAAAATCAAAGGGTGGATGCTTCAGTGCTTCTTAGAAGGGAGAACAAAATACTCACAGGAGGAAATATAGAGACAAAGTATGGAGCAGAGAGTGAAGGAAAGGCCATCCAGATTCTGATCCACCTGGGAATCCATCCCATATACAGTCAGCAAACCCATATGCTATTGTGAATGCCTGGAAGTTCTTTATGATGAGATCCTGATGTCTCTTGAGAGACTCTGCCAGAGTCTGACAAATACAGAGGAGGACGCTCACAGCTAACAATTGGACTGAGTATGTGGTCCCTGATGGAAGAGTTGGAAAAGGGACTGAAGGAGATGAGGGGGTTTGTAGCCCCATACAGAGATTATCTGTGTCAATTGTCCAGACCTTTTGGAGCTCCCAGGGGCTGAACAACCAACCAAAGAGTACACATGGAGGGACCCATGACTCTGGCCAATATGTGGCAGAGGATGGCCTTGTTGGATATCAATGGGAGGAGAGGCCCTTTGTCCTGTGAAGGCTATATGCCCCAGTGTAGGGGAATGTAGGGGGGAAGACTGGAGTAGGTAGGGGTGTGGGGGGAGCATTCTCATAGAGTTAGTGGGAGGGGGTATGGGATAGGGGGTTTTCAAAGGGGAGACCTGGAAAGGGGAAAACATTTGAAGTGTAAATAAAGAAGATATTCAATTAAAAAAAGAAAGAAAGAAAGAAAGAAGGAAAGAAAGAAAGAAAGAAAGAAAGAAAGAAAGAAAGAAAGAAAGAAAGAAAGAAAGAAAGAAAGAAAGAAAGAGAAAGCTTCCATAAGTAGAGGACACTGTCAGTAAGACAAAGCAGCAATTACAGATTGGGAAAGGATCTTCACTAACCTACATCTGACAGAGGGCTAATATCTAAAATATATAAGAGGTCAAGATGGTAGACATCAACAATACAAATAACCCAATTAAAAATGGGGTACAGAGCTAAACAGAGAGTTCTCAACAGCAGAATCTCAAATGGCTGAGAATCACTGGAAGATCAAAGTGTAGATGCTTCAATATTACCTAGAACGTTGAACAAAATAATCATAGGAGCTAGAGGGAATTAGGGACCAGGGAGACAGAGATAGGAGGGGGAGAGGGAAAAGGAGGGCAGGAACAGGTATTAGAAGGGGTAGGAGACATGTAGAGAGGATCAGGAAATTGAATAGAAACATGTAGCAGAGGGGGATGGGCAACTGGATTAGCCACTAGAAAATCCCAGATTCCAGGGAAGTGAGAGGCTCCCTGGATCCAATGATGATGACTTTAGCCGAAATACTCAACAAAGGAGACATACAACTGGTAGAGATTACCTCCAGTAGATGGGCATGGTCCCCAGTTAAGGGATGGGACCACACATGCATCTCAAAATTTTAAACCCAGAAATGTTTCTGTACAAAGGAAAGACAGAGACAATAAATAGAACAGAGACTGAAAGATGGGCCATTCTGAGGACAGTCCCCCTAAGGATCAATCCCACCAGCAGACACCAAACCCCTACACTATTGCTGATGCCAAGAAGCACTTGATGACAGGAGCCTGTTCCCTGAGAGGTTCTACCAGCCACTGGCCAATACAGATGCAGATCCTCACAGCCAACCATCAGAGTGAACTCAGGGACTCTAAAGGAAGAACTAGGAGAAGGACTGAAGGAGCAAAAGGGGATTGCAAACCCATAAGAAGAACAATATCAGCTAACTGGACTGTAAGGAGCCGCCTTCACATTTGCCATTACAAGATGGCGCTGATGGCACTGACACCCGTGTTCTAAGTAGTAAACAAGCAAGCTGCGCATGTGCCGGGGTAGCTTTCCACGCCATGTGCTCTGCCTTTCCCGTGACGACAACTCCGGCTGATGGGCTGCAGCCAATCAGGGAGTGACACGTCCGAGGCGGAGGACAGTCCTCCATAAAAGGGAGGGGGCTCCACCATCTCTCTCTCTCTCTGGCGCTCTCTCTGGCTCCCTTCTCCACTGGCTCCTGATGGGGTAAGCAATAAAGTTTGTGCTGCAGAAGATTCCGGTTGCCCTGAGCGTGTTCTTACCAGGGGACACAAAAGCGCGGGCAATACTGGACCACATAGAGCTCCCAGGGACAAAAATCACCAACCGAAAACTATACATGGAGGGAGCCAGAAGCCCAGATACATCATATGTAGCAGAGGATGGCCTTATCTGACATCAATGGGAGGGGAGGGAGGCTTGATGCCCCAGCATACAGGGATGGTAGGGGGTGAGGCAGGAGTGGGTGAATGGGTGGAGAAGCACCCTCATAGAGGTAAAGTGAAGGAAGTGAGGGGAATGAGATGGGGGTAACCAGGAATGTGGATATCATTTGAAATATAAATGAATAAACATGATTAATAAAATAAAGAAAAAATTTAAAAGTAGAAATATTCAAATTCATTAATCATCATGAAAAGGCAAATTAAATCAATAGCATCCTGAGTTAGGTAACCCAGGCTCAAAAGGACATGCATGGTATTCATAGAGTACAGAATAAACCAGCTAAAATACACAGACCCAAAGAAAACAAATAACATGGAACTTCCATGATAGTATGCTTGAATTTAACTCAGAAGATGAAATTAACTATAAGACAACAGAGAGAAATATTCTGAGCTGGCCTACTTTTTGTATTTCATGTGTCTCTTCTACTTGGATAGGTGTCTCCTAGACTTAGGGAAATTTTGCTATAATCATATTGAAAATATTTCCTGGATTTTGTTTTTTTTGCATATGTTTCTTCTTCTTTGTCAATAGTTCATTAATTTGGTCTTTTCAAGTTTTTCCAGAGATCTTACATAATACATTCATTAGTTGTTAAATTCATTTTTTTTTCCTTAGCAGAATAAGCTATTCCATACTCCTTGGGGACAAGACTCTATTTTTTTTCTCATGCTATTGGTTTATTCTATTACTGGGACTATTCAAGGAATGCATTATTTATTTCTAGTATCGCTTTAGTTTGTGATCTTCAGTATTTCCATTTCCTTATTGAATTCTGTTTTGCTATTCTTCAGTGGTACACATATCTTATTTAGCATTTGCCCTGTATTCTCTTGGAATCTGTCCAAGACTTTATTCATTTATTTCGAGCATAGATATTATTTTCTTTCAAATTATTTGTGTGTATTTAGAGTTAAGTCATTTTGTCTTGGATTGTTTACTCTGATACTGGTAGGTTTTAGAGGAGACATATTGTCTTGTTTTTCATGACACTTGTGCTTTTTCACTGTGATCTGAGCATGTGCTGTTTTTGAAAGTTCTATCGTTTCTCAGACTGCTATGAGCACTCAGGTGTCAGTCTACAGATGGCTGAAATAAAAATGTGTATTTCTCTAATCCAGAGACATTTAAATTTAATGCTTTCACTTATATACTGTTTTTATTTATTCATTTATTTGTTATTTTAATTAATTATGGTTTATTTATTTAGGTAACTTTATATAATCTGCTTACCTTCACAAAATAATAATTTTTCTTCCCCGTAGTACTGGAGAGAGTAGGTACATGCCACAGAGCTTAACAGCTTCTTAAAGTTAAGTGAAAATATTGAAAAAATTTGAAAAATCTAAGTTGGGGAGCAAAAAGAGAAAAATTGATTATCCCATTGCTACTTGGAATGGTGGAATACAAAGATTTAAAGATGAGAACTCCCAGCTATATCTGATTTTAGTTGTAATTCTACTTGTACTGATGGATGACATGGCAAATAAGAGCGAATATCAATAAAATAATGGTTGATATTAAAAAGCATTCTTTATTTTCCATGTGAGTTTCTGAAGATCCACCAGCTGTGCATATAGTTGCCACTAATCGCTTTCAGATTATAGATTGTACTCTAAATATTTACTCACGAGAATTTAGTTTGGATATTTACTTTGTGCAGAAATATAAATAGGCAGTAGAAAGAACACTGACATCTTCAAAGCAAAATGAAGTTCGTTCTGCTGCTTTCCCTCTTTGGGATCTGCTGGGCTCAATATGACCCACATACTACAGATGGGAGGACTGCTATTGTCCACCTGTTCGAGTGGCACTGGGTTGATATTGCCAAGGAATGTGAGCGATACTTAGCTCTTAAGGGTTTTGGAGGGGTGCAGGTATTACTTCACAAATTAAAGGTAGAACTTACTGTGTTCACATATACAGTATTCTTTGGTTTCCTCCCTCTTTTTAAAATTTATTTTATTTATTTACATTCATGTGGTTCCCACCACCTTGGTCCACACTTCCTCATCCTATTCCTCCTCCTCCTTGTTTCAGAAAGGGTGCTCCAGCCCCACACCTCCCCTTTCCCTGGGGCCTCCCCTTTCCCTGGGGCCTCCCAGGGTTCAAGGTTCTCCAGGATTAAGTGCATTTTCTCCCACTGAGGCCAGACCAGGTATACCTCTGCTACATATGTGCCAGGGGCCTCAGACCAGTCCTTGCAATGCTCCTGGTTGGTGGCTCAGTCTCTGAGAGCTCACTGGGATCTGGGTTAGTTGAGACTGCTGGGCTTTCTATCAGGTCACTCTTCCTTTCAACAACTTCCTCGTCCTCATCCTAGTCCTTGTCCTCCTCGTCCTCCTCGTCCTCCTCATCCTTGTCCTTGTCCTCGTCCTCCTCTTCCTCCTTCTCCTCCTCCTCCTTTTTTATTAATCATTCCATTCGTCTACATCTCAAATGATATCCCACTTTCCAGTTACCCCTCCAAAAACCCACCATCCCATATTTACCCTCTCTCCCATCCCCTTTGCCTCCATGAGGGTGCTCACCCACCTTCTCCCACCCTACTGCTTCAGCATCCCCCTACGTTGGGACATCAAACCTCCCCTAAACCAAGGTTCTCCCCTCCTGTTGTTGTCAGGTAAGGCTATCCTCTGCTACATATGTATCTGGAAACATGGATCCCTTCAGGTATACTCCTTGGTTAGTGTTCTAGACTCTCTGAGAACTGTGGTCAGACCAGCCTATGTTGTTCTTCCAATGGGGTTGCAATCCCACTCTGCTCCTCCATTCCTTCTGCCAGCAACCCCACCAGATTCCCTGAGTTCAGGCTGATGGTTGGCTCCAAGCAACCACATCTGCATTAGTCATTTGCTGGCCAGACTTCCCAAGGAACCACCACACTAGGTTCCTGTCAGCAAGCGCCTGTTGACCACAGGAACAGTGGGATCCCGGGGGCAGTCCGAGGTTGGCTGGTCCTTCAGTTTCTGTTCCATTTTTTTTTTTTTTTGTCCCTGTTCTTCCTTTGAACAGGAGCATTTCTGAGTTAAAAACTTTGAGATGAGTAGGTGGTCCCATCCCTAAACCAGGGACCTTGCCTATCACTGGAGGTGGTCTCAACAGGTTCTATCTCCCCCTTCTCCGTGAAATTCTGCTAAAGTCATCCCCATTGAGTCCTGAGAGCCTCACGTTTCCCTTGTGTCTGGAACCCTCCAGTGGCTATCCCCAGTTCCTCATCTCACCTGCTGCATAATTTTGTTCGATTATCTGACCCTCGAAGTGCACTGAGGATGATGTGTTTCTACCTCTGAGTTTCTTGTAAGAGTTGAGTTTATAAGTGCTTCTAATGTTGAGAAGGCAGCAAGTGTTACCTTATTTGAACTAATTAATTTTCCTTTATGGAAGTCATCCTTTAGGATAAAGAGTGTCCCTTTTATTATTTAGCTTATAATATGATTTCCTTCAATATTTTGGCATATACTTTATGAATAAAATCTGTATGTTGGTTTATAGAAAACCATTAGTAACATTTCAAATAACAGAGCTATCTTAAACAACTCTAAAAATATTATATTTCAATAATATGCTTTAAAGTTATATTAGAATTTTCAGGGGCTTTAATGTTTCTCCTAGGTCATTGATCTGGGTGGTGGGTGAGGCAGTTAAAAGTAGTGAATACTTTGGAAATGGCTGCGAGACAGAATTCAAATTTAGTGCAAAACTTGACAGTTATCCACAAGTGGGATGGTGAGAAGATGTGCTATTTAAAGTAAATATATAACATTTTATATTTGATCTATCATACATTGTTGTCATTTGGCATCAATCAGATAAATCTTCAAATATTCTAATTCGTACAACTATGAAGTTGTTGATTATTGCTTAGGGTTATTGTTCCTTAAACCCTTTTATTTTTTCACCCATTTCAATCTGGAAGTCAATCATCTGGTAGGAGTGGAAATCCAAAGTATTACTTAGTGATTTCTGTCTGTTTGTGATGAGTCCAAGAGATTCTAAGAATGTTTGTTCATGGTCTACTAAAGTTATATTAGTATTACAAAAACAGTTATACTCAGAAATGTTCCCTATAATGTCACCACACTATGGACTTTCCTTATGCTACATTTGAGAATTAATGGAACTATTTGAAGGTTTGTAATTTAACAGCACAGTTATGAATTCAAGTTTCCATTCTATACTATGTAACTTGGATATCTTAATTCCCAAGTCCATAATATTATAATAGAATAAAAAAATCTAAAGTAAACATTTTAGGAACAAAAGATTATGTAGTTAAACCTAAATGTAGAGAAAATTCCCATGAATAGTACCATAGAAAACACTCTGTCTCTGTCTGTCTCTCTGTCTCTGTCTGTCTGTCTGTCTCTCTCTCTCTCTTTATATATATATATATATATATATATATATATATATATATGTGTGTGTGTGTGTGTGTGTGTGTGTGTGTGTGTATGAAAGACAGACATCTTTTGAAATTATCATGTATTTAGATAATAAAGTAGAGAACGCCATATATAAAGTTATGCTAAGCAGTGTGAAAAAATAATGTTTTTAATTTAGGAACTGGAGAGAAGTTTGGGGTTTGGTGCCTTCTGACAGAGCCCTTGTGTTTGTGTACAACCGTAACAATCAGCAAGGACATGGTGCTGGAGGGGCATCCATCCTGACATTCTGGGATGCTAGGTGGACAACATTTTTTGCTGCTGTTGGGTGTGCATTTAATGTCAGTAAAGTATTGTATACGTCTGCTTTAATACTATATTGAACCTTTCAGAATGTACAAAATGGCTGTTGGATTTATGTTGACTCATCCTTATGGATTCACAAGAGTAATGTCAAGTTACCGTTGGAATAGAAATTTCCAGAATGGAAAAGTAAGTCTTGGAGTTGTCTGAAGCACATTTTCACGTAGAAAAAAATGTGGTTCTGTTTTAATTTCATGTGCAGTTATAGCACATGATACTTATTAATAAGTGTTTATTCACTACAATTTTCTAAAGTGAGGACATTGAAAAGTACCTGTTAATGAAAATAAAATAGTTGAAATAATAACAAAATACAGAGTGAAAACAGCTATGCCTGATAAAGCTTTGACTTTAGATTTGACATTAAATTATACCTGTTACTACTAAAGGGAATTTCAAAATGTTTCTGCCTTTGGTATGATATCATCATATGAAAATGCTTTTATTTTTTGTGACTTTAGAGGGCAGCTGACTGAAGTATAATTAAGGAAATTATAATAGATAAAAGTCTATAAGAATTAGAGAACAATGATTTGTTGGAGAAATCTATGGATGCCTTCAAGTATATCCAATATGCACTTGTTTGTTAGTTCCATAAGTTTAAACAATTTCAAAACTGATCTAGGCAATGAGACTATAAGTTATCTGAAAGCTTTGGGAAATTTCCCATCTCAGTGGATTGTATCTAGCCTTATAGAGACACATCATGTATAAAATAGAAATGTCACTTCTATATAAATCTGAGAAATTGTTTTGGTTTCCTTTCAATGTAAGAATCACATGTTCTGTATTGAAACTCAAAATATATTCAAATATTTTGACAACAAAAGGTGATCATTTATACTTTGGTAAACAGTAAAGTCAGAATATATCATTATCACATTTTACAAGCAAGTAGCAAGAAATCAATTATTATTAACTTAGAAATTATTATATTAAAAGCATTTTGATAGTTGTTTTTAACTTTTATATTATTCAAGGACTACCTCTTATTTTTATCAATAAGCTGAAACACATTATGTAATGTATAATGATGGAAATATTTTAGGTAGTAATAGGGGGTCTGTTTTTTAATTCTAGGTTTCCTGACTCTAAGTTTCTTGTTTCAGTCACAGTGAAGTGATTTTAGTGATATTGAGGAGAGAATGCGAGCTTTAAAAACTGTTTCTTATATTTTAAATATGGTTTTTGAGAATGTGAGTTTGCCCAAAAGTTAAGAACTCAGTGAAAGTCTGTAAAAACAGTGAAGGACTTAGATAAAAATTAGACAATACAGAGGCAGAATTAGACAGTGGGCTTGGTTTTGGTTTTCTGTGGTGACAAGAATCAGGCAGCTACAAGCATTTAAATGACCGAATTCTTTCAATAATTAAGGATCAGAATTACTGGATGGAACCACCTAATAAACAATGGAGCAACCAAAGAAATTACCATTAACACAGACACCACTTGTAGCAATGACTGGGTCTGTGAACATCACTGGTGTCAAATAAGGTGGGAATCCCCTTCAGGTCTTGCCTAATAAGGAAGTTGTTTAACCATTTATTTTAAACTGTCAAAATGTTGAAACAGGGACTTCACTTGATATTATGTTTTTAGGAACATGGTTGCTTTCTGGAATGTAGTCAATGGTCAGTCTCTAGTAAACTGGTGGGATAATGACAGCAACCAAGTAGCTTTTGGCAGAGGAAACAGAGAATTCATTGTCTTTAACAATGATGACTGGTAAGTGTATAGTGATTAAAGAAGGATTGTATAATATTACAATATTAATTCCTTTCTTTTCCTATTCATTTATATTTTTTCATACATGAAAAATACTTCAGACAATGAATTTAAGCCACAAATAAATGGTCAATATATATAAGAAAATTATAATATCTGCTTTCCTATTTTTCCTTTGCATTAATAAAATTTTCCCTTTTTTTTTAAAGATTTATTTATTTATTTATTATATGTAAGTACACTGTAGCTGTCTTAAGACACTCTAGAAGAGGGAGTCAGATTTCCTTACGGATGGTTGTGAACCACCATGTGGTTGCTGGGATTTGAACTTCAGACCTTCGGAAGAGCAGTCAGGTGCTCTTACCCACTGAGCCATCTCACCAGCCCCAAAATTTTCCCTTTTGATCTTTAACCATAGCATATAATGAGAGTAGCATATATTCACATTATAAGCTCAAGTGATACATTTTACAACGTGTAAATAGTAAACATATATCTTTTTGTTATTAAGGAATTTTTATTAGATATTTTCTTCATTTACATTTCAAATGCTATCCCCAAAGCCCCCTATACCCTCTCCCTGCCCTGCTCCACAACCCACTCACTCCTGTTTCCTGGTCCTGGCATTCCCCTGTACTGGAGCATATGATCTTCACAATGCCAAGGGCCTCTCCTCCCATTGATGGTTGACCAGGCCATCTTAACATCATAAAACAATGTGTCATATTAGTACTGAAGTACTTTTCCCAGTACCTATGATTATCACATATATTTATCCATTTTATGGAGTGTTCAATTCTCTACTCTGTGTTTTAAATATTTTTAAGGTATACTTGCATTTGGTTTATGAGTTTCTTCAAGAGGTTGCTTACTCTGCCTTAAAAACCCTCATTATTGCCTATTCACCTGTGGTACTTCTTAGTGTTCTTTTATGGCTCCTTCATTTGTAGTACTATAGATCAGATACCAGAAGTGGTGCTCAAAGGCTTTCATGTGAGTACAGAAAAGGCAGAAGTACATATATTTCTGGATGTTTGAGGAATCTTTGATCTGCATAGTGAGTTTTAGTTCAGCCATGGCTATGTAGAGAGTACCTGTCTCACAAACAAGACAAACCAAACCAAACCAAAACAAACAAACAAAAAAAAGAATTCTAGCTTAGAGAATCTCTTTGGTATTCACAGTCAAAATCAAGTGTCTCAATCAAAATCAGCTTTCAATCAGGTTAAGAATACTTTTCCATAAAGCATATTTTCTTGGCTACAAGGAAATAATTGAAATTTGTAACATTTTATTTTTTTTTTGAAGAGCACATGGTTGGTTGTTTACCATAACTAGAATTACTTCATGTAGATACTTTTCTATTACAAACTTGTATGTATCCATAGAAATGCTAGATTATGTTTAATTCTAAAAAATTATTTGTGACATCATGTTTTTGAAGCAGTTTTGAAGAATTAATGCTATTAAAATTAAAAAGAATCACCAGAGTGTATGTCCAGCAAAGGACAGACTGGAAACAATGACAGTCCTCATGGGAGGGCTTTAGTGTTGAGCTTCCCTGGGTTCTCTGTGTTTCTCTGTCTGGGCACTACAGGCCATGAAACCAACACACATTTAAAAGTGTGTTTTGGTATAGAAAATTTGCTTGCTCCAGCTGACACAGTCTTGGTGTTTGGATTCTCTTACTAAGCTCTGAATTCTTACTGTTCTATAGCAGAAGGTTGGGGAATTTCTTGTTCTGTGGATAACATATAATACATGTTCCTGCACTTGATTGGGTTGAATTTAAATGAAATATGAACCCTTTTTTTCAGGGTTTTGTCAGAAACTGTACATACTGGTCTTCCTGCTGGCACATTCTGGAGATAAAGTCAACGGCAATTGCACTGGACTTAAAGTAAATGTTGGCAGTGATGGCAAAGCTCACTTTTCCATTAGTATCTCTGCTGAGGATCCATTCATTGCAATCCATGCTGACTCAAAACTGTAAGAATCAAATTAAAGACATATAGAGAGAGCATCAGTTGAGTGTGTTTCTTTTTCATATGCTCTGTACTATATTTTTAATTTCTTTTTTGTTTCTTTATTAATATGTGTGCTGTGTCTATCTGAGCACTGGAATGTTTGTAGGACATTTGAACAACCCTGTGCCATGGTCTTTCCTCTCTTTCTTTTTCCATGATCTGTGAGGATCACACTAAATTCATCAGACTTCTCTGGATAGCACATTTTCCTTCTAATAAAAAACCTCTTAGCAATAAATTAAAATAGGTAGAAATCTTAAAACTCATATATAGTCATCATATAACAACATCCTCGATATATGTAGCATTAGCAGAAAGTATAAATGTTTTCCAAAAACATTCTCAGAGTCTGAATGGTGTCCTGACACATATTTTTCTTTACTATTTGTATTTCTTCTCATGTATTCTTTTTAAAGTGTGAAAATAATTTTCAATACATTTCTTGAACAGTCTAATCATTTATTAAACATGTTTTGACTACTTGAAAACCCATTATTGTTCAATTTCATCTAATGACTCTTCAAATTTCTTTATATTTAATGATTCCAAGGAAAAAATAAATTTTCCTACTTCTACAACACACACACACACACACACACACACACACACACACACACACACACACATATATATATAATGGAAGTTAATCATTTATGAAAATCTCATCATATGTGCCATAAGCTTCTACATTCCATCTTTCCCATTCACTTTAAAGCACACTTACTCATGCACATAAATATACATGTTCAAATCTTTTTGTTGACATTTGACACTTAAGTAGAATGCTTGCATGAATGTGAGTGGGAGATGATTTAGGTGATAGGAAGAAGTTCCCATGTGTTTTCTTTGATTGGTGGTTTAGTCCCAGGGAGCTCTGGGGGTATTGTTCATATTGTTGTTGCTCCTATCAGGTTGCAAACCCCTTCAGCTCTTTGGGTACTTTTCCTAGCTCCTTCATTGGGGACCCTATGCTCTGTCCAATGGATGACTGTGAGTATCCACTTCTGTATTTGTCAGGCAGTGGCAGAATCTCTCAGGAGACAGCTTTATCAGGCTCCTGTCAGCAAGCTCTTGTTGGCATCCACAATAGTATCTGGGTTTGGTGGTCATTTATGGGATGGATCCCCAGTGGGGCAGTCTCTGAATGGTCAATCCTTCAGTCTCTGCTCTGAACTATGTCTCTATAACTCCTTCCATATGTATATTGTTCCCCCCTCTAAGAGGGATCAAAGTATCCATATGGCCTAGTCGGCCTAGTGGGAGGAGACGCCCTTGGTCTTATGAAGGTTCTATGCCCCAGTATAGGGGATTGCTAAGATCAGGAATGGTAGTGGGTGGGTTGGTGAGCAGGGGGAGGTGGGAGGGGACAGGGGATTTTCAGAGGGGAAACTAGGAAAGGAGATAACATTTGAATTGTAAATAAAGAAAATATTTTTAAAAAGACAAAAAAAAAAATAAAATAATTCCCAGTGGTTATATTTCTAAAACAACATGTCTCTACTACCCCAGCAGTTACTAATAGTGAATTAGCCATCCATGAAATAATGCAACCTTAGAAGTTATTGCCTGATCCAAAGTGAATGTTGAAGTTTCCAGTGTTCTCTGCAGGCAAACATTAACTTTGCTGGTGCAATGTTGCAACATTTGTATCTTGTAAAAATGACTGTTTTTTCACAGTAGACCTTTCCATTCTCTGGATCTTAAATCATGAATTCCTAGATGGTCCTTGATTCTTTGCTCTAAGGCATTATAGAGCTATTCCTTTTGTGATGAGTATGTAGTAGTCACCATTTTTTAATTAATAATATAAATTTAGATTTATTTTAATGTACATGAGTCTGAAGTCACTAACATTTAAAAAAATTTTTATTAGATATTTTCTTCATTTACATTTCAAATGCTATCCTAAAAGTCCCTTATGCCCCCTTCCCCTGCACTACTCCCCTACCCACCCACTCCCACTTCTTGGCCCTGGTGTTCCCCTGTACTGGGGCATATAAAGTTTGCAAGACCAAGGGGCCTCTCTTCCCAGTGATGGCCGACTAGGCCATCTTCTGCTACATATGCAGCTAGAGACATGAGCTCTGGGGATACTAGTTAGTTCATATTGTTGTTCCACCTATAGGGTTGCAGACCCCTTCAGCTCCTTGGGTACTTTCTCTAGCTCCTCCATTGGGGGCTCTGTGTTCCATCCTATAGATTACTGTGAGCATCCATTTCTGTATTTGCCAGGCATTGGCATAGCCTCACAAGAGACATCTATATCAGGGTCCTTTCAGGATAATCTTGATGGCATATGCAATAGTGTCTGGGTTTGGTGGCTGATTATGAGATGGATCCCCGGGTGGGTCACCAATTTTAACAGCTTGCTCAATTATTTCTCTGTGCACTAGTAGTTTCCAAATGCAAACATGATCTTCATTGTACAAATCTTGGTAAAACATTTCAAGGAAAACTTTTGTTTCCCACTTGTTAAATCATTTGTGTCAATTGTAAAGGGTGTTGTTTCCTAGATTTCTTTCTCAGTCCATATGTCATTTGTATAGAAGAGAGACATGATTGTGTGTATGTGTGTGTGTGTGTGTGTGTGTGTGTGTGTGTGTGTATGTGTATGATGAATTAATCTTGTATCCAGCCACCCACTGAATGAGTTTATCATCTATAGGAGTTCTCTGGTATAATTTTTTTTTTGGTTTATCTATAGTATCATACCATCTGCAAATAATAATACTTTGACTTCTTTCTTTGCAAATTGTGTCCCTTCAATCTTCTTTAGGTGTCTTATTGCTCTAGCTAGTACATCAGGTACTGTATTAAATAGGTACTCAGAGAGTAGAGAAATTCTTAAAGAAATGTATAACATCCTTACTCATCACTAAAATGCAAATGAAAATTACTTTGGGTTTCCATCTTATACCTGTCAGATTCTCTAAGATAAAATCGACATGTGACCACTCATGCTGTCAAGGACATAGAACAAAGAGAACATCCTTTTATTCCTGCTTGGAACACAAATTTGTATAAACATCTTGGAAATCAATGTAGTAGTCCTTAGGAAAATTGGGACTTAATCTACCTCAAGATCCAGCTATACCCCTTTTGACCATATATGTAATAAATACTCCACCCAATCCCAAGGATACTTATTCAATCATGTTCAGAGCAGCTTTATCATAGCCAGAACGCAGACACAACCTAGACATTCCTCCTTCAAAGAAGGAATAACAGAAATGTTGTACATTTACAAAATAGAGTATTACTCAGTAGAGACTGTTACTCAAGATTCAAAATCATGAAATTTTCAGGAAAATGATGGAACTATTAAAAAAATCATTTTTAGTGAAGTAACCCAGAGCCAGAAAGACAGAGTGTATAGTCAATTATATGGATATTAGCTGTTAAGTAAAGGGTAATCATGCTACAATCCACATACCCAGAGAGATTAAGTAACAAGGAAAGCTCAAGTAGGATCTCTCTAGGGAGAGGAAATGGAGGATGAATTGGTGATAGGTAGAGATGGGAACAGAAGGATGTAGAGTGCTGCAGAGAGGGAATGAGAGAGTATTGGGAGAGAAGCCTGGAATTGTATGTGTGTGGGGGAGGGGGTGTCAGTATTTGAAGGACAATGTGGAAACCTAATGCAGTGGAAACTCCCTGGAATTTATGAGGGCAACTCTACTTAAGCCTTGTAGTACTTAATATGAGGACTTAACAGCCCCATATTAACAGCCCCATATCTTCTGTAACCATCAAGGCTTCCAGTGCTGGGACTTTGACACCAAACCAGCCACAAAACCTTCAACCTACAATATGTTTGCAGGCAATGTTGGTGCAGTACTTGAAAGAGAGGCCAACCAATAAATGGCCCAACTTGAGCCCCATGTCAAGAGAGGAATCACATGCCAAAGACTGTGTGGATAGCCAAGATCCAAGGATTGGATAGCATAAAACCCTAGGATAGAACCAAATATGACTGGACAGAAAAAAAGCCAATGAAATTATTCGTAATGATATTCTGTTAATCTCAGTACCTAGCCCAATTATATTAGAGAAGGTTCATACTTCAATTTATGGGAGAAGATATAGAGATCTACAGGCAAACATTAGGAAGAGCTTGTAGGACTAAAAGGAAGAGGGTGAGGAAAGATTTTAGGGTCCACAGGGTTTGAGGACACCTTGATAACACTAAACAGGGCTCTTCAGGGCTCACAGAGACTGAAGTAGCAATCATGGTGTATGCACAGGTCTGTGCTAGGTCTCCTGTATATGTTAAGGTAATTTAGCTTGGTGTTCTTCTGGGACTTGTAGATCTTGGAATGTGTGTGTGTGTGTGTGTTGTATGAGAATAAAAAAAAAAAGAAAAAGAAGAAAAAAGAAAGTTTCTTATTGTTGGATCTTATGTAGGCATTTTCTCAATTGAGGCTCCCTCCTATCTGATGAAACTCGCTTGATTCAAGTTGACATAAAAATAGGCAGTACATTTATACACACACACACACACACACACACACACACACACACACAGTCCACACACTTCCATATTCTGTAGCCGTCTTTTCACTCAGTTCATGGTGTTTATTGATTTTAGTTTTGTGATGTCACATTTAAAGATGTCTCTTCTTATTGCATGAGTAATTGCAATCACATACAATAAACCTCTTCATTTTGCAAATACATTTATGTATGTGTATTGTCGGCTCTCTGATACATCCGTTCCCTGATTTGCCCCTCAGTGTTGTCTTTGCAATGATCACATTTTGATTGCAATGCGTCTGATCTGCTTACACTCCCCCACAATCTTTCCATCTCCCAGCTGAGAATACTATCTCTGGTCCTTGCATCTCTTGACCAGATCTATATTCAATGCTTATACTCTATGCAACTTTTAGGGTACCTTTGCTCCTATTGTATTTTCATCTAGATTAATACTCATCACCTCTGACTCCAATTTTGTTTTCTGCAGAGTCATGGGCTTATTTTAGCTTATAAGAGATCATTAATTCTATTCTACCTGCTTGACATTTCCAAAGTATGCTTTGTGGACGACCTTGTGCAGTAATGTCAGAAGAGTAACAGATCCCTTCTTTGTATTTTATTTCTTTTTGAAAATAGATTTTGTTTCATACAATATATTTTGATTACCATTTTCCCTTCCCACCCAGATCTTTCCCATATACGTATAAACTCAATTCCACACTCTATCCCCCTCTCCTTTATTAGAAAACAAATGAGCATCTAAACAACAACAACAATAATAATAACAGCAAAATAATAATAATACAATAAAAACAGAGCAATCAAATCAGAATAGGGAAAACAAGTGTGGGGATGGCTGAGGAGAGAGAATTGGGAGAGAGAACTGAGATTGGGTGGAGGGATCTCTGGGACAAACTAGAAACCTAGAAAAGGGTCATATTCACAATAGGGGATACAGAAACTGAAACAGCCATCTCCTGTAACCAAGCAAGATTTCCAATTCAAGAATGCAGACTCCAACACACCTACAAAATCTGTGCACCCCAACACACTTGAAAAGCTAGACCCGGATTTAAAAGCATAACTCTTGATGACGGTAGAGGACATCAAGAAGGATTATTAACTCACTTAAAGAAATACAGGAGAACACTGCTAAAGAGGTAGAAGATCTTAAGGAGGAAGCACAAAAATCCCTTAAAGAATTGCAGGAAAACACAACCAAACAAGTGATGGAATTGAATAAAACCATCGAAGACCTGAAAAGGGAAGTAGACACAATAAAGAAAACCCAAAGTGAGGCAACACTGGAGATAGAAACCCTAGGAAAGAAATCTGGAACCATAGATGTGAGCATCAGCAACAGAATACAAGAGATGGAAGAGAGAATCTCAGGTGCAGAAGATTTCATAGAGAACATTGGCACGACAATCAAAGAAAACACAAAATGCACAAAATAACTCAAATGATATCTACTCACCGATAAGTGGATATTAGTCCAGAAACTTAGAATACCCAAGATACAAGATACAATTACGAAACACATGAAACCCAAGAAGAATTAAGACCAGACTGTGGACACTTTGCCCTTTCTTAGAATTGGGAACAAAACACCCATGGAAGGAGTTACAGAGACAAAGTTTGGAGCAGAGACAAAAGGATGGACTATCTAGAGACTGCCATATCCAGGGATCCATCCCATAATCAGCTTCCAAACGCTGACATCATTGCATACACTAGCAAGATTTTGCTGAAAGGACCCTGATATAGCTGTGTCTTGTGAGACTATGCTGGGGCCTAGCAAACACAGAAGTGGATGCTCACAGTCAGCTATTGGATGGATCACAGGGCCCCCAATGGAGGAGCTAGAGAAAGTACCCAAGGAGCTAAAGTGATCTGCAACCCTATAGTTGGAACAACAATATGAACTAACCAGTACCCCCCGGAGCTCTTGTCTCTAGCTGCATATGTATCAAAAGATGACCTAGTCGGCCATCAATGGAAAGAGAGGCCCATTTGTCGTGCAAACTTTATATGCCTCAGTACAGGGGAATGCCAGGGCCAAAAAGTGGGAGTGGGTGGGTATGGAATTGGGGGGGGAGGGTATGGGGGACTTTTGGGATAGCATTGGAAATTTAAATGAGGAAAATACCTAATAAAAAAAATATATATATATATATATATATATATATATATATATAAACATGCCCTAGTAACCCCATGTAACCAACGGGCCAGGTGAACCACTCACTGGTTTCTGTGTTCTCATGCTCCGTGTCTGTGAGTGTGAGGTTGGAGTTGGCCCAGCTGGAAAGGCAGGAACTGCGCCCTGACTGTGTGCTCCGGCCCCACAGGCACACTGGGTGTTCAGGGGATAGCACAGTGTAAAAAAAAAAAAAGGATGATATATTCAAATTCCATCCATTTGCCCATGAATTTCATGAAGCTATTTTTTTAATAGCTGAGTAGTATTCCATTCTGTAAATGTACCACATTTTCTGTATCCATTCCTCTGTTGAGAGACATATGTGTTATTTCCAGCTTCTGGCTATTATAAATATGACTGTTATAAACATAGTGGAGCATGTGTCCTTATTACATGTTGGAGCATAGATGTTAAGTACTGAGAGTTCTTCTTGGTAGGATTTCCCTTTGATGAATATGAAGTGTCCTTCCTTATCCTTTTTGATAACTTTTGGTCGAAAGTTGATTTTTTTCACTAGTACAATGGCTACTCCAACTTGTTTCTTAGGACCATTTGCATGAAAAATTGTTTTCCAGCCCTTTACTCTGAGGTAGTGTCTGTCTTTGACACTGAGGTGCATTTTCTGTAGGCAGCAAAATACTGGGTCCTGTTTATGTATCCAGTCTGTTATTCTATGTCTGTATTGGTCTCCTGTGCCACAGTGCTCCATACCCAAATACTGCCAGGAGAGAGCTGGTCTCCCAGGAATGCTGACAAACCTGTGAGCACAAGTAATACCAGCACTTCTCCTCAAATTCCTGGTCCAAGCGTGAGCAACTCAGAGCCATCAGGACACAGAAAACAAGGAACAGCTGGGGACAGTATCCTTCCAGTTTTTATCTATCCCAGAGCTGACCCTGTGCCACAGCTTTCCATACCTAAGTTCCTCCCGGAGAGAATTGGTCTCCTAGAAATACTGCCACACAGGCTTGCAGGTGGGACAAGCCACAGTCAGAGACAGCAAGACCAGCTAACACCAGAGATAACCAGATGTCGAGAGGCAAGGGCAAGAATATAAGCAATAGAAACCAAGGCTACTTGGCATCATCAGAACCCAGTTCTCCCACCACAGTGAGCCCTGGTTACCTCAAAACATCAGAAAAGCAAGAATCTGATTTAAATTCACATTTCATGGTGTTGATAGAGTTCTTTGAGAATGTCATAAATAACTCCCTTAAATAAATACAGGAGAACACAGGTAAACTGGTAGAAACCCTTAAAAAGGAAAACACAAAAATCCCTTAAAGAATTCCAGGTAAACACAACCAAACAGGTGAAGGAATTGAACAAAACCATTCAGGATCTAAAAATGGAACTAAAAACAAAGAAATCACAAAGGGAGACAACCCTAGAGATAGAAAACCTAGAAAAGAGATCAGGAGTCATAGATGCAAGCATTACCAACAGAATAAAAGAGCTAGAAGAGAGAATCTCAGATGCAGAAGATACCATAGAAAACATTGACACAATATTCAAAGAAAATGTAAAGTGCAAAAAGCTCTTAACTCAAAACATCCAGGAAATCCAGGACTCAATGAAAAGACCAAACCTAAAGACGAGAGTTATAGAAGAGAGTGAAGATTCCCAACTTAAAGGGCCAGTAAATATCTTCCACCAAATTACAGAAGAAAACTTCCCTACCCTAAAGAAAGATATGTCCATGAACATACAAGAAATGTACAGAACCCAAAAGAGATTGGACCAGTAAAGAAATTCCTCCTGTCACATAACAGTCAAAATACCAAATGCAGAAAACAAAGAAAGAATATTAAAAGCAGTTAGGGAAAAAGGTTAAGTAACATATAAAGGCAGATCTATCAGAACTACACCAGACTTCTCAACAGAGATTAGGAAAGCTAGAAGATCCTGGAAATGTCATCCAGACTCTAAGAGAACATAAATGCCAGCCCAGGCTACTATACACAGCCAAACTCTCAATTACCATAGATGAAGAAACCTAGATGTTCCATGAGACATCTTTAAAAAAAAATGAAGTGATAGTTTGGGGCAAGGCAGAGAAGAAAGGAGGTAAAGAAAAAAAAAGAAAATATAAACATGTTCAGCACATTGAGTGAGGTAACTAAGACCCAAAAGGACATGCATGGTATGTAATCATTAATAGGTGGATATTAGCCAAAGGCATACAGAATACCCAGAATACAATCCACAGAACTAAAAAAGGTTAACAAGCAGAAGGGCTGGACTGAAGACACCTCAATCTCACTTGGTAGGGAGGAGAAAGTAATCACAGAAGGGCGAGGCAGGGAGGGACCTGAGCTGGAAAGGGGAGAGGAAGGGGAAGAGGGAAACATGAACAGGTATTGGGAGAGGGAAACAGGACTGATGTCTTGAGAGTCAGCAGAAAGAACGGATATAGGAGGTGGGGGGACCCTCTAGAATGTACCAGAGACCTGGGAGGTGAGAGACTTTCAGGACTCAAAGGGAGGTACCTTAGATGAAAAACCCTACAATGAGGAGAGGGAACTTGTAGAGCCCACCTCCAGGTGAAAGACAGGGCATCAAGTGGAGGGATGGTGTTGCCATCCCACAGTCAAAACTCTAACCTAAAGAACTGCAGGGAAAAAAAAAAAAGACCTGCAAGGATAAAAATGGAGAAGAGCCTGAAGAAAAGGAGGTCCAGCAGCAGGCCCAAATTTGGATCCAGCTCAAGAGGAGGCTCCAAGGCCTAAGACTATCATTGATGCTATTGTATGCTCACAAAAATGAGCCGATCATGACTAACCCCCCAGAAGACCCAAAAAGCAGATGAAACAGTCAGATGCAGATATTTATAACCAACCAATGGACAGCAGTGGCTGACCCCTGTGGCTGAATTAGGGAAAATATGGAAGAAGCTGAGGAGAAAGGCAACCCTGTAGGAGGACCAGCAGTCTCACCTAACCTGGAACCCTGAGATCTCTCAGACACTGAGCTATCAACCAGGCAGCATATACCAGCTGATATGAGGCCCCCAGTACATATACAGCAGAGGACTAACAGGTCTGACTCAGTCAGAGAAGATTCACCTAACCCTTAAGAGACTGGAGGTCCCAGGGAGTGGGAAGGTCTGGTGGGGTGAGGGTTAGGGTGAGGACATCATGGTGGAGATAGAGGGAGGAGGTATGGGATGTGAAACAGTCAGAGGGTAGACCAGGAGAGGTATAAACATAGACTGTAAAAAGAGATTAAATTAAATAAAATTCCTACTTATCATCATTTGTACTCCTAGAGCACACAAAACATTTGGAAACAGAGAGGACAATTTGACATTGCAAAGTGCTAAATGGCAAATTTTCAAAGGGTTGCACTGCGGGTGGGAACAGAACAAAGGAAACAATATGGCAATGATAATAATGTTGTGTCAAATAAATACATGGTAATACAGTGTAACTACCAGGATAACTGCATAATTTGCAGTAATTTGTTTAATCATGATAAAGACCTTGCAAGTATAACTTACTTTTCTAGTTTATTATTTTTTTCCTAATAGCAGAGCATAAGAGTTTATTGAGAGAACAGTGCACTCTGGTGGAAAAGAGGACTGGGGAAAGAACAAGCTGCTCAGAGTAGAGGCTACTGCTATTCTGAGCCTTTTCTTCTCTATGTCTTTCCTGGAGGTTTGAGGTTTGACTGACAACTTCAAGGACTGTGTAACCTGTTATTTACTGTACATGTGGCTCTCCTAGAATTCACTTGGTAGTTTAATTTATAGATGTTACATTGGAGCATAAGCTAAACTGAGAAGAACATTTCAGAGTCCTGTCTGTAAGAAAGCTCAATAGTTTCAAAGTACAGCTTGGCTTCCTTTTAAAGCCTTGAGCTGAAGTGTTATGGCTTTAGCACTTGTAGCCATCCATCAAGTGTAAGGTTTAAATGATATTTTTATTCTCTGTTTTCAAAATATGACAAGACGTTTGCCTTGTTTCTCATATTATCTCTTTTGTATTTCTTTCCTGTATGATTCCAATACTCTTCATCATTCAGTTATTCTTGTCAAATTTCTGCCCACTTTATTTTGAAAATAATGCCCTTTCAAGGAAGGATCTTTTGTATTGAAATTCTATCCTTTCCTTTCCCCTCCTCTCCCCTTCCCTCTCCTCTCCTCTTCTCCCCTCCCCCTTCGCTTCTCCCCTCTCCTCTATATACTTAACTTCATCGATGTATATAAGTGAACATTTCCCCAAAACAGGCTTTTGCACACAGCACTTTAATGAAAGCCCATCATCTTTCAAGATCCAAGTCTGAAGTTGTAATAATATTTTGACCTGAACAGAGTAAATAGTAAAAGATAGAATTTATTCTGTTCAGTGTTTCTGCAAATTCAATAGATGAAAGGGTGTGTGTGTGTGTATGTGTGTATACCCTAAAATTATTATTTTCATTCAGTCATTTAATAATCTGTCTCTTCATATCTAATATGGTAAAATAATTTTTAAGGTTTTATTTAAAATTCTTTAGATGATTATTGTATTTCCTATCCCTGGCTAAACCCTGCCCTATTCTCCCTAATCTCTTTTTTGTTAATGACTTCTTTTTAAATTAAACATACAAGTAAATTTAGTGTTGCTAATACATCATGTATAGGTCTAGGGCTGAACATGTAGGACAGGCAAAATTATCAAGAAGATTGTTCCTGAAGAAATAGGATTGCCTTCTTAGATGCCACAGATTGCCAGTAGCTCTTTTTTGAGGACTAGGTGCTTAGGATAATTCCTCCATTTATGTTGTCATGTCTACTGGTGGGGTCATTATGCTTGTGTTTTATCCCATCCATATTATTGAATCTTTATGGATATGGATGGATGTAAACCCATTAACCAATTTAATGACTCACCAGACATCATATCCCAATGAGGTAATTGTTGCCTTTATACCTTGGAGGTACAACATTTAAATTGATGTAAGGCCTCCTCAGTGGGATTTAGTGATTGGTATTATAAATGTAAGCAACATTTGGCTGGAGTCCAGAGAAGCACAACCTTCTGACATTTTCTAGAATAAATATATACATTTTAAAATTCTCTCTTTTTTTATTTTTTATTTTTTTTTAATTTTAAATATTTTTATTACATATTTTCCTCAATTACATTTCCAATGTTATCCCAAAAGTCCCCCATAGCGCCCCCCACTTCCCTACCCACCCATTCCCATTCTTTTGGCCCTGGCATTCCCCTATATTGGGGCATATAAAGTTTGCAAGTCCAATGGGCCTCTCTTTCCATTGATGGCCGACTAGGCCATCTTTCGATACATATGCAGCTAGAGACAAGAGCTCCGGGGTTCTGGTTAGTACATCATGTTGTTCCAACAATAGGGTTGCAGATCCCTTTAGCTCCTTGGGTACTTTCTCTAGCTTCTCCATTGGGAGCCCTGTGATACATCCAATAGCTGACTGAACATCCACTCCTGTGTTTGCTAGGCCCCGGCATCATATCACAAGAGACAGCTATATTTGGGTCCTTTCAGCAAAATCTTGCTAGTGTATGCAATGGTGTCAGCGTTTAGAAGCTGCTTATGGGATGGATCCCTGGATACGGCAGTCTCTAAATGGTCCATCCTTTCATCACAGCTCCGAACTTTGTCTCTGTAACTCCTTCCCTGGGTGTTTTGTTCCCAATTCTAAGAAGGGGCACAGTGTCCACACTTTGGTCTTCATTCTTCTTGAGTTTCATGCGTTTAGCAAATTGTATCTTGTATCTTGGGTATCCTAAGTTTTGGGCTAATATCCACTTATCAGTGAATACATATTGTGTGAGTTCTTTTGTGATTGTGTTACTTCACTCAAGATGATGCCCTCCAGGTCCATCCATTTGGCTAGGAATTTCATAAATTCATTCTTTTTAATAGCTGAGTAGTACTCCATTGTGTAAATGTACCATAATTTCTGTATCCATTCCTCTGTTGAGGGACATCTGGGTTCTTTCCAGCTTCTGGCTATTATAAATAGGGCTGCTATGAACATAGTGGAGCATGTGTCCTTTTTACCGGTTGGGACATCTTCTGGATATATGCCCAGGAGAGGTATTGCTGGATCCTCCGGTAGTACTTTGTCCAATTTTCTGAGGAACAGCCAAACTGATTTCCAGAGTGGTTGTACAAGCTTGCAATCCCACCAACAATGGAGGAGTGTTCCTCTTTCTCCACATCCTCTCCAGCATCTGCTGTCATCTGAATTTTTGATCTTAGCCATTCTGACTGGTGTGAGGTGGAATCTCAGGGTTGTTTTGATTTGCATTACCCTGATGATTAAGGATGTTGAACATTTTTTCAGGTGCTTCTCTGCCATTCGGTATTCCTCAGGTGAGAATTCTTTGTTCAGTTCTGAGCCCCATTTTTTAATGGGGTTATTTGACTTTCTGGAGTCCACCTTCTTGAGTTCTTATATATATTGGTTATTAGTCCCTTATCTGATTTAGGATAGGTGAAGATCCTTTCCCAATCTGTTGGTGGTTTTTTTGTCTTATTGATGGTGTCTTTAGCCTTGCAGAAGCTTTGCAGTTTCATGAGGTCCCACTTGTCAATTCTCAATCTTACAGCACAAGCCATTACTGTTCTATTCAGGAATTTTTCCCCTGTGCCCATATCTTCAAGGCTTTTCCCCACTTTCTCTTCTATAAGTTTCAGTGTCTCTGGTTTTATGTGAAGTTCCTTGATCCACTTAGACTTGACCTTAGTACAAGGAGATAGGAATGGATCGATTCGCATTCTTCTACATGTTAACAACCAGTTGTGCCAGCACCATTTGTTGAAAATGCTGTCTTTCTTCCACTGGATGTTTTTAGCTCCCTTGTCGAAGATCAAGTGACCGTAGGTGTGTGGGTTCATTTCTGGGTCTTCAATTCTATTCCATTGGTCTATTTGTCTGTCACTATACCTGTACCATGCAGTTTTTATCACAATTGCTCTGTAGTAAAGCTTTAGGACCGGCATGGTGATTCCACCAGAGGTTCTTTTATCCTTGAGAAGAGTTTTTGCTATCCTAGGTTTTTTGTTATTCCAGATGAATTTGCAGATTGCACTTTCTAATTCGTTGAAGAATTGAGTTGGAATTTTGATGGGGATTGCATTGAATCTGTAGATTGCTTTTGGCAAGATAGCCATTTTTACAATGTTGATCCTGCCAATTATTGAGAATGGGAGATCTTTCCATCTTCTGAGATCTTCTATAATTTCTTTCTTCAGAGACTTGAAGTTTTTATTATACAGATCTTTCACTTCCTTAGTTAGAGTCACGCCAAGATATTTTATATTATTTGTGACTATTGAGAAGGGTGTTGTTTCCCTAATTTCTTTCTCAGCCTGTTTATTCTTTGTGTAGAGAAAGGTCATTGATTTGTTTGAGTTAATTTTATATCCAGCTACTTCACCGAAGCTGTTTATCAGGCTTAGGAGTTCTCTGGTGGAATTTTTAGGGTCACTTAGATATACTATCATATCATCTGCAAAAAGTGATATTTTGACTTCATCTTTTCCAATTTGTATCCCTTTGATCTCCTTTTGTTATCGAATTGCTCTGGCTAGGACTTCAAGTACAATGTTGAATAGGTATGGAGAAAGTGGACAGCCTTGTCTAGTCCCTGATTTTAGAGGGATTGGTTCAAGCTTCTGACCATTTACTTTGATGTTGGCTACTGGTTTGCTGTAGATTGCTTTTATCATGTTTAGGTATGGGCCTTGAATTCCTGATCTTTCCAAGACTTTTATCATGAATGGGTGTTGGATCTTGTCAAATGCTTTTTCCGCATCTAACGAGATGACCATGTGGTTTTTGTCTTTGAGTTTGTTTATATACTGGATTACGTTGATGGATTTCCGTATATTGAACCATCCCTGCATCCCTGGGATGAAACCTACTTGGTCAGGATGGATGATTGTTTTGATGTATTCTTGGATTCGGTTAGCAAGAACTTTATTGAAGATTTTTGCATCAATATTCATAAGGGATATTGGTCTGAAGTTTTCTATCTTTGTTGGGTCTTTTTGTGGTTTAGGTATCAGAGTAATTATGGCTTCATAGAATGAGTTGGGTAGAGTACCTTCTGTTTCTATTTTGTGGAATAGTTTGTGAAGAACTGGGATTAGATCTTCTTTGAAGGTCTGATAGAACTCTGCAGTAAACCCATCTGGTCCTGGGCTTTTTTTAGTTGGGAGACTATTAATGACTGCTTCTATTTCTTTGGGGGATATAGGGCTGTTTAGATCATTAACCTGATCTTGATTCAACTTTGGTACCTGGTATCTGTCTAGGAACTTCTCCATTTCATCCAGGTTCTCCAGTTTTGTTGAGTATAGCCTTTGGTAGAAGGATCTGATGGTGTTTTGGATGTCTTCAGGATCTGTTGTTATGTCTCCTTTTTCATTTCTGATTTTGTTAATTAGGATGCTTTCCCTGTGCCCTCTAGTGAGTCTGGCTAAGGGTTTATCTATCTTGTTGATTTTCTCAAAGAACCAGCTCCTTGATTGGTTGAATCTTTGAATAGTTCTTCTTGTTTCCACTTGGTTGATTTCGCCCCTGAGTTTGATTATTTCTTGCCGTCTACTCCTCTTGGGTGAATTTGCTTCCTTTTGTTCTAGTGCTTTTAGGTATGTTGTCAAGCTGCTAATGTGTGCTCTCTCTAGTTTCCTTTTGGAGGCACTCAGAGCTATGAGTTTTCCTCTTAGAAATGCTTTCATTGCGTCCCATAAGTTTGGGTATGTTGTGGCTTCATTTTCATTGAACTCTAAAAAGTCCTTAATTTCTTTCTTTATTCCTTCCTTTACCAAGGTATCATTGAGAAGAGTGTTGTTCAGTTTCCACGTGAAGGTTGGCTTTCTATTATTTATTTTGTTATTGAAGATCAGCCTTAGTCCATGGTGATCTGATAGGATGCATGGGACAATTTCAATATTTTTGTATCTGTTGAGGCCTGTTTTGTGACCAATTATGTGGTCAATTTTGGAGAAAGTACCATGAGGTGCTGAGAAGAAGGTATATCCTTTTGTTTTAGGATAGAATGTTCTGTAGATATCTGCCAGATCCATTTGATTCATAACTTCTGTTAGTTTCACTGTGTCCCTGTTTAGTTTCTGTTTCCACGATCTGTCCATTGGTGAAAGTGGTGTGTTGAAGTCTCCCACTATTATTGTATGAGGTGCAATGTGTGCTTTGAGATTTACTAAAGTTTCTTTAATGAATGTGGCTGCCTATGTATTTGGAGCATAGATATTCAGGATTGATAGTTCCTCTTGGAGGATTTTACCTTTGATGAGTATGAAGTGTCCCTCCCTGTCTTTTTTATGACTTTGGGTTGGAAGTCAATCTTATCAGATATTAGAATGGTTACTCCAGCTTGTTTCTTCATACCATTTGCTTAGAAAATTGTTTTCCAGCCTTTCATTCTGAGGTAGTGTCTATCTTTTTCTCTGAGATGAGTTTCCTGTAAGCAGCAAAATGTTGGGTCTTGTTTGTGTAGCCAGTTTGTTAGTCTATGTCTTGTTATCGGGGAGTTGAGTCCATTGATATTAAGAGATATTAAGGAAAAGTAATTGTTGTTTCCTGTTATTTTTGTTGTTAAAGTTGGCATTCTGTTCTTGTGGCTGTCTTCTTTTAGGTTTGTTGAGGGATAACCTTCTTGTAGTTTCTAGGGCGTGGTTCCTGTCCTTGTATTGTTTTTTTTTCTATTATTATCCTTTGAAGGGCTGGATTCGTGGAGAGATAATGTGTGAATTTGGTTTTGTCGTGGAATACTTTGGTTTCTCCATCTATGTTAATTGAGAGTTTGGCTGGGTATAGTAGCCTGGGCTGGAATTTGTGTTCTTTTAGTGTCTGTATAACATCCGTCCAGGATCTTCTGGCTTTCATAGTCTCTGGTGAAAAATCTGGTGTAATTCTGATAGGCTTGCCTTTATATGTTACTTGGCCTTTTTCTCTTACTGCTTTTAGTATTCTGTCTTTATTTAGAGCATTTGTTGTTCTGATTATTATGTGTCCGGAGGTATTTCTTTTCTGGTCCAGTCTATTTGGAGTTCTGTAGGCTTCTTGTATGTTCATGGGCATCTCTTTCTTTAGATTTGGGAAGTTTTCTTCTATAATTTTGTTGAAGATGTTTTCTGGTCCTTTGAGTTGAAAATCTTCATTCTCATCCACTCCTATTATCCGTAGGTTTGGTCTTCTCATTGTGTCCTGTATTTCTTGGATGTTTTGAGTTAGGATCTTTTTGCATTTTACATTTTCCTTGATTGTTGTGCCGATGTTCTCTATGGAATCTTCTGCACCTGAGATTCTCTCTTCCATCTCTTGTATTCTGTTGCTGATGCTGGTATCTATGGTTCCAGATTTCTTTCCTAGGGTTTCTATCTCCAGTGTTGCCTCATTTTGGGTTTTCTTTATTGTGTCTACTTCCCTTTTTAGGTCTAGTATGGTTTTGTTCATTTCCATCATCTGTTTGGATGTGTTTTCCTGTTTTTCATTAAGGACTTCTACCTGTTTGATTAGGTTATCCTGTTTTTCTTTAAGGATTTGTAACTCTTTAGCAGTGTTCTCCTGCAATTCTTTAAGGGATTTTTGTGCTTCCTCTTTATTGTCTTCTACCTGTTTACCAGTGTTCCTTTGTATTTCTTTAAGTGTGTTATTAAAGTCCTTCTTGAAGTCCTCTACCATCATCAGGATATATGCTTTTAGATCCGTGTCTAGCTTTTCCGGTGTGTTGGGGTGCCCTGGACTGGGCGAAGTGGGAGTGCTGGGTTCTGATGATGGTGAGTGGTCTTGGTTTTTGTTAGTAAGATTATTACGTTTACCTTTCGCCATCTGGTAATCTCTGGGGTTAGTTGTTGTCGTTGTCACTGTTTAAAGATTGGAGCAGAAGCTGTGTTCCACTCACCAGCAGTATCAAAATCCTGTGGCGGGGGTCGTGGGTAGCTGGCGGGTGTCAGCTGACCCTGCGCTCTAGCTACACTGGTGCTGTTCCGGCTGGATGAGGCCTGTGGCCCTACTCAGGCCGGTTTCTGCTTCCCTCTTTCTTTTTTTATTACGTATTTTCCTCAATTACATTTCCAATGCTATCCCAAAAGTCCCCCATACCCCCCACCCCCCACTTCCCTACCCACCCATTCCCATTCTTTTGGCCCTGGCATTCCCCTGTATTGGGGCATATAAAGTTTGCAAGTCCAATGGGCCTCTCTTTCCAGTGATGGCCGACTAGGCCATCTTTCGATACATATGCAGCTAGAGACAAGAGCTCCGGGGTACTGGTTAGTTCATTATGTTGTTCCAACTATAGGGTTGCAGATCCCTTTAGCTCCTTGGGTACTTTCTCTAGTTTGTCCATTGGGAGCCCTGTGATCCATCCAATAGCTGACAGTGAGCATCCACTTCTGTGTTTGTTTGGCCCTGGCATATTTTCACAAGAGAGAGCTATATCTGGGTCCTTTCAGCAAAATCTTGCTAGTGTATGCAATCGTGTCAGCGTTTGGAAGCTGATTATGGGATGGATCCCTGGATATGGCAGTCTCTAGATGGTCCATCCTTTCATCACAGCTCCAAACTTTGTCTCTGTAACTCCTTCCATGGGTGTTTTGTTCCCACTTTTAAGAAGGGGCACAGTGTCCACACTTTGGTCTTCATTCTTCTTGAGTTTCATGCGTTTAGCAAATTGTATCTTATATCTTGGAATTCTCAACACTTATTTTTGGAGCCATAGATAGCTCTGAAGTCCACAGACCTCACTAAAGGAATATCTAATGTGGTAAAGTTTACTAGAAGGTTCCACCAGTGAGAAAAATGAAGAGAAGCTATTGTAAGAAACCTAGCCTAACTAGTACATGTGTAATTAATTACTACAACTGAAGTTCATGGGGCATTACTAAATAGAGGATGGGGAATTTTAAGAGCAAATGTCTACTAGATATGAAATGGATGCTACTTATTTTTAGGGTGTGAGTGTGAAGGCATTTGCGTGTGCACGTGTCTGTGTGTGTGTTTGTGTGTGATGGAATGTCATTTTCGTGCACATGTGTCTGTAAATTCATGCTGATATGTAGTTACATCTAGAGGTAAAAGAAATTCAATGCCCATTCCTGTTCCTCTCCAATTAATACTGCTCATGGCTATTACACAACTAGAAGACCTCATCGTCAGATCATTCAGCTCATAGGATCCTCTAGTCTCTGTTCCATCTCTTATTACCTCCAGTGACTTTTTACCTTTTCCTCCCTACTCCTCTTCATATGATTTCCTGAACTCCATTACAATTTTCTACAATCTTGTTCAAGAGAATCTATTTTTGTGTATGTATGTACTTAAGAAGATTTTATTAGATTTGTTATGTGAACCAGCCTGGTAGTGTATCCATACTGTTTGTTGTACTCTAGAGCCTGAGAAGTGATATCAGTTCAGTCAAGAGTCTGATGATCTCAGTAGTTCCAATCTTTTGCCAGAGACCTGCAGGATTTCTGGAAAGAAGTTAGTCTTCAGTCCTTATTGGAAGGCTAAAATATTCATGTTTTATTTCAGCATAGATTGTTAATAGAAGGGACAGCAGTAGTAATGAGAGTAACTATGTTGATAAACTCCCCAGCAAGACAAAACTTATAGTATTCAAAAAGTAATTATATTCCTTAATATTACATCCTGATCACAGTCTCCCTACTTCTTCCCTTCCCAGTCCTGCCTTTACTAGTCCCTTCCCCATTACCCCTCCCCTTCTTCTCAGAGAAGAAGCCCCTCTTGGTTATCACCCCTCCCTGGGATATTTAGTCCCAGCAGGACTAGGGCATTCTCTCCCATTGAGTCCCAACCAGGAAGTTCAGGTAAAGAAATAGGATTCAATAGCAAGCAACAGATTCAGAGACAGCCCCTACTCCAATTGTTAGGGGTCCCATATGAAGAACAAGCTGCATATCTACTATAAATATGTAAGGATCATATATTTAGCCCATACATGTTCTTTGGTTGGTGTTTCAGACTTCATGAGCCCTCCTGGGCCCAGGTTAGTTGACTCTGTAGACCTTCTTGTGGTGTTCTTTACCCCTCTGTCTCACTCACTTCTATCTCCCACTCTTCCACAAGACTCCTTTAGCTCTACCTGATATTTGGCTGTGGGTCTCTGGCTCTGTTTCCATCTGTTGCTAGATAAAGCCTCTGCAGAGTTATGCTAGGCTCCTGTTTGCAAGTATACCAGAGTGCCATCACATATTGGATGAGTATCAAGTTTGACCAGTAATTGGTTGGCCATTCCCTCTGTCAGTGCTCCACCTTTATCCCTGTACATCTTGTAGGCAGGAAAAAAAAATTGGATTGAAGGATATGTGGGTAGTTGATGTCCCTCTACTGGAAGTCCCTTTTGTTCTACCCTGCCCCAGGCCTCCAGGTAATTACAGAGAAACTGCCCTCCCCCAGAATTTCCATTCTCACCCCCATCCCTCTCCTTTTCCTCTCTCCCCTGATTGCTCTTCCCCTTTCCCCTCCTTACTCACCTTTTCACCCAGTGCCCTCTCTTCATCCACTTCCAATGACTATTTAATTTCCTTTTCTGAGGGAGAGTCACCCATGTTCCTGTGTGCCCCTCTTTTTACCCAGTTTCCTTAGGTCTGAAGATTGTAGCATGGTTATCCTGCATTTTATGGCAAATGTCCACTTATAAGTGAGTACTATCACACATTCCATTGTCTGTGTTACCTTAGTCAGGATGATATTCTCAAGTTCCATGCATTTGCCTGCAAATCCTTGTGTAAGGGTCCATGATTTGCCAAAGAATGATAACCTAGACCCAAATAGTATGCAAAAGCAAAGAGTATTTTATTCTGCAGAAGTCCAGCATGCTGGGATTTTCCATTACCAAGATGGAGACCACCAACTGATCTTGAAGATCTGATTTAAAGCACATATTATGGGAATTCCAGGGTAGGTGATCTTTATCTTAATCTGTTGGCTCTATCTCTAGGGACATTCAGTAACCATTACTGGTGTGTAGGCAGTTGCTGAAAACTGTTGCTGGGATGTCTGGAAGCTGTTGCTCACCACCTACATCATATGTATCTTAGAAATCTTACAACAGTTAGAGTATGTTACCTCATGGGATAGATATAAGAAACAATCAGAAAGTGATGAAATATAACTCTATCAAATCTGGAGGTGACTAATTGCTGACAGGCCAGTGTTATAGCAGACAAAATTCAAAATTGGGTTAGATCATTGTCGAGTTTTCCTTACTAATAACTTTTACAGAATAATCTTGAACAATGAATGTTGGTTATTGAGGAGTTCATCTTTATTTCTTTGGGTACAGGATGGTCAAAACACCTCTTTTCTTCATAAATATGGTCTTACCATTAGTTATTATGGGAAATTTTTAGCATGGGCATTATCATGAACTGTTTTAGAATATTTGTGTCCAATACTTTATAAGCACTTATATCATATCAGTCAGTTGGATTTGAATTTAAAATGTATGACTGTGGGAATAGTATTAACCATTCACATAGTGAATTTCTATTCATGATTTTATGAAGAAAAATAATTTATTTTAATTAGCTAATGTATTTTATTTTGTTTTATTTTTGTTTCATCTCTTAGAAGCCTGTTTATTTGTAATTAGAGACAAAAAGAAAAAGCATCGGAATGGCAGAGGATGTAGGAAGTAACTAGAAGGAACTTGAGGAAGGACAGACCAAAATAAGGATATATTATATGAGTAAAGAATGTATTATATTTACAATAAAAGGAAAATGTTAGTTTCTTATAAAGTCTTAGATTTGAGTAAAATTATACTGTTTCATATCTTATGAAATCTTCAGTCTATTTTATTAACTACATTAAATGACCATAGTACAGCTAAAGAAAATTTTCTCTTTTTAGTGAAATGCAGATAATATTGTCAATATGTGAATGTGTGTGTGTGTGTGTGTGTGATAACATATTCTACAACAAGTGTGGATGTTAAGGGATAACCCATAGGTATCTATTCCTTCCTTGCATAATCTGGCTCTACAAATTAAACTCACATCTGCAGGAATGAACGAACAGTTCTTCTACACTGGACTATAGTTAAATCCTAATTTTATATTTTTAAATTTCATTCTACATGTTAAAGAAGCTAGGAAGTTCCTTATACATTTTCCTATATGGGTTTTTAAACATTTTACATGTGTTGTTTCTAATTTTTCAGAATGCTTATCTGAGGTGAACATGGGAAGAAATGAGGAAAAATGACAATATCTTTCATTTCATAACAATAACTGTATTTGTCTATTTTCATTTATATTTGTACACTAATACTTCTTTAAATTATTCCAGGAACTTTTAAAAAATAATTGTTTTGTTTCTTTATATGCCAAATATTGGACTCCCTACAGGTCTCCCCTTATAGAGTTCTTCCCTCAACCTCCGTCCCCTTTGCTTCTGAGAGGGTGACCCCACCACCACCAAATGGTATCCACCCTTTCTGGGGCATCAAGTCTCCACTGATGCCAGAGAAGATATTCCTGTGCTACAGCATGTGAATACTCTATGATTGGTGGCTCAGTCTCTGGTAACTTCCAAGGGTCTAGGTTATTTGACACTGTTGGTCTTCCTGTGAAGTTACCATCCCCTTCAGTTTCTTCAATCCTTCTTCTAACTCTTCCACAGGGTCCTTGAACTCAGTCCAGTGCTTGGCTATATTTGCATCTGTCTGTCAGCTGCTGAAAGAGCATCTCAGAGGACAGCCATGCTAGGCTCCTCTCTGTAAGAACAACAGTAATCATGTAAGGGGCTACTTGTCCATAGGATGGACTCTAAGTTGGACTGGTCACTCTTTGGCCATTTTTCCAGTGTGTGCTCCACTTTTGTCCCTGAATTTCTTCTAGACAGGAGCAATTTTAGGTTGAAAATTTTTAGGTAGGTTGGTGTCCCCATGCCTCTACTGGAGGTGATCTCTTCAGGTTTCATATCCTCATTGTTGGGCACTTTAGCTAAAGTCACCCACACCTGGGAACCTCCCCCCTCCCATTTCCATTTAGTCTCTTGACTCTCTGAGCCTCTTTGCTGTTTCTGCCCATACAATCTAATAAATACTACTAGATGTTCCTTTTCAGAAGAATAGGTCAAAAGAAACTGAGATTTGTTTATGTCAGAACCAGTATATGTGTGTGTGTTAGAGATCCTAGAATGATAGAAAGAGGAACTTTGGGGACAAAGAAGAAAGAAGGGGGCAGGAAAGGCAAAGAGAAGGTAGGAAGGAGAGAAGGAAAGAAGGAAGAAGGAAATATTTGGAAGAAGTGAGCAGCATAATGATGAGCAGGAGCCCTTTGCCTTCATGTTCTCCTCTGGCGTTCACAGCACTTGTTTGAAATTGAGAAGATATTTAGACCTTGGTGAGTACAGATGCTGATGACAGACTTTTACCAAGTTTACACTGAAAGTGAAAAAAGAGCACGAGTTTCTAACAGCACGGCTTGGACAAACAGTGGCGATAACAGTGTAGTGATTATAATAATATTATGACAACTAAATACACTGGAATTCAGTGTCACCATGCACTAAGATAATGCTTTGTTTGCAGTCACCTGTTTAAGCAAGATTAACAATTCTTGGGAATGTAATTTACAGTTTTCTAGTTCTACAATCTTATCAATAGATAAGGTACTTTCAGAGAGGTGACTTTCAAGTGTGGGTAAATTAACCCTAGATGTGATCCTCAGGATTCTATTTAGTGGGACATTCAGGAGGTATATACATGCACGTACATGATAAAGATCAGTGAAAAAAACAGAGGCCATGAGTTTGAGAAAAAAGAGGGGTGAGTGGGAGGGTTACAGAGGAGGTCAGGGAAGGGAGAAATCTTATATTTGTACCATAAACTAGAATTTAAATCCCAAAATTAAATTTAAAAGGTTTTTAAATTGAGACTGAAATAAAGCATAGTACATTTTATTCTTTGGTTCATGCTCTGGATGATTACATTTTAGCGTTTGGAGCCATCAGTAGTAAGTTTCTGAAGATGCTTATATTTTATAACTTTCTATCTCTTCTGTGATCAGAACTCCATCACCCACTGTCTATTCATGCTTCTCCTGTGATTTTAATATGTAGCCACTGCCAATTAGTCTTCTTACCTTTTGCAAAGTAACAGTCTTGTTCTCTTGAAGTAGGCCTCAAGTAATGAATAGTTTCTCTGTATTGTTTATTTACTAATTCTTTGTCATTATTTGTATTATATGTTAGAATCTCCCCAAATGTATAATTTTTCATTAAACTTCTTTCTTTGGTCCTTCTTAGTTATCAAGATACAGGTAAAAAGGTTGATACTTGATATAGTCAATGTTCATTGGCTTGATCATGTTAAATGTCAAGGGCGGACATCTGTGATACTCATATTCCACTATAAGTTAATAGTGCATATTTTGTGTACCATACCTAGAACTCCCAAAACTTTGTTAAAGTAACCTTATCCTGCCAGCCTTTCTTCATATGTTGTTTGTGTGTGTATGTGTGTGTGTGTGTATGTGTGTGTGTGCCTGTGTGTGATTGTGATTATTTATGTATACAAGTATCTGAGTGTATGTTCATTTGTGTATGTGTAGAGGCCATAAAATGGAGTTCTTAGCCTCCTTCCTTGTTCTCCACTCTGTTCATCAAAGATTGTTTCAGTGAACCTAAAGTATGCATTTTGACTTGTTTTGTAGATGAGGTTGCTTTAGGATACTCTAGTCTTAGACTTCAATTTTGGGACTAAGGGCACTTTTATCCATGCAAAAATTAACATGGTTGCTGAGGATTTAAATGCATGTAACTCAACTACTTTCTCATTGCATAATTTATATCTATTTATATGCACTTTATAATTTGGACATTTATAATTTATACACTTATAATTTATAATTTATTTAAAATTTATTAAATCTGTAATTTATTTATAATTTTATACATTTAACAGTGATACTTCAGAAGCTGGAAAGAGCTAAAGGGGTCTGCAACCCTATAGGTGGAACAACAATATGAACTAACTGGTAACCCCTGGAGCTCATGTCTCTAGCTGCATATGTATCAGAAGATGGCCTAGTCAGCCATCATTGGAAAGAGAGGCCCATTGGTCTTGCAAACTTTATATGCCTCAGTACAGGGGAACGCCAGAGCCAAGAAGTGGAAATGGGTGGGTAGGGAACTGGGGAGGGTATAGGGGATTTTTGGGATAGCATTGGAAATGTAAATACAGAAAATACCTAATTAAAATAAAATTAAAAAAAAACAGTGATATGTCAATCCCCAGATATACTGTAATACATTATATTTCTCTTCCCAGCCTTCCCTAGTAGATATTCTTGAATTTTTAAGGACAGTGATGTATTTCCGTTCACAGCTTTAAGGAGCTGCATTTTCCTTGAATCTTCTTTGTGTATCCTTTCCCTGAATCTCAAAAGTATGATCCCTAGAGTCAGTCTCCTCTAAACCTACTGCTCTTTCCCTCATTAGCTCCTCTAAGAATACACTTCTCTCCTCCACTGTCATTTCTTTCCTTCCCTTTCTCCTAGCAAAAGATGACAACAACTATAGCAGCTATAGTCATAGTGATAGCTCCAACACATGGACTTAGTTCAAGACAAATATTACTAGGCAAAAAATACAAGCTATCTCTCAGACATCCTTGCATCTGGCTGTGACTCCTGGAATGTGCTTCCACTTTTAACATTTGCATTCCATCCCAAATTAACATAATCATGAATGAAATCCCTTACATCTATATGCAGATATTAACCCTCAATAAATCCCTTTTGGGTTACCTATTGCCTTATCTGCAGGTCTTGTCAAGATGACAACCAAGTTTACTATCAACCTTCTTATGCCCTTCATTTTACCCTTCCCCATTTTTTTGTTAGTTCCCTATTCTCATCTCCTATGTTAGTAACTTTCATGCTGCTATGACAAAATAACTGGAGAGAGGCAATGGAACAGATATAAGGTTAACTTTCATTATAGATTTGGTGGATAGGATCTACCCCTATCAGCAGTTCATGTCAGCAGGAGATGAAAGTTGCTGATCTTATTACATCCATAGTTATCATGAGAGGAAAGAGATTAGGGAAGCCAGTAAAACTGCAAAATTGGCCACAAGGTCTTACTTCTTTTACAAAGGTTCCACCTAAAAGTTTCAATTTTTAAATGTTACTACCAGGAAATAACTGAAAATTTAAACAAATATACATCAGTAAAGCTTTTCCTTTGGATGAATACATTTTGCCTGTGACTATTACTATTTGTTGGCATTTTCATGAACCAAAATTACCTTCTTTCCATTTCCAAATCCCCATAAGTTTTAACAATCACAATGCACTACAAAAACGTAAGCTCTCCTCTGATGGACAACATAAGCTTTTCATTTTGAAAGCCAATAATATATTCAAAAATAAATTACATCCTTCCATTATACAATGGTACAAATAACTATTTATATAGGGAATAGGAAGAAATGATGTAAAGCTAAAAACCAGCAGGGTGAACTCTAAATCTAAGGCTCTCTTTAAGGCTGCTGATGGAATCATGTGGGATGAAATGGACATAGGTAGCCCTACATCCTCCAGATGCTTTTCTGGAGAACACACAGATCTATTGATCTGGCTGAACATATTGTAAGTGAGGCTTTTTCAGATGATATCTCCTGATCCTGACATCTCCAATATCCTTGGGATCTCTGTGTTACATATACAGTTCCTTGCAATGGCTTCATAGACCCTCCCAAGATCCCTTCGGCGACCCAAACTTTGTCCCAAGTTGCCTGGGAATAGAAATTCTTTAAAATATTGAAGCAAGCCTCAAGGATATCTTCAATCTTTCCTCTTATTTGTCTGTATAATCAGAATACATAGATCAATCTTTCAACTGCTGTCACACAGGGATGGAGGTTGAATGACAATTAGAGCATCTTCTGGGTGCTGATACTGGAAAATGCCTCCTACACCGTTGTTTTTTCATGAACAGGGATATGCTTCAGTGGTGTTCTGACTTGGGACTCTTCCCTTTCACAGACACATTTCTTTCCCTGGTTTGGAGCCTATGGTGGGTAAGTCTTTCCTTTCTGTTAAATTTCTCATTCTGTCAGTCTACAGCAGGCAGTTTCTCTTTAACAGATACAGCCATTTTCTCAGCAATTGCCTTGTCTTCTGTTGTAAACTTGCTTGAGCCCATTCCCTCCTCAAATTTTTTTTTTAATGTTTTCCTCTTCTACTTCATCTTAGCAATGTCCACAGGGAAAATAAAGGTGACAAATAGCCATCTCAGAGTCCGAATGCTACACTGCATGGGAATTCAGGCATAAACATTTCATGAGGAAACTCAGGGATAAACATTAACTTTACAACTTTAAAATTAGCTAGCTTCTATCAAGTTCTTATGAAAATACATTTAGCTTCTTAGGTAGAATATACCTGAAGTAACCTCAATTCCATCTCCATTTAGACTTTTTGTATCCTCTTAAAATCCTATGATCCTGGCTCTCTGCAATCTGATTATGCCTTCCCAGTTTTGACACCTGATTTCAATCTGTTCACATTTGTGTTGATGTTATTTATGTTTCTCCAGTATTCTAAGTTCTTTTATCCTGTGACCCTTAATCTGCTCTGATTGTGTTTTCTCCAATCAACCATTTTATGATTTTCCTCTTTCAAGTCAGAGCCAAAGTCATAATTTTAGTGAAACATTCCCTGAATATCTAGTCTGAAACATCCCAATATTGAACTCACTCTCTATTATAATTCTTTCACACTTTTACTACTAGTAATGTTCATCTGAAATTACTTACAAAATTAATTATTATAACTATAGTTACTTGCATTTTCACTTTCCCTGAGAGGAATTTTGGATGTCCAGCAATGTTCTTCATTATAACTTAAGGTACTATTTGCTTGATAATATAAGGACACTTACTCAGCACTTGCTAAAGGACATGAAAGTTTTCCCCCATTGGTACTGCCATTTGTCTTTTTAATTAATTAATTAATTAATTAATTAATTAATTTTTATTCATTAATCTGGTGAGAGACAAGCACAAGACTATAAGCAACAAAAGCCAATATACAATGGTATCATCAGAACCTGTTTCTCCCACTACAGCAAGCCCTGAATACGCCAACACACCTGAAAATCAGGAATCTGTCTTAAAATCCTATCTCATGAAAATAATTGAGTCCTTTAAGGAGAGTATCAATAACTCACTGAGGAAATACAAGAAGAAGAAGGTAAAAAGGTGAAGGAATTGAATAAAGCAAGCCAAGACCTAAAAGTGGAAGTAGAAACAATAAAGAAAACACAAATGGAGGCAAACATGGAAATGGAAATCCTAGGAAAGAGGTCAGGAATTACAGATGTAAGTATCACAAACAGAATACAAGAGATAGAAGAGAGAATCTCAGGTGCAGAAGATACCATAGAAGAGACATAGAAAATTCACAATGTAAAAAACTCCTAACCCAAAGCAACCAGGAAATTCAGGACACAATGAAAAGACCAAATTTAAGAATAATCAGAATAAAGGAGAATGAAGATTCTCAGCTCAAAGGATCTGAAAATGTTTTCAAAAAAATTATAGAAACTTCCACAACCTAAAGAAAGGTATGGTCACAAAGGTACAAGAAGCCTATAAAACACGAAATAAATGGGACCAGAAAAGAAAATCTTCTCATCAAATAATTAAATAATTGAAATTTGAGTAGGAGAAACAAAATGAACTCAATAGATTATGTGTTTTTTTTTCTATTTAAAACTTAAATACTACAATTTTTTGCAAAAATAACCTTAGATACATTTACCTCCAAAATTAATTTTCTTATATTGTATGATGGCCTCAGAAGTAAGATCTATAGTAGTCAAACATTACATGGCCTCAGAGGGATTTCAGTTTATTTTACGTGAGAGTTTCTAAAAGTCCATCACCTGTTCACATCCTCACAGCAAATCTTTTAGATTATGAAGAAAGAGTTTATTCTCTAAATATTATTCATAAATATTGACTTGATAAAATGTACCTTTGTCAGGATATAAATGGGTGCTACAGAGAACACTGACAACTTCAAAGCAAAATGAAGTTCGTTCTGCTGCTTTCCCTCATTGGGTTCTGCTGGGCTCAATATGACCCACATACTTCAGATGGGAGGACTGCTATTGTCCACCTGTTCGAGTGGCGCTGGGTTGATATTGCCAAGGAATGTGAGCGATACTTAGCTCCTAAGGGATTTGGAGGGGTGCAGGTAAGATTAATTCACAAAATAATTGCAGAACTTACTGTGCTAACACAAAATTCTAATCAAAACTAGTGACTTGAGTGTTATGTGTGAAACCTCATTTCACACATAACTTTGCTGAGAAAGAAAAAAGATTGGTAGTTGTAGCACCTTTATATTATTATAAAATATCAGGAGTATCTCTGCAAAGTTTTTTCCATAATTTCTGGTGATTGTTAATCAACAGAAGTGAGTGTTTATAGATTGAGAAATAATGTCAGATTATTGATAGGTTTCTACAAGATTTAGGTATGCAACATAAGTCATCATCTGGTGCTAATTGTAACTGTTTTATTTGTAGGTCTCTCCACCCAATGAAAATATTGTAATTCATAACCCATCAAGGCCTTGGTGGGAAAGATACCAACCAATCAGCTACAAAATTTGCACAAGGTCTGGAAATGAAGATGAATTCAGAGACATGGTGACAAGGTGCAACAATGTTGGTGTAAGTGAGGACACATTCTTTATTATATATTAAAATATTTCTCTTTTGTGTCTAGTTCTTTAGTTTAAGCAGATTTTAAATTTAAAATTTTACTTTCTATTTTATGAGTTATTGAAAATACAGTTCTATCTTACTGTCATTTTTTGAAATTCTTGAATACATACATGTGACTATATGAAAGAATAGTACTCATAATGTAAATGTTAACTTTTAAATTTGATAACTATTAAAACATCCTACAGTATTTCCATGGGCATTGATTCATACATGGGGATTAAGTCATGTTGATGGGATTTCTCTTTCTAACAACAATTCCTCGGTTTTCTTCTTTATCATTATTTTAGGTGGTAAATATCTGTTTTGTTCTATAATAAAGGAACATGTACCTTCCCTCTGGTCTTTAGCCAAGTAGTATGTAGATTAAGCAAAGATTTTTCTCCTTGTAACCCTATAAAATGTCAAACATCACAGTCTCTCGAATATATACCATATACTTTATCTTCAAAAACAATTTTTTTATTGTTCTGGTAGTATCTGTTTCTCTTTGTATAAGAGCGCTATATTCTTTTTCACATAATCTGACTATAGTTGATCTTTTTTTAAATTTTTTTATAGTTGATCTTATTTTACAGTTGTTTCCTTTCTCTCTTGACTCACTTATCTTTATTTTATTTTGTATTTTATTAGATATTTTTATTTACTTTTTAAATGTTATCCCCTTTCTAGTTTCTCCATAGAAAACCTCCTATCCCTTCACCCCTTCCCCACTCACCAACCCACACACTCCTGCTTCCTGGCCCTGGCAGTCCCCTATACTGTGGCATAGAACCTTCACAGGACCAAGGGTCTCTCCTCCCATTGATGACCAGCTAGGCCATCCTCTGCTACATATGCAGCTAGAGTCATGAGTCTCACCACGTGTTTTCTTTGGTTGGTGGTTTAGTCCCAGGGAGCTCTGGAGATATTGGTTAGTTCATATTGTTGTTCCTCCTATGGGGATGCAAACCCCTTCAACTCCTTGGATACTTTCTCTAGCTCCTTCATTGGGGACCCTGTGCTCTGTCCAATGAATGACTGTGAGCATCCACTTCTGTATTTGTCAGGCACTAGCAGTGCCTCTCAGCTATATCAGGTTCCTGTAAGCAAGCTCTTGTTGGCATCCACAATAGTGTCTGGTGGTAGTGGTTTATGGGATGAATCCCCAGGTGGGGCAGTCTCTGCATGGTCATTCCTTCAGTCTCTGCTCCACACTTTGTCTCTGTAACTCCTTCCATGGGTATTTTGCTCTCCCTTCTCAGAGGGATGGAAGTATCCACACTTTGGTCTTCCTTCCTCTTGAGTTTCATATGTTTTGCAAATTGTATCTTGGGTATTCTGAGCTTCTGGGCTAATATCCATTTATCAGTGAGTGCATATCATGTGTGTTCTTTTGTGATTGGGTTACCTCACTCAGAGAGATATCCTCCAGATCCATCTATTTGTCTAAGAATTTCATAAATTAATTTTTAATAGCTGCGAGGTAATCCATTGTGTAAATGTATCACATTTTCTGTATCCATTACCCTGTTTGTAAATTCACTTTTCTAAAGTGAATCTACAAAGCAGCAGATGAAATGTTTTGGAACTTTGTTGTGAAACTATAGATTTTTGAGTCCAACTGAAATATGCACTTTTCTTTGTTAGGTCCGTATTTATGTGGATGCTGTCATTAACCACATGTGTGGCTCAGGCAATCCTGCAGGAACAAGCAGTACCTGTGGAAGTTACCTCAATCCAAATAACAGGGAATTCCCAGCAGTTCCATACTCTGCTTGGGACTTTAACGATAATAAATGTAATGGAGAAATTAGTAACTACAATGATGCTTATCAGGTAATGAGAGAAACAGTCATGGAAATAAAGAACGGTATATGTTTCTACATATGCACAGAAATTTATGAAAAGCCATTGGACATTTCATTTATATTCCATGGGGGGGGGGAAACATTACTAAGATAGAATGCTGAAATGAAAAAAGAGAAAGAAAAAATGTCCTGTATTTTTGTTGCAATATTTTGTAAGGATATATCAAACTCAATGATAAAGGCAGGAGTGCTCTTGAGAACATTTGTCTGAAAAAAAAATAAAACCTTAGTTTTATCAATTATATAAATATGATAAATTGGAAATATTTGAAAAGTGGATCATATATAGACCCAATCTACAAATACTGATTTACAGTCTCAATTTTGTAGGAGCGTACTTAATATAAGCAACTTTTTTTCCAATGTTTTGACATCTGTAAAATAAAGATAAAAGAGGGAATAAAAAAGAAATGGAGAAAGAGACATGGAGAGAGAGAGAGGGAGAGAGAGAGGGAGAGAGAGAGAGAGAGAGAGAGAGAGAGAGAGAGAGAGAGAGAGAGAGAGAGAGAGGGAAAGAGGGAGGGAGGGAGAGAGAGAGAGAGAGAGAGAGAGAGAGAGAGAGAGAGAGAGAGAGAGAGAGAGAGAGAGGAGATCAGAAATGAGAATGAACCAACTAAAATGCTCACCTATTTTAATCTCTGATAGTCTCTATAGTTACAAGAAATTTTAGAGTCTGAGTCCACATTAGAAAATCAGTGCATTCCATGTTCCAATCAAAACCCATATAAAATTTGCTATTGATAAATGTGTAAATGGGTGAATGAGGAAATAAATTCTCAGACAGAAATGACATTTTATAAATCAATCATTTTTTTCAACAGGTCAGAAATTGTCGTCTGTCTGGCCTTCTGGATCTTGCACTTGAGAAAGATTATGTTCGTACCAAGGTGGCTGACTATATGAACCATCTCATTGACATTGGTGTAGCAGGGTTCAGACTTGATGCTGCTAAGCATATGTGGCCTGGAGACATAAAGGCAGTTTTGGACAAACTACATAATCTCAATACAAAATGGTTCTCCCAAGGAAGCAGACCTTTCATTTTCCAAGAGGTAAAACAATATATAGTTTTTTAAAAATTTGATATTATACTTTAATTACAATATTTTCTTCTTCACTTTCCTACCTCCAAACACTTCCATGTACCCTTCCATATTTTCCCTCACATTCATGTCCTACTTTTTTATTTACTGTTATTGTATGTATATGTGTGCATGTGTGTATATATCTACTCAGACATATAACACATACACATATGTTTCCTAAACATAACTGATGTAGTTCATAGTGCTTCAACTGAGTAAGTGGCTCAGTTCTATTGCTCTCTATATGTACAGTATCAAGGTAGACTTGGTACTGGACAACCAATTGTTGTGCTTTTCCCTTGGGAAGACTCCCTGTACCCCGTTTTCCTCAGTTTTCTATAGTTCTTTTCATGGGGTATAAAGTCTCATGGGATTTTCTTTAAATGTCGTCATTTTGTAAACCAGATAACTGACAGCAGAGTTTTCTAAGCATGTAATTATCAATATAGGTTAATAACTCTGTCATATGTAGACTTCTCATTCTGCCATTAAAAATACAAGTGGTGTTAATCAGAATGTGCACATTTAATTCTTTATCACAACATGTTTCAAGACAGAGCTAATTTCATTTATCTATCTTTTATATTCAAAGATAGCATTTTACAAGACACAGAAATCATAATTCTTATTGTCTCCAGCCAATCTCTCAGAGTTGTAGGTGTTTAAGGCAAATAGATGAAGCCTTTTTTTTTTAAAGGAATAATTTCATTTGAAGTGCACTGAGGATGACACTTTTGTATCTCTAATATACTGAGAAAGTTAATGAGTTTATAAGCACTTCTAATGTTGATAAGGCAAGTATTACCTTATTTGAATAGTGTATTTTCCCTTCTGACAGTCATCCTAGAGGATAAAAATGACTCTTTTGTAATTTGTATTGTAATTTGGTTTCTTTCAATATTGTGAAATATGGTTTATGAATAAAATCAGAATGTCAGTAAACAGAAAGACACGAGTAACATTCAAATAACAGAACTATTTTATATAATATTATCTTTCAATAATATGATTTAAATGATAGTTACCCCAATGTCTCTCCTAGGTCATTGATCTGGGTGGTGAGGCAATTAAAGGTAGTGAGTACTTTGGAAATGGCCGTGTAACAGAATTCAAGTTTGGTGCAAAACTTGGCACAGTTATCCGCAAGTGGAATGGAGAGAAGATGTCCTATTTAAAGTAAATATATACCATTTTGTCATTTGTTCTGTCATACATCTGTTGTCATTTGGCATCAGTAAGATATATCTTAAATATTCCAACTTAAATAATTGATTATTAGTTAGGCTTATTGTTCATTTATCCTTAACTAATTATGTTTTTCATTTGATACATTAGTCACCTGATAACAGATGAAATCTAAAGTATCAGTAAAGTATCAGTATTAGTGAGTTTTGTTGGGTTGTGTTAAGTCCATTAGAGTCTAAGAATGTTTGCTTATGGCCTACTAAAAATATGGTAGCATCCTAAGAATAGTTATACTAAAAGTGATCCCTATAATGTGACCACACTTGGGAATTTATTTATGCTACATTAGGGAATTAATTGAAATTTAAAAGTGAATGTAAAAGCAGAGTTATAAATTCATTTCCATTCTGTATTATATAACATGGATGTCTTAATATTCAAGTCCATAATGTTACAATAAAATTTTAAAAATCTAAAATAAAATCAAAACAAAAGATTATATAGTAAAACCTAAATCTGGATAAAATTCCCATGTATGTTATCATAGAAAATTGTATATATGTGTATATATACAATTATATATAATATATATATGCATCTCTTTATGTAATACTTTGTATGAAATTGTCATTTATTTAGATAATTGTGAATGCCATATGTAATTTTATGCTAAGCATTGTGAAAGAATCATATGTTTTTTTTTTTTTCAAATGCAGGAACTGGGGAGAAGGTTGGGGTATGGTGCCTTCTGACAGAGCCCTTGTGTTTGTGGACAACCATGACAATCAGCGAGGACATGGTGCTGGAGGATCATCCATCCTGACATTCTGGGATGCTAGGTAGGACAACATTCTTTGCTGATGGTGGGCGTGCATTTAATGACAGTAAAGTATTATATACTTCTGCTTTAACACTATTTTGAACCTTTCAGAATGTATAAAATGGCTGTCGGATTTATGTTGGCTCATCCTTATGGATTCACAAGAGTAATGTCAAGTTACCGTTGGAATAGAAATTTCCAGAATGGAAAAGTAAGTCTTGGAGTTGTCCAAAGCATCTTTCAATATAGAAAAATAAAGTGGTTCTGTTTTAATTTCATGTGACATCAAAGCATATGATGCTCATTATTAAGTGCTTCTTCACTACAGTTGTCTAAAGGACATAGAAGAAGCACCTGGTAATGAAAGCATAGCTGAAGTGATGAGAAAATACAGAAACAGTTATGCCTGAGAAAGTCTTGACTCTTAGAGTTGATATTGAATTATGGCTGTTAATACTAAAGGGAATTTCAAATTCTTTCTGCCCTTGGTACGATCAATGTCATCATATGAAAATATCCCCCCCCCCCCCGTGGAATGAGAAGGAAGCTGCTTGTTTAATGATAATCAAAGAAATTATAATAGATATGACTTTTGAGAATCACAGAATAGTGATTTGCTTAATAAATCCATGGAAGAATTGAATTATAACCATTATGTCTTTGTTTGTTATGTGCGCAAGTTTAAACAATTAAAAAATTGAACTAAACAATTAGACAATCAGATATCTGAAAGGCTATGTGAAGTTTCCTATCTCAGTGGAAGATAGTATCCTTACAACACATATCAAATATAAATTGCAAACATCACTTCTCTATAAAATCTGACATATATTTTTCATTTCCTTTCAAGGTAAGAGTCCCCATGTTCTGTATTGCAATGTATTCTTTTATTGAAGAGGCTTCATGAGTAGAATGAGATTTTTTTTCTCAGAAAAATAAATATTTTACCATTATAAGATGCTCATTTATACTTGGGTAACTTAATAAAGTTAGAATATTTTCTTAGCACATTTAACAAACAGTTTAGTAATAAATTAACTATTATTAACTTAGAAAGTATTACATGAAAACGTTTTTATATATGTTCTTTAATTATATAGAACTACCTATCTCCTTTATGCATAAACTGAGGCATACATATGCAATGTATACTGATGTAGATCGCTCAGGTTGTAATTTTCCAGTTTTCCTTACTCTAATTTACTTGTTTCAGTCACACTAATGTGTGATACTGAGCAGAAAATAGGATGATTAAAATTTTTCTGATGTTGTTAATATGTTTTTAGAAAATCTGAGTTTGAACAGAAGTTGAGATTTCAGTGAAAGCCTGTGAAAACACTGAAGAAATTAGACAAAAATTAGACACTTGCAAAGACAGAATTAGCATGGCAGGCTTGGTTTTGGTTTTCTGTAGTTGCAAGAGTCAGGGAGCTACAAGCATTCAAATGACTTGATTCTTTCAATAATTAAGGATCAGAATGACTGGATTGGACCACCCAATAACAATGGAGTAACAAAAGAAGTGACCATTAATGCAGACACTACTTGTGGCAATGACTGGGTCTGTGAACATAGATGGCGTCAAATAAGGTGGGAATGTTCCCTTCAGATCTTGTCTAATAAGGAAGTTGTTTAACCTCTTATTTTAAGCTGTTGAATTAAAGGGTACCAGCATTTTATGCAATATTGTGTTTTTTAGGAACATGGTTGCCTTCAGGAATGTGGTCAATGGTCAGCCTTTTGCAAACTGGTGGGATAATAACAGCAACCAAGTAGCTTTTGGCAGAGGAAACAGAGGCTTCATTGTCTTTAACAATGATGACTGGTAAGTGGATATTGATTGGGGAATGGTTGTATAATATTATACTCCAAGATGATTCTTTTCTTTCCCTGTTCATTTATAGTTTTCATATGTGATAATTTTTTGGACAATGAATTTAAGCCACAAGTAAATATTCAATATTGATAAGAAAAATGGTATTTGGTTTTTTATTTTCCTTTGGGTTAATAGAATTTTGTTTTTTATTTAATCTTTTTTAAATTATTTATTTAAACTCCAGATTTTATACCCCTCTCCTGCCCACCCTCCAACTGTTCAACATCCTATATTTCCTTCCCACCCCTGTCTCCATGAGGATGTCCCCATCCCCCACATCCTGCCCAACAAGAACTTGATCTTTAACCATAATGTATAATGACAGTAGCGTATATTCATACTTACAAGCTTGGATCACACATTTTACAAGTATATAAATAGTAACTATATATCAACATCATTAAAAATGTGCCATACTAGTACTGGAGTGCTTTTCCCATTACCTTTGATTATAACTTATACATAATCCATTATGCTTATATCGGGTCTTCAATTATGTACATGCATGTTTTACGAATTTTAAAAGCATTTGTGTACTTGCATTTGGTGTATGAGTTTCTTCAATTGGTTGTTTACTCAGGCTTTAAAACCTTCATTCTTGTTCTTTAACTAGTAGTACTTCTCTCTGAGTCTTCCTTTATGACTCTCTCTTCTGTAGTATTCAAGATCCGATACCAGTAGTGTTGCTTGTTACTGTGGGGGAAGAAGCAGCTCTATTGCTGTGAATTTGAACCCATCTTGATCTGTAAAATAATTTCACTATAGTCATGGCTGGCTGGGTAGAGAGGTCTCATCTCACAAACAAAACAAATCAAAAAAGCATTGTATCTCAGAGAATCTTTTTGGGAGACAGTGAACTGTTTCAACTCTAAATCAGCTTTCTTTCTGGTTGTAAATATTTTTCTTTTTTTTTTTATCTAAATCATGTTTTATTGGCAACAACAAAAAATTGAAGTACATAACTTTTTTTTTCTGAATGAGAACTTGTATTTTTTAGAAGTAGAATTACTTTATGTAAACCGTTTTCTAGTACAAACGTGTATGTATTAATAGAAATGCTAGATTATGTTTTATTTGAGAAAAATTCATGCGGCATCATGTGATCTAAGAACCTTTGAAGAATGAATGCCATTAAAAAGTTAATCATAGTTTAATCCAGCAGAGGACAGACTGGAAATGAAGACAATCACAGAAGAACTTTAGTGCTGAGCTTCTCTGAATTCTCTGTGTGTGTCTGGTCACTACAGGCGGTGAAACAAATAGACATTTAAAATAATGACTTGGGGTGCTACGCTCTCCAGTCGAGTCAACTGGACAAGCCCAGAGGCTTAAAAGTCACTCATGAGGCAAAGAGTTTCAAGGAAACTCTCCTCCTGGAGTCTAGTGTTCCCTACCCACATTCCATTCCCGTGTTAGTCTAGTGTATGGATCCACGTGCTCTCTTTCAGTATTTTCCTATTATAAGTGCTTTTTAAAATTGAATTCTGATATGGCTAAAGCCTTCCGCCAGTGTTCCAACAGTCCTTGACCAAGATCAAGGGCTTGGAATTCAGTAAGATTGTAAAAGCTAAGTCACTCCCTTACACAGGAATTTACCATCACTAAGGAAGAAGGAAGTTTCAGACCAAAGGAGAAACCAGAATAGATATTTAGAACTATAGCAGAGTTACACCCATACACACGTATTTACAATGGCCTAAGGGGAAGGTGGACTATACAAGAGACTAAAATAGGAACTATGACAAGGGTGTGAAGCCCTTAACCCTGGCTTCTAAGATTAGTGAATCTTAGGTGGAGCCCTTGTTGATCCCAGCTGTTATCAATGAATTCTATCCCAGGTGGTTCCTGTTAGACCTTTTGTGTTTGCATTCCTCTGTTTTTTTTTTTTTTTTAATATATTTTATTACGTATTTTCCTCAATTACATTTCCAATGCTATCCCAAAAGTTCCCCATACCCTCCCCCCTCTCCCCCATTCCCCTACCCACCCATTCCCATTTTTTTTTTTTTTTTTTTTGGCCCTGGCGTTCCCCTGTACTGAGGCATATAAAGTTTGCAAGACTAATGGGCCTCTCTTTCCAGTGATGGCCGACTAGGCCATCTTTTGATACATATGCAGCTAGAGTCAAGAGCTCCGGGGTACTGGTTAAGTTCATAATGTTTTACCACCTATAGGGTTGCAGGTCCCTTTAGCTCCTTTGGTACTTTCTCCAGCTCCTCCATTGGGAGCTCTGTGATCCATCCACTAGCTGACTGTGAGCATCCACTTCTGTGTTTGCTAGGCCCCGGCATAGTCTCACAAAAGACAGCTATATCAGGGTCCTTTCAGCAAAATCTTGCTAGTGTATGCAATGGTGTCAGCGTTTGGAAGCTGATTATGGGATGGATCCCTGGGTATGGCAGTGTCTAGATGGTCCATCCTTTCGTCACAGCTCCAATCTTTGTTTCTGTAACTCCTTCCATGGATGTTTTGTTCCCAATTCTAAGAAGGGGTACAGTGACCCCACTTTGGTCTTCATTCTTCTTGAGTTTCATGTGTTTAGCAGATTGTATTATATATCTTGGGTATCCTAAGTTTTGGGCTCATATCCACTTATTAGTGAGTACATATTGTGTGAGTTCCTTTGTGATTGTGTTACCTCACTCAGGATGATGCCCTCCAGGTCCATCCATTTGCCTAGGAATTTCATAAATTCCGGTTACCTCAATTGTACCTTTCGAATATGTCACCCAACTTCCTTATTGTCCTCTGCATAAAAAGTCTGATGCTCAATTCAAAAATTACACTCAGATTCCACACGATCTCTCCTGTGTGTTTGTCATTCATCCACACTTTGCCCACCTGAGTCGAGAGACCCGTTCCACGCAGACACAGGGACCCAGAGGGTCTGCGGCATTGGGGATAGAGAATTTGCTTGCTCCAGCTGACACAGTCTTGGTGCTCTGATTCTTTTACTGAGCTCTGAGTTCTTACTGTTCTATAGCACAAGGTTGAGGGACTTCCCATTCTGTGGAGAATACATAATGGATCTTTCTGCATTTAACTGGGTTGAATTCCAATTAAATATTAACTTTTTTTTTCCCCCAGGGCTTTGTCAGCCACTTTACAGACTGGTCTTCCTGCTGGCACATACTGTGATGTCATTTCTGGAGATAAGGTCGATGGCAATTGCACTGGACTTAGAGTAAATGTTGGCAGTGATGGCAAAGCTCACTTTTCCATTAGTAACTCTGCTGAGGACCCATTTATTGCAATCCATGCTGACTCAAAACTGTAAGAATCAAATTAAAGACATGTAGACAGCACATCAATTGAGTCTGCTTTTTTTTATGTGCTCCGTATAATAGTTTTAATTTCTATTTTCTTTTTTATTATCATGTGTGCGTGTTGCTGTGTCTGTCTGAGTACTGGAATGTATGTAGGATATTTAAACAATCCTGTGCCATGCTGTAACCTCTCTGCCTTTTCCCATGAGCTGTGGGGATCTAACAATTCATCAGGCTTCCCTGAAAAGTACTTTATCTGCTTTTGTATGTCCCTTAATTCTTAGATTTCATTTCCTTGTAGTAAAAACCATAAGCAATAAACGTGAATAAGCAAAAATCACAAAACTCACATAGAATCATCATCATCTAACTACACGTAAGATCTACTAAGCATTAGAATGTCTCAGATATCTGAATGTTATACAAAGCAAAATATACTATTTTTTTGCACTGCAAACACAACCTTCACTGATCAATGATTAGTAAAACATATCAATTAGACCTTTATTTCCCATGTATCCAGTCCTTTTTCTGCTTGCCACATATTTTTGGAGGGGTTATGTCCCATTGGACATTGAAAGACTCATCTGAGGCAACACTGGTGAAGAATAGTGGCTCTTCTCTTAGCAGCTCATTTTCTAATTCTCCTTCAGTAGTATATTCAGAAATATTTAGCAGGCACTGTGCCAATTTGATATGAGAATAGTATGTTGTTTCCCAGTATTATAATTTTAAATGCCACAGATTTATGGGCACAACTAAAAGTCCTCTAAGAATTGTGTCAAAATTCAAATCACAAAGGTATTAGCTACCTCTATAATCATTTAGCTATTACTGGATCAAACAAATAAATGCTTTTGTAATTAAATCATAAATACAGAATTTTCCTCATTCTTTTATCTCCTTCCTCCACTCTCCCCTTGCTTCTTCTTGAACTCATAGTTTCTTTTTAAATTTTTTTGATTTAAGTTTTCTTGTATTATGATGAAAAGATACATAATTTCAATTTATCTGAATTTGTTAACATTTAGTTTCTTTTTCTTAAATATTAATATCTATCTATATCAATAGATAAGTGCCCAATACATTAGTATTTTTCTTAATTTTTTTCTTACACACACACACACATCACTCACACATACATTATGATTAAACAATATATATACATGTTTCATGTATATGTTTATATATATGATTAACTAACATTTATACACTATACACACACATATATATATAGACAAATATATATGTATATATATATTCCCAAATACATAACTAAAACATGCTATACATATATGTATCTACTATCTAACTGGACTGGAGGCTTTCTCTCTAAGAGGGAAATATCTGGTTCTGTAATCTTAGCAAAACACCCATGACCTCTGAGGCTATGAATCTTAGGGGAGAATATGCCACTGCCATTTTACTAACCCAGTGTAATTCAAAAATGTTTATAACTAGTTATCCTTGTATACAAATATGTCTAAATCTGACTTTCCATTAAAGAAGCTTTTCTGTTTTTCTCAAAGCAGATTTATTTTTAACAAAAAGATGCCGATATATGTATATATATATAATATCAACAGGTTAAAGAACAGAGATCAACTGTGCTGTGTCCAGCTCCAATTGATACCTCTATAACACTGGGCCTGCACCTCAGGCTTAAGGAAGATCACACAGTAGGAAGCAGAAAGTTAAGAGACAGAGTACCAGAATGTCTGGTGTGCGATTGTGTCATCTAGAAACGACATGAAAGTTCAACTGTGCTACCTCAAAATCACTGGATAATTAAGACTTAAACAGGTACATCATGAATAGACATGCTAAGGTTGAAGAAGCTAAAATCACAGGATCCTACCCTTCTGCTACGTAATCGAGGAAATTATTAACTGCTGAGAAAGAGAATAAATTTTCCCTGGATTTATCCCTTTTGCTTATCTAATACCAAGAGGTCAGACCAGATATCATATACATACATGCCAAATTTCCATCATGTGGGAGGCAGATATATCTCTATGAGTGTATACAGCCTATTATATATTCAAAATTCCAAGACCTTGCCTCAAGAACTCAATAAAATAAATAAGTAGGGTATTTTGATATATATCATGAATACTTTGGATTTCAATCTCCAGTCAGATATATAATAGATGAAGATTTCTCACATTTTTCTTATTTCCTCTTAATGCATTTGAGTGCTTTTTCATTTTCAGAATCCTTTGCAGTATAGTGAGGTCATGTCATGGCTGATCTTATGACTGTTCAATAGAAATAAAACACATAATGTTTATACCTGATCATATAGTAACATAGAGTGGACATATTTTTAGCTTTTGAGCATTTGCCATGCTTGTTCCTACAGTTGCTCCACCAGTTTGCAATGTCTTTCTTAACTCTTTTTCATATATATATATATATATATATATATATACACACATATATATATATATATATATATATATATATATATATATATATATATTTAAACAACCTCAATGACACAAACACACATATATATTCATATGGTTAAAAATCACCCCCCTTATGCCCACCCCACATAATTATGTGTAAGAATATGAATTCATAAATAAAACAGCTATTTATATATAAGAGTACTTGTACATTTATGACTTCATAGATAACCATTTGTTTTTGTTTTTAAATCACCAAATGGAGAGTTAACCCATGGGAAAGGTTATTTTACAGGCTCTCAAAATGTTTCAGTTTCCCATGGTTATTGTTTAAGGATGGGTCCCCCTTCCTATTCATTTTGACAAGTTTTTTAGTATTCTACATGTTTGAGTCATGTTTAGGCAGGTATTTTGTTAATCTACCATAGTTTCAGCTTTCCTCGCCTTTCTAGGAAACAACATCAAGGCAGACTTCTAAGTCTCTGTCCAACAACCATTCTGCTCCCTCTTCAGTAATGCTGTATGCAGCAAATGATGATATTGTGTTGTAGATATATCAATTGCAGCTGTGCACCACAGAATCACATATGCTATGTTTTTTGACAAGTACAGTTTTCGGGAATTTTCTCTTTGTCCAAAAGGGACATTTATTTGATGAAAGGAAAAAGTTTTATTTATCTATGGGAAATAAGTATAAATATTTAGAATGCAGTCAGAAATTTTGTTAGCTTAATAAACTGATGATAGTATATTCTTCTCTAAGATATGTGACCCCATGACACTTGCGTAGTTAGGTTGAATACTTATACCAGGCATGATTTTCCTCCTTGAGCAACAGTTAAGCCCAATTAGAGAGCTGTTTGAGCATTTGCCATGCTTGTTCCTACAGTTGCTCCACCAGTTTGCAATGTCTTTCTTAACTCTTTTTCATATATATATATATATATTTAAACAACCTCAATGACACAAACACACATATATATTCATATGGTTAAAAATCACCCCCCTTATGCCCACCCCACATAATTGTGTGTGAGAATATGAATTCATAAATAAAACAGCTATTTATATATAAGAGGACTTGTACATTTATGACTTCATAGATAACCATTTGTTTTTGTTTTTAAATCACCAAATGGAGAGCTAACCCATGGGAAATTTTGTTAGCTTAATAAACTGATGATAGTATATTCTTCTCTAAGATATGTGACCCCATGACACTTCCAGGCACATCTCTCCTTACACTGTAGTGCTGCAGCTCACAGTATGCAAAGCATGTTAAGATGCTTGGTAACTTTGATCTCTCCCACCCTCAGACTGCAAAGCACAGCTCAGCGATATGGATGCTAGACAGCAACCAACATGTTTCCAACTCAGCCCTGGTTTCATTGCTTTCTGCAGTGTATCTAAACCATGCTATCTTCAGCAACATTTTGATAGCTAACTCTTATTAATAAACAAGGCCAATTGAACTGTTTTAGGGATTCTTTGCGATCTGAGTCACCAAGGGATAATTGGGTTATGTCATATCTGGAACTCAGGTTTGTTTAATGCTAGGATGCTTTTTTTTTTGTGGCTGTTATTATCCAATTAAGCTGTGCAGTTCCCTTCAAACTCTGTTTATTCATTGTGCTGTATTTTTAAAAATTTGAATAACTAATAAAGTAGTGGACTTTCATATGGCTTTTCACACATATTTAGCTTAGATAATTCGCAGTTAATGTTATTTTTTAATATAATGTAAGCTATAATTTAAATACAGTGGCTACATTTTTTCACCCTCCTAGTTACCCAATAATGACACAGAGAGACCAATATTCATTTTTAAACCTCGATACCTGGGCCATCAATTGATGTCCCTTAATCCCCATAGTACTTACATTTAGGATCTTCCATGCTTCTGCTCTCATGAGTTCTTTTCTCCTTCCTTCTGTTTACTTTTATTTTTAATTATTTTATTTATTTACATTCCAGTTGTTGACCCTTACAGTCCCCTCTCCCACAGTTCCTCATTCCATTCCGCCTCTCCCTTACCTCTTAGAGGGTGCTCTGCCCCTCTCCAGGCCTCTCCCTTCCTTGAAGCCTCTAGGCGCTCCAGAATTAAGCACAAACTCTCCCATTGAGGCCAGATCAGGTAGATCTTTGCTACATATGTCCAGGGACATCAGACCAGCCCATGTATGCTCCTGATTGGTGGCTCAGTCTCTGGGAGCTCCCTGGTGTCTAGGTTAATTGAGACTGCTGGTCTTCCTATAAGGTTGTTCTTCCTTTCAGCTTCTTCAATCTGTCCCCTAATTCAACCATGGGTGTAAGTATCTGCTTCTGTGTCAGCTACTGGTAGGGCCCATCTGAGGACGGCTATGCCAGGCTCCCATCTCTGGAGAGCTCTTGGGGCTATTTCCTGAAACTTGGCAAGAATATTTACATTGGGCTAGGACAAGAATTTGACATTGGGCTGGGCCAAAGCTCCAGATGAATACAGCTGAGGAATGTGTTCTTTGTGTCTTGATTATCTCAATAAGTCCCTGAATACAGTAATCAAGGGATCTTTGTTTATACCTTGATTGTTTCTTGAGTGGTTTGCTTTGCCCTGTTTGTTTCTTGAATACTTTGTCTTTGATCTAGAACTGACTCTATTCTTTGCATGTACCTAGAATGGTACAAAGCAGACTGGAAAAAAAAAATAGAGCCTCTTCAGCACTGGCTTTAGTCATGTTATAATGTTATCTAATTCTTTTGTTTAATCGTCAGCCCCTCCCATAAGACCCTGTTGACTGACTGAGGTGGCTTGTTCACCTGTCTGTAAGCATATCATAGCATAGTAATGTCAGACCTAGTTATCCCCTACACCCATGAGATGGATCTCAAATTGGCAAGTTATTGGACCTCTTCCATTCAGTCTCTTCTCTGTTTTTTCCCTTCACTTTTTTTTTTTTTTTTTTTTAAATCAGGAACAATTCTGCCTCAGGAATTTTGACTGTGTGTTAGTAACCCATCTTTCCACGTGAGGCCCTGACTATCTACTGGAGGTTAACTCTTTAAGAGTTTCCTTTCCCCAATGTTGGGCATTTTGGATAAGGTCACCCCCAATGAATTCTGAGAGTGCCTCAGTTCCCAGGTCTCTAGTACTCACTAGAGGTGCCCACCACCTCCCACTCTTCAAGACTGCTCATTTCTATTTATTCTCTTGGCCCTCTGGGCTTCTTTCCTGTCCCCTTTCCCCCATATCTGATCTTGTTTCCCTCCTCCCCCTTTTCCCACCCAGGTCTCTCCCTACCTCTGCCTTCCTTGATTAATTTCTTCTTCCTTCTAAGTGAGGTTGAAACTTCCTTACTTGAGCATTTCTGCTTATTACACTTTTTGTGGTATGTAGGTTTTCCTAAGTATTCTGTACCTTTTGGCTAATAATCACTTATTAGTAAGTAAATACCATGCTTGTTCTTTTGGTTCTGAGTCACCTCACTCAGGATGATAATTTCCAGTTCCATTCATTTGCATGCAAAATTGATGATGTACTGGTTTTTAATCACTGAATAGATTTCCATTGTGTAATTGAACCACATTTTCTGTATTCACTCTGGTTGAGGAACATCTGGGCTGTTTCCAGATTCTGGCTATTACACATAAGGCTGCTATGAATATGGTGTACAATGTGTCCTTGTTTTATAGTTGAGGACCTTTTGGATATATTCCCAGTAGTGATATAGATGGACTCTTCAGGTTGAACTATTTCTAATTTTCTGAGAAACCACCAGAGTGATTTCCGAGTGGTGGTACCAGCTTGTAATGCCACCATCAGTGGAGGACTGTTCTTCTTTTTCCACATCCTCACCTGCCTGTGTTGTCACTTGAAATTTTGGTGTTAGCCATTCTGATTGGTGTGAGGTGGAATCTCAGGGTCGTTTTGATGTGCATTTCTCTGATGACTAAGTTCTCTGAACATTTCTTTAAGTGCTTCTAAGCCATTTGAGATTCTTTTATTATTATTATTAATTAGGTATTTTCTTCATTTACATTTCCAATGCTACCCCATAAGTCCCCCAAGCCCTCCCCTCACTCCCTTCCCCCCTACTCCCACTTCTTGGCTCTGGAGTTCCCCTGTTCTGAGGCATATAAAGTTTGCAAGACCAATGGGTATCTCTTTCCACTGATGGCTGACTAGGTCATCTTCTGATACATATGGAGCTATAGACACGAGCTCTGGGGGTACTGGTTAGTTCATATTGTTGTTCCACCTATAGGATTGCAGACCCCTTTAGCTCCTTGGGTACTTTCTCTAGCTCCTCCATTGGGGGCCCTGTGATCCATCCATTAGCTGACTGTGAGCATCCACTTCTGTGTTTGCTAGGCTTCGGCATAGCCTCGCAAGAGACAACTATATCAGGGTCCTTTCAGCAACATCTTGCTAGTGTGTGTAATGGTGTCAGCGTTTGGGGGCTGATTATGGGATGGATCCCCGGGTATTGCAGTCTCTAGATGGTCTATCCTTTTGTCTCGGCTCCAATCTTTGTCTCTGTAACTCCTTCCATGGGTGTTTTGTTCCAAATTCTAAGTCTTCGTTCTTCTTGAGTTTCATGTGTTTTGCAAATTGTATTTTGTAACTTCGGTATTCTAAGTTTCTGGGCTAATATGCACTTATCAGTGAATACATATCATGTGAGTTCTTTTGTGATTGGGTTACCTCACTCAGGATGATGCCCTCCAGGTCCATCCATTTGCCTAGGAATTTCATAAATTTATTCTTTTTAATAGCTGGGTAGTACTCCATTGTGTAAATGTACCACATTTTCTGTATCTATTCCTCTCTTGAGGGGCATCTTGGTTCTTTCCAGCTTCTGGCTATTACAAATAAGGATGCTATGAACATAGTTGATCATGTGTCCTTCTTACTGGTTGGAACATCTTCTGGATATATGCCCAGAAGAGTATTGTGGGATAGTCCAATAGTACTATGTCCAATGTTCTGAGGAACCGCCAGACTGACTTCCAGAGTGGTTGTACAAGCTTGCAATTCCACCAACAATGGAGGAGTGTTCCTCTTTCTCCACATCCTTGCCAGCACCTGCTGTCACCTGAATTTTTGATCTTAGCCATTCTGAGTGGTGTGAGGTGGAATCTCAGGGTTGTTTTGATTTGCATTTCCCTGATGATTAAGGATGCTGAACATTTTTTCAGGTGCTTCTCAGCCATTCGGTATTCCTCAGGTGAGAATTCTTTGTTTAGCTCTGAGCCCCATTTTTTAATGGGGTTATTTGATTTTCTGGAGTTCACCTTCTTGAGTTCTTTATATATATTGGATATTAGTCCCCTATCTGATTTAGGATAGGTAAAGATCCTTTCCCAATCTGTTGGTGGCCTTTTTGTCTTATTGATAGTGTCTTTTGCCTTACAGAAGCTTTTCAGTTTTATGAGGTCCCATTTGTCGATTCTCAATCTTACAGCACTAGTCATTGCTGTTCTATTCAGGAATGTTCCCCTTGTGCCTATATCTTCCAGGCTTTTCCCCACTTTCTCCTCTATAAGTTTCAGTGTCTCTGGTTTTATGTGGAGTTCCTTGATCCACTTAGATTTGACCTTAGTACAAGGAGATAGGAATGGATCATTTCTCATTCTTCTACATGATAACCAGCAGTTGTGCCAGCACCATTTTGAAAATGCTGTCTTTTTTCCACTGGATGGTTTTTGCTCCCTTGTCAAAGATCAAGTGGCCATAGGTGTGTGGGTTCATTTCTGAGTCTTCAATTCTATTCCATTGGTCTACTTGTCTCTCGCTATACCAGTACCATGCAGTTTTTATCACTATTGCCCTGTAGTACAGCTTTAGGTCAGGCATGGTGATTCCACCAGAGGTGCTTTTATCCTTGAGAAGAGTTTTTGCTATCCTAGGTTTTTTGTTATTCCAGATGAATTTGCAGATTGCTCTTTCTAATTCGTTGAAGAATTGAGTTGGAATTTTGATGGGGATTGCATTGAATCTGTAGATTGCTTTTGGCAAGATAGCCATTTTTATTATATTGATCCTGCCAATCCATGAGCATGAGAGATCTTTCCATCTTCTGAGATCTTCTTTAATTTCTTTCTTCAGAGACTTGTGGTTTTTATCATATATATCTTTCACTTCCTTAGTTAGATTCACACCAAGGTATTTTATATTATTTGTGACTATTGAGAAGGGTGTTGTTTCCCTAATTTCTTTCTCAGCCTGTTTATCCTTTGTGTATAGAAAGGACATTGACTTGTTTGAGTTAATTTTATATCCAGTTACTTCACCGAAGCTGTTTATCAGGTTTAGGAGTTCTCTGGTGGAATTTTTAGGGTCACTTTATATACTATCATATCATCTGCAAATAGTGATATTTTGACTTCTTCCTTTCCAATTTGTATCCCCTTGATCTCCTTTTGTCGAATTGCTCTGGCTAAGACTTCAAATACTATGTTGAATAGGTGTGGAGAAAGTGGGCAGCCTTGTCTAGTCCCTGATTTTCGTGGGATTGCTTCCATCTTCTCACCATTTACTTTGATGTTGGCTACTGGTTTGTTGTAGAATGCTTTTATTATGTTTAGGTATGGGCATCGAATTCCTAATCTTTCCCAAACTTTTATCATAAATGGGTGTTGGATTTTGTCAAATGTGTTCTCTGCATCTAACGAGATGATCATGTGGTTTTTGTCTTTGAGTTTGCAAAACACACCTCTTATTGGAGATACTATGCAAACCTTTATGGAATTCTTTTTGAGAAGCACTTGCTTTTCCTTTTGGTCATACTGACACTTGTCACTTGCTGCTTACAGGTTTCTATATCAAGTGCTCTTTCAGATTTCCTGATGTTCCTCCCTTTTCTAGTGAGAAGGAAAGTAGATCAAATGGTGTGAGAAGCTGGAAGCAATCCCACTAAAATCAGGGCCTAGACAAGGCTGGCCACTTTCTCCCTAGCTATTCAACATTTTACTTGAAGTCCTAGTCAGAGCATTTCGTCAACAAAAGCAGATAAAGGGGATACAATTTGAAAAGGAAGAAGTCAAAATATTACTTTTTGCCATTTGTTGTGCATTCTCTGTTTAGCTTTATACTCCATTTTAAAATTGCATGATGTGGGTTTTTGGAGATTTGTTATGAGCCAACAAGCTAATAACTAGGAAATGATTTTTCTGAAGTGACTTCACTTTAGATTAAAATTCTATGACAAAGTTCCATAGGGCAAGGTCTAGGAGAAAATCATTTTAGGAAAGATTCCTACTATTAATGTGCTTTTTTGTTATTGTTACGTATATAGCAATCACTAGGTATTAGCCCACCCCTTTGAGCAGATCTCTGTAGAACTATGGAGATATACTGTCTTATAGTGATGGCATGTAGACAAATAGATATCCTCAATTCTTTATGATAATCCTATATAAATTCCTAAATTTATATCAGTATTTATTAAGCTCTTTTATAATGGGACTGCTATTAGTTTTTTTCCTTAGTCAAACTGCAATGAGAACTCCACTAATCTTTAGTGTCACCAGTTAATTGCTACAGACATTTTACTACTCAGAGAACATTAACCAACTGTCACTAAAAAGAGACCTAATGATTTATTATATGTGCTAAAAATAAACTATTGATTGGGTTTATCTAATTAATTGGGTTTAACTACTAATGTAGTTATGGTTTTTAACACTCTATGAACCTGTGGAGCCATGGCAGGTGATGGATGTTTAGCTAGATAAGTACTTCTAATAGATATTCATGTAAACATTCACTGTTGTAAACTTCTTCTTGGATTTATGATTTAAATTTTTGTGTGAAGTTGTGATGAAGTTTTTACCATGTGATCATGTATTGTGAAAGATATACATATGTGGTGAGAATAAGAAGATGAAAGAGAATTTTCTCTTTCCCCCTTTTTCATTCATTCTGTTTTCCCCATTTTCTTTCTTTTTTTAAAAGATGTATTTATTGATTTTATGTATGTGAGTACACTGTAGCTGTACAGATGGTTATGAGCTCTCATGTGGTTGTTGGGAATTGAAGTTTTTAGGACCTTTGCTTGTTCCAGTTAACTACCTCACTCTGGTCAGCCCTGCTTGCTCTGGTCGACTCTGCTCTCTCAGTCCCTGCTTGCTCTGGCCCAAAGATTTATTTATTATTAAAATAAGTACACTCTAGCTGCCTTCTGACACACCAGAAGAGGGTGTCAGATCTCATTACGGGTGATTGTGAGCCATCCTGTGATTGCTGGGATTTGAACTCAGGACCTACAGAAGAGCAAACAGTGCTCTTATCTGCTGAGCCATCTCTCCAGCCCGTTTTCCCCCTTTTTTCTTAGAGACGTTTTATAGGAAATAAATGCTAAAATAACTTTCAAAGTGTCCACTTTATTTTCTGTGACTTGACCTCAACTAGCTAAATGAAAGTTAGAGCTGTGTGGTTCCTGCTGAGATAGAACAATCTATTCTACTTAATTACTTGCTCTTTTAGGATGAGGTGCTAAGTACCTGAGGTTGCAGTTTTCTGCCTCAGAAACACAGAAGGCAGGTCAGCTACAGTAGTAAAGTAAATTATTATGCAGCAATCCTAAATGACCAATCTCACTCACTCAGTCAACAGGTTCTCCAGGGCAGGAATGAGGATTAAAAAGAAAAAGGACAATTAGACAACTTTGTAGCATGAATCTAGCCAGTTCTGAGCCTAAGGCAGGTTTACTTTTTACCAATCTGCTTTTATACCATTTTAGTTACATGCCAGTATTAAGGGCAAGCAGTACAATAAGGAACCGGCAAAGCAGTAAGCAAAGTCCCATGATTACTCCTGAGACAGTTGTTTCCAAGGGCTTGTCAGAATGACCAAAGTTTCTGAGCCCTCTTCCTTGCCCAAGCCCAAAATCAGACTCTTGCCTGAAGCCTACTTTGTTTGTTCCACCCTAAGATTAAGATTTCTGCCTGAACTTATCTTCTTGTCATGCCCAAACATCAGATTCTTGCCTGAACTTACTTCCTTGTCATGGCCTAATGTCACATTTTAATCAAGCAGCCCTCCAAGGCTCTCCACACATAAATATCTTGTATGATAAAAGTCTTACCTTCATATCTCCTAAGACAAAAATCCCACCCTTCACAGATGTTCTTCCCCCTCTGGTGCCTCAAGGAGAACCATCATGAAAGAAAACACCACTAGTGCTGGCTCTCATCTTGACATCTTGAATTCTTCATATATTTTGGATATTAGTTCTTTTTGGATGTAGGGTAGTGAAGATTTTTTTCCCAATCTGCAGGTTGCCAATTTGTACTATATATGATGTCTTTTGCTGTACATAAGCTATTCAGTTTCATGAGGTTCCATTTATCAACTATTGATCTTAAAGCCTAAGTCACTGGTGCTCTGTTCAGAAAAATTTTCCTTGTGCCAATGTGTTTGAGGCTCTTCCCATTTTCTCTCCTTTTAAATCCAGTTTATCTCATTTTATGTTGAGGTCTGTGATCAACTTGGACTTGAGCTTTGTGCATATAGATCCATTTTCATTCTCTTACACACAGACAGCCTGTTAGATCATCACTGTTTATTGAAGATGCTTCCTTTATTCCACTGTATGTTTTTGGCTTCTTTGTTAAAGATCAAGTGTCCATAGGTGTATGGATTTACTTCTACGTCTTCAATTCTATTTCATTGATCCACCTGCCTGTCTCTGTACCAATACCATGTGGTTTTATCACTATTGCTTTGTAGTACAGCTTGAGATCATGGATGGTGGCTCCCCTAGAAGTTCTTTTATTGCTGATAATTGCTTTGACTATCCTGGATTTTTTGTTTTTCCATATGAAATTGAGAATTGCTCTTTCCATGTCTGTGAAGAACTGTTTTGGAGTTTTGAGGGAGATTGTGTTGAATCTATAGATTGCCTTTTTGGCAAAATGACCATTTTCACTGTTATTCCTGTCTGTCCATGAGCAAGGGAGATAGTAGTGATTATTTATTTATTTATTTATTTAATATCCCAAACTCTGTCCTCTATCCCAGGCCCTCCTCCATCCCTCTCTCCCTTCTGGAGGAATAATGATCCCTGATATCAAGCTGTATTACAGAACAATAGTGATAAAAAAAAAAAAAACTTCATGGTATTAGTGCAGAAACATACAGGTTGATCAATGAAATAGAATGGAAGACCTAGAAACAAATCCTCCTCCTCTTGGGAGAACTGAATCTCTTTTCTCACTCTTCTTCCTTCTCTGGCTGGTCAAAGTTCCTCCATATTCTCTCTTCCCCCCAGTCACAGCTTTTATTGACAAGGCAGAGAATTGTTTACACAAACTTGAGACAAGAGATTCTTTGTTTTCTTTCTTCCCCCCTCCCTCTCTCTCTTTCTTTCATTCCATTTCAAATGCTGCCACCCCCTCCTGGTCCACCCTCACAGAGTCCCTCCCCCATCCCTCCTCCCCTTCACCTCTGAGAGGGTGCCTCACCTACACTCCAAACTTTGTGTGTCAAGTCTCTGCTTGATTAGGCACATCCTCTCCCACTGAGGCCAGAAAAGGAAGCTCTCTGCTACATATGTACCAGGGGGCTCAGTTAAGCCTATGTGTGCTCTTTGGTTGGAGGCATAGACTCTGAGAACTCCCATGGGTCCAGGTTAATTGATACTGTTGGTTTTCCTGTGGGTACCTACTGCCTTCAGAGCCTTCAATCCTCCCCGCAACTTCTATGAGAAAGAGCATATTCTTGACATAAGCGTTAAAATGCCATGTCCTGACTGAAACAAGATATGAATGCAGAGAAATCAGTATTTGAGTAACAGAAGGATAATCTTTACACAATTCACAAAAACCGTAGGCCTACAATTCTCATCAATTGCACTTTCTGTCTCAGCCCCTGATTCTCATAATCATTCAACCCTTTCTACCCATATTGTTCTTACTTTCTTTAAGTCACACATATTCTATCCACATGTGTGGAAGGTGGAGCGGAAGGAGGGGGAGAAGAAGAGAAACGTAGAAGAGGGAGAGGACACAGAAGGGGAGGAGGAAGAAGAAAAGTGGAGCAGAAGCACATGGCCTGGGGAAACCGCAAGTTCTAAGGGGTCTCATAGAGGTGAAAGTAGTGTAGCAGTAGATCTGCCCAATCTAGGCGCACAACATATATTCATATCAACTGTGTTGTGTTTTCATTGCCGGGGCATATTTGGGTTGGAGAGATTTACCGCAACACAGCAGTCTCAATTAACCTGGACCCCCAAGGCCTCACAGTTACTGGAACACCAACTAGGCAGCATACACCGGCTGATATGAGGCCCCCAATACATATACAGCAGAGAATTCCTGAGTTTGGGTTCAGTCAGAGAAGATGCAGCTAACTTTCAAGAGACTGGAGGCACTAGGGAGTTTAGAGGTCTGTTGGGGTGGAGGTGGGGGGTTGTGGCATCCTTGTGGAGACAGGGGGGCAGGGGGGAGATATGGGATGTGGAGCAGGCTGAGGGTAGACCAGGAGGGGAATAAAATCTGGAGTTTAAGATTCATACATGAAAAGAAAAAACAAAACAAAACAAAGCTGCAGGTGATTGCTGTTCTGGGAGCCTCCAGGCTGGAGACAGTAGTTGCTAGGGGCAAAGAGTAGGACTCTGGTGTGGTTTAAAGTCTGTGGGTTTCTCGAGCTTCTATGTTTCTAAATTTTTTTTTTTTTTAAAGATTTATTTATTATATGTAAGTACACTGTAGCTATCTTCAGACACTCCAGAAGAGGGCGCCAGATCTCGTTACGGATGGTTGTGAGCCACCATGTGGTTGCTGGGATTTGAACTCTGGACCTTCGGAAGAGCAGTCGGGTGCTCTTACCCACTGAGCCATCTCACCAGCCCGAGCTTCTACGTTTCTAACTGTACTGAAATTCCAATTATAACTTCCATAACTTCTAAAATTATTTTATTTTTTATTTTTTATTTTTTTTATTTTTATTTTTATTTTTTTGTAAAATTATTTTAAAAAGTCCTAAAAACTTTCTTCCTCTTTCTGAGGGTAAAAAAGCTGCCTGTTTAGGCTAGTGACATGTGTAGTCTAACAGTGCAGGAATGTGTAATGTGGCCTTTGTTTTGTCTCATCAGGAACTGCATGGCTCTAACTTTCAGTCTGCTAGTTGGAAGTCACAGAAAGAAAAGGGGACACTTTGAAAAGTGATTATAGCGTTTATTACTAAATTGTAAAAAGTTTCCTATTAAAGCTATATATTAAAGAAAAAGGGAGAAATGGGAAAGATCCAATGTGGAGGAAAGGGAAAAATTCTCTATGTTCAAAAGGGCAAAAAATTCTCTGCTTTCTTCTCTCTCACCTCCTTTTCCTCAGTACTTAAACATCTTTCAGAATACATGATCACATGTTAAGAAGTTCATCACAAGTTCATACACAAAAATTCAAATCATAAATTGAAATAGAAATTTACAACAGAGAATGTTTACATGCATATGCATTAGGAGTAATTATCTGGCTAAATATCCATCACCTGTCTCAGGTCCACAGGTTCACTGAAGGTTTTAAAAAACATTATTAAGTTATTAATTAAGTTTTGTATAGATAAACCCAGTCAATATTTAATCTTCTATCCTAGCACCTAAAATAAGTCATTAGCTCCCCTTTTTATGACTTTGGTTAATTGTTTTACAACCTCTTAGAATGTGCTCTGAGTTGAAGAAAGTCTGGATACAGTCTAAGAGTAATTAACAGGTGACACTTGGGAGACTAACAGAGTTTTCATTGCAATTTTGACTACCAGAAAGGACCTAATAGCAGTCCCACTATAAAAGAGCTTAATAATCACTGATAAAATTTTAGGAATTCTTATATGATCTTTATTAAGACTTAAGAAGTCATCTATTTGTCTATATAGCATTACTTCAAAACAGTATGTCTTCCTGGATCTGCAGAGATCTGCTCCTAAGGGGTGGAATAATATCTAGTTATTGTTATATATGTTTAATAAAAACAGGAAAAGCATATTAATAGCAGGAATCTTTCCTAAAATGAATTCTCTTAGGCCTTGCCTGATAAGAATCTTTCACAGATTATATTATAATACAAAGCAAACCATCTTAAGATCACCTGCTAGTTATTAGCTTTTCCTTTAATGGCTCCTTACAAGATTGACTGCTTTTCCTCTAGTCCAGATGCCTCATATGTCAGGATAGGGGTAACATTGAAGCAATAAAATTCTACTGAAGTAGGAGAAAGAAGGTTGCAGAAGGAAAAACTTTTACACAAACAAATATGGATTAAACTCAATAAATTCATATACAGATTCATGTGTACACATTCATAAATTTCTATTCAAACCAATTTGGCTCAGATTACATACTATCTCATAATTACATGACTACATGCACACATGTAATATATGCATATGGACCAAAAGATCAAGTGCCAGTGCAGAAAAAAAAAACAAAAACAAACAAACAAACAAAAACCCAAAACCTCTTATTCGGGTTGAAAAATGAGCTCCAATATTTATTGCATAGAGAAAGAAAAAGCTTCTACACTTTTATTGGTAAATGAATTTACTAACTGAATTGCTAAATTAACAAGTCTGTAAGAAGAAAGCTTTTTTTCTCTTACTTTAGTCTTACTAAAGACTAATCTTGCCTTGCTATTAAGCAAAGACCTGTTTTGTTCCATGGTAAGGAGAAGCTTACCTGCTTCTTCTTTTTTTCCTCTGTATTCTGCATATTGATCTCCTAATTTTTTAAGTTGTCTTATAATTTCTAAGTTATTCCACTCTACATTCTCCTTCTAATCTTGCTCTTTTCTCTTGTTCAGCTGTAACAATATCATTGCTCCCAGTGCCTTACCCCCCAATGCTTTTAATCCCAATGCTGTCCAATATTCGACTTGCCAATGCAATGTAGTCCTTTAATACCTTTTTTCTAGAATAGACCCCCTGACTTTTTTTTTAAACAAAAGTTCACTAGTAATTCAAACATAAATTCAAATCACAAATTGAATACGAAGTTTACAACAGAGAATATTTGCATGCATGTACAATAAAAATAATTATCTGGCTAAACATTCATCATCTGTCATTAACTCTACAAGTCCCTGGAGAGTTAAAGACAATAACAAAATTACAATTACAGTTCTGTATAGATATACCCAGTCAATATTTTATATTCTGTCTTTGCATTTATAGTAAATATTCAGTTCCTTTTTTATGACCCATAAATGGGTGAATGGTTTTACAACATCACCCATGGTCTCTAAGTTTTAATGTTCTCAGAAGCAATTAACTCATGACACTTGAAGACTTGCAGGGTTATCAATGCAGTTTGGACATCAGAAAGGATTTAATAGCAGTCCTATTATAAAAGTGCTTAATATTTATTCATATAATTTTAGGAATTCTTATAGGATCATCATTAAGAATTAAGAAATCTTCTAGTTGTCTATATAGCATCACTACAAGACAGTACATCTTCATTGTTCTGCAGAAATCTGTCAAAAGGGTGGGCTAATACCTAGTGATTGCTATATATATTTAATAATAACAGGAAAAAGCATGTTAAGAGTAGGAATTTTTCAACATTAAAATTCTTCTCGGCCTTGCTTAGAGAAGCAACTTTGTCATTAACTTTAATAGTCTATGACAGAACCATCTCAGGAAGATCAGCTACTGGTTTTTAGCTTCTCCTTGATGGTTCCTGGAAATTTATAGATTGACCTCTCCCTGAAAAGCTTTCCTATCTTATCATATTAAGTTACTTATACTCAACCAGTCCTTCCCAGTGCCACAAGTTCAACAGAAGACATATTTGTTCTCTATTCTTTGACAGTTCCACTTCTGTTCCCCTAATTAGCTCTTATCTGTCATGTAAATTATATTTGGTATTTAATTCTCTATAGATGATATTATAGGGCTTTTGTTTGCTGTCTTGACTACATGTACCTTCCTTCTAATTTTTTTTTCATAGCGCTTTGAGGAATGTCTCTTTTGCTCTCTATTAAGTGAGCATTCTCAATAAAGTCTCTCAAAGAGTTGCTTGTAAAACGAAGTAAGATACTGAAAAAAAAGAGAGAAAGATTTTAAAAGGTTAGCTTTTAATGTGACTCCCATCTCATACATGCATGCACGCACACACACACACGCACACACATGGTGGAGATGTGTTTTTAGATGTGGTTATATAATCTTCCCTCACGTTTTCTCTTCTTTTTCTTAGTAGATTAAGAACTGGGGTGGCTCTAGTTTTTTATGTCATAAAAGCCTGGGTAAATCAAATTATCAATCCATCATAATTCCAGGAATTTTAAATCATAACAGTAGTTGATTCTTAGTGAGCTATGTCCCTAATCATTAAACAAATTGTTTTTATAGCTGACTTGTGAAAATGAGCCACAGTTCGTGCAATAAATTGGAAATCAATTTTATTATGATTTGTGAGCTTCGAAATACTATCTCATTTGCAATAAATTTGTACCACTTTCATTTTTTGATATGTATTTACAGATATAGTTCTTGCTACCAAACAATTTTGTTTCCCTTCTTACAGGAAAAAAACCTCAGTAATTTGTTATTCTTCTTTAATTAGAATTTCATTTTAATTAGAATTCACAAGTGAAAATCGAGCTCCAAAACATAATTTTTATCTTAAAGTGTGAGTTAAACTGAATCTCAAGGTATAGGCCAGAGTGTCTGAGAAGTTGATAAAAGAGAAGTTAAAGTTTGAATATTGCTTGGTATAGTTTGGAGTATAGTGTAGCTTCAAGGCCAACCAGGGCAATTTAGAGAGACCAAGTCTCAAAATCAAATATAAACAGAGGGCTAAAGATAAAACAACTCAGTATAAGAATATTCACATGAACATATGCGATAATATATTCAAGTTCTGGTATTAGGCAGGGGGTATAAATTAATGGAAACAGGAATTTTAACACAGCCAAAATGAAGAAAGTTTTAGAAAAGACATGAGTGCAGTTTATTTAGAATAAATGCTCTGAGACATCTAGTTTTATAGATAAAAACTGTAAGGGAGGTTAGAGTAAACTGCTTTGTCACAGCTTCATTAGTCAATATCAAATGACATTGTTTGAATCTCAGTTTATAATATTTATTCCATGTAAAAATTTCAATAAGCAGAATAAAAACAGTCAGGGTTATCTAGTGCTCTGATGGCATCTATGCGTAGCTATGATGATAGGCTAAAGTGCAAAATTAAGCAGATATCGGACTTGAGATGGGATTCAAATAAGAAATTGCATTTCCTTTTTCTCTTATTTCTGTAAGTATAATTGTGGAGAGCCGTGCTGCAAGCAATCACTGTGGAGAGCCGTGCGCGTGCTGCGAGCAATCGCCATTATAAGATGGCGCTGGCCTCCGCTGTGCCTAACTAGTAAACAAGCCTTGTGCGCAAGTGCGAGAGTGAACTCACTCCTAGTCACTGCCCATTCTCGGGGTGTAATAGTGGGGTGATGGGCGAGCAAGGAATCAGGAGCTGTCACGCCACATCAGGTGCTGAAACGTCATGGCTGAGCGCTATATAAGGGACTCCATTTTCTGGGGTCGGGGTCTTCCTGAGAAGTAAGCAATAAAGCTTTGCCGCAGAAGATTCTGGTTGTCCTGAGTGTGTTCTTGCCGGCGGGGACAAAAGCTCGGGATATATAATAATGAAATGTTAGACACTATTATCTCAGTATTTTTTCAAAACCACCTCAATACTATGATCAATATTTACTATTGCACATTAATTTCTGAGACAGACTAGAAAGACAAAGAGAATAATGGCACATGGGAAGAAAAATAACTTTTCCATCTTGGTATGTAGTGCCTTTTTTTCTGGTGATGAATGCAAAAAATTTCAGATAGCACAAAGAAAGCCAAGGTTGCTCATGAAAACAATGTTTTTCAAAAGACACCTTATCAAAGGGAAACTGCTTTTGTGGGGGGAAATAATGTATAGCCTTGAGTTTCCAGGATTTTCCTCAAATTACTAAAGCTAAACCATACCTCTTCTAAGTCCATACTACACATGTGTTTACAAAAGAAAAATATTTTAATGTTATAAAAAGGATAATGAAGTACAACATTTAGAGACAGAACTTGAAAGCTATCACATCAGTGTAAAGGTATTTATTTGTCTTGCCGTTAGAAGTCCATACCTATATTCTTAGGTATGCTTTAATCTTTTATTCACTATCATTCATTCTGTTTTAATAAAATTCAATTTTCTATTATATTGACTTACCCTGAATTTCTTTAATTCAGAGCGACAAATCCCACTTTTGCCTGTGTGAAAGTCACTGAAAAGAACTCCTGAGGCTGCTGATGGTGACCTATTTTGTTGGCCTCTGTCTCTATCCCACCAACCTTTCTATTGAAACTTCCATATAAAAGTCATCTAGAAATTAAATCATCAATGCATTATAAAAATTTCCAAAGACTCTGGGATTCCAACTCAATTCCTAATGTTAATGATATACTGAGTATCTATCTGAAATTGCAATATAACACTGAGGCCTCTAAAATTACCTAGCCTTCTATGTACCCTTTTGTAATGGTTTGAATATGGTATGAGCCCCCCTTCCCCCACAGGCTCATGTGTTTAAATGTTGGTTTTTGAATAGCCAACTGTTTTGGGATAGTGCTGAATAGTGCTGTTTTGAGATGTTGTAACACATTTAGAAGACAAGAATAGTTAGAGGACATGGGTCAGTTGAAGCTGGCCTTTGTTTTTTATAATCCCTCCCTGTTTCAGATCAATTCTGCCACATACCATGAATAGATGTGTGGACATTATGAGTGCTCACTGTACACAACAGTTTCTATAAAGCTGTCTTCCACTACATGTTTTCAACCATGGTAGACTGTAGTACTGTATAAGACCAATTGGCTTCTTGTTAAGTGTGTGACAAGTAAAAAGAAAAAGAACATATATACCCTTGCGTTGTCATTGCAGTGACAAAAGAAATGGCAAAGGCAATTTAAGGAAAGAAGCTATCTTGGCTTACCCTGTGAGAATATGGTCAATCATTATGGAAAGGCATGGCGATAACAGTGTGAGGTAGATGAAAACAGCCTATCGCCCATCAAGAGGCAGGGAGAGAGAGAGAGAGAGAGAGAGAGAGAGAGAGAGAGAGAGAGAGAGAGAGAGAGAGAGAGAGAGAGAGAGAGAGAGAGAGAGGTGATAATGCTTAGCCATCTCCTTTTTTATTCAGTTTGGGACTTCAGTACCTTAAATGGTGTCACCCACATTAAGTGTGGGACTTCCCACATCCAATAAACCATCCTAGGAAATTCTTCACATGCCCTGAGCTCTGTTTTCCTGGATAACTCTAAATTCTCTCAAGCTGAAAATCAATGGTAACAGCAAAGCTGTCAAGACTTAAGATACCAAAATAAAAACAAAAGAGTTTCAAGATATATAGAGACAACCACCAGCTTTTACAACATCTGGTACAGACCTTCAGATCAGCATGTAGAAATTGGTGGATATTACATTAAGCCTGAAATAATACTCAGTCACTGTCCTATCTCTGTTTCTCTATCATTGACTCCTTAACCACTTCATTATGTTAGTGTCATTTCTCCTCTCCAGTTTACCACCAGTAATCCTTGCAGGCAATCTCTCCCTGAATACTAGTAGACCAGGTTCAACAAACTTCTTGAACTTTTATCCATCTTGCTGCCTCTCCTACTCCTTGGTTTTCCCCTTCTGTAATTCTAGAACTTGTGTCAGTGCCTCAGCTAGAGATATTAGATAACAAGAAATTTGTCCTTTCTAGCACAATGACACCAAGACCAATTAATCTCCTACTTTATTACTATTTGCTTTAGTCTCTTCATTATATCATAGTGACTGAGTCCGTTCTGCTAAGAAGTCTTGAATCAACTCCCACCCACAAGAGGTCTAGGATTTCATAATAAGTGGAAATAAAACATCCGTCTTGATATCAGTGTTTTCAATGTAGGACTGGTAGGGCTGACTCACAGAACTCAGTCTCTGCTTTGAATGTTATCATCAGGTATCTGCTGTGTGATGTGGGGCCACAAATAAAGACTAAGTGAATATATAATGAAAATCCACAGTAACCAATACAATATACACATACCAATTTGCTGGAGTGTTTAAAACCATTCCCTCATGAGCATATATATAGCCCAGATGATAAAAGGGTAAGTAAAATACTTATGAGACATGTTAATAAAATAATGTAACTAATAAAGGAAATAAGAAAGAATACAAAGTATTTTGCTTGTGTTCATGTGTAGGGGGTAATACATATACTACAGTGAGTGATCTGAGAAAGTTTTATGGAAAAGGAAGTTCTATTTGCTTGCTTGTTTTTGTTTCTCTGAGATAGAGTCTTATTACATAGTCCTGAGATACAGTCTTAGAATTACTGGTCTAATAGTGAGTCCCTGGTTGGCCTGAGACTCGCAGGCCGGTATGGTCTTGAACTCACAGTAATCTTTTGGCCTTTCCTCCTCAGGGCTATGATTAAATGTGTTTCATGGATGTTCTTGATGTGGATCTGGGACATTTATAGAAAAGATGGGGAGGAAAGAATATTCCATGAGAAGAAAAGGTTTGGAGTTGCATAAAGAAATAAGAGATTATCTAGCAATAAACGCACTGGTTGACTTCTGAGATGAGATGACACATTTGTTAAAAACGTGTAGACAGAACTATAAAAGACAAAATAATACCAAGAGAAAAGTAACTTCCTATCAATATCTTCTTATTAGGCTTGATGTGTTCAATGCTATCTCTGCATTTCCAGAATATCTATAGCCATGAAAGAAAAACAAACAAAAAAAACCCCATATGTTGCCACGGAGACATTGTAGGAATCACTTACTGTTAATCTCTGTATTAATATTGTTACAGGGTTGGTTTATAAAGTGTTTGTGTATGAAATCTTTATAGTTTGCTTTCATCCTTCCTCAACCCACACTTTGTAAGTTGAACAAAACTGAATTGCATTAGAATCCCCTAAGTAAAAGGTCGCCCAGTCTTTGAATGTCTTCACATATGCACTGCTATTTGACAGTTCTCATTTTAGGCTTCTGTTTGCATGTCTTGAAATAATTAATTTTGAATGATATCTTGCTTCTTTCTTATTATTTTTATAATCATGGAGATGGACATGACAAAACTAGTCATTTATTAAACTGTCAGTTGAGGGACACTTCATGCATATTATAAAATGAAACAAAGGCTCCCAAATCTGTCAAAAAAATCTAGTAATAATGCTGTCTCTGAAGAATATTAAGATGCAAAATAGGATATAAAATATAAATTATATATTAATAAATTATATACACAAAGATATAAGACCATCAGGACCTTATCATCAGCATCAACATCAGGATATCTTAAAGAGCATCAGATTATGACTTTCCAAATTTTGCCATGTTTGTATAACTGTCTTTTGAGCTAAAGACAATTCACTTTCTAAACTCACAACTGGAATGAATGTTGTGGATAGCCAGGGCCTAATTATATTTGATGTTAATTCCGTTCTCCTGGGTGGAGCTGCGAACAAGGAATGAGTCAGTACTCAGGTGATTTCTTGTAAACCTTCTTCCCAGCTTAATGTATAAAGTAAAGGCTAGAGCCAGTGATTGGGCAGAGAAAGAGGGGAAAGTGGAGTTGAAGGTTTTGGAAGAAAAGGAGAGAGAGAGGATGAAGGAGGGGGAAGAGGAAGAGAAGGAGGAGGAGGAGGAGGAGGAGGAGAAGAAGAAGGAGGAGGAGGAGGAAAGTGGAGCAGAAACACCTGGCCTGGAGAAAATGCAAGTTATAAAGGGTCTCTTTTATGGGGAAGATGGTAGTGTAGTAGTAGATCTGTCACATCTAGGCCCATACCATGTATTCATATTAATTGCGTTGTGTTTTCATTGCCTGGGCTTATTTGGGTTGGAGATTTACTGCAACACTTGAAACCTGCTATGGGTTAGCCACAGATACACCATTTTGCAAAGTTTCTCCAATTTGAATGAATTGTGGCAATTCTCTCAACTCTGAAAATTTGGTTCTCTAGGTCTTTGACTTTTTGCCAAAGGAGCTACCCAGAACTGTCAGCCAGGTAAAAAAATGTTCAATAATTTCTGGTCACCTTCCATTATTTATTTATTTATTTATTTATTTATTTATTTATTTATTTATTTATTTATTTTTAATTAGGTATTATCCACATTTACATTTCCAATGCTATCCCAAAAGTCCCCCATACACTCCCCCCCCATTCCCATACCCACCCACTCCCACTTTTGGCCCTGGCATTCCCCTGTACTGGGGCATATAAAGTTTGCAACTCCAATGGGCCTCTGTTTCCAGTGATGGCCGACTAGGCCATCTTTTGATACATATGCAGCTAGAGTCAAGAGCTCCGGGGTACTGGTTAGTTCATAATGTTGTTCCACCTATAGGGTTGCAGATCCCTTTAGCTCCTTGGATACTTTCTCTAGCTCCTCCATTGGGGGCCCTGTGATCCAACCAATAGCTGACTGTGAGCATCCACTTCTGTGTTTGCTAGGCCCCAGCATAGTCTCACAACAGGCAGCTATATCAGGGTGCTTTCAGCAAAATCTTGCTAGTGTATGCAATGGTGTCATCGTTTGGAAGCTAATAATGGGATGGATCCCTGGATATGGCAGTCTCTAGATGGTCCATTCTTTTGTCTCAGCTCCAAACTTTGTCTCTGTAACTCCTTTCATGGGTGTTTTGTTCCCAATTCTAAGAAGGGGCAAAGTGTCCACACTATGGCCTTCGTTTTTCTTGAGTTTCATGTGTTTTGCAAATTGTAACTTATATCTAGGGTAATCTAAGTTTCTGGGCTAATATCCACTTATCAGTGAGTAGATATCATTTGAATTCTTTTGTGATTGGACCTCACTCAGTATAATGCCCTCCAGGTCGAACCATTTGCCTAGGCATTTCATAAATTCATTCTTTTTTTTTTTGATTTTTAATATTTTTATTACATATTTTCCTCAATTACATTTCCAATGCTATCCCAAAAGTCCCCCATAGCGCCCCCCACTTCCCTACCCACCCATTCCCATTCTTTTGGCCCTGGCATTCCCCTATATTGGGGCATATAAAGTTTGCAAGTCCAATGGGCCTCTCTTTCCAATGATGGCCGACTAGGCCATCTTTCGATACATATGCAGCTAGAGACAAGAGCTCCGGGGTACTGGTTAGTTCATAATGTTGTTCCACCTATAGGGTTGCAGATCCCTTTAGCTCCTTGGGTACTTTCTCTAGCTCCTCCATTGGGGGCCCTGTGATCCAACCAATAGCTGACTGTGAGCATCCACTTCTGTGTTTGCTAGGCCCCAGCATAGTCTCACAACAGGCAGCTATATCAGGGTGCTTTCAGCAAAATCTTGCTAGTGTATGCAATGGTGTCATCGTTTGGAAGCTAATAATGGGATGGATCCCTGGATATGGCAGTCTCTAGATGGTCCATTCTTTTGTCTCAGCTCCAAACTTTGTCTCTGTAACTCCTTTCATGGGTGTTTTGTTCCCAATTCTAAGAAGGGGCAAAGTGTCCACACTATGGCCTTCGTTTTTCTTGAGTTTCATGTGTTTTGCAAATTGTAACTTATATCTAGGGTAATCTAAGTTTCTGGGCTAATATCCACTTATCAGTGAGTAGATATCATTTGAATTCTTTTGTGATTGGACCTCACTCAGTATAATGCCCTCCAGGTCGAACCATTTGCCTAGGCATTTCATAAATTCATTCTTTTTTTTTTGATTTTTAATATTTTTATTACATATTTTCCTCAATTACATTTCCAATGCTATCCCAAAAGTCCCCCATAGCGCCCCCCACTTCCCTACCCACCCATTCCCATTCTTTTGGCCCTGGCATTCCCCTATATTGGGGCATATAAAGTTTGCAAGTCCAATGGGCCTCTCTTTCCAATGATGGCCGACTAGGCCATCTTTCGATACATATGCAGCTAGAGACAAGAGCTCCGGGGTACTGGTTAGTTCATAATGTTGTTCCACCTATAGGGATGCAGATCCCTTTAGCTCCTTGGATACTTTCTCTAGCTCCTCCATTGGGGGCCCTGTGATCCAACCAATAGCTGACTGTGAGCATCCACTTCTGTGTTTGCTAGGCCCCAGCATAGTCTCACAACAGGCAGCTATATCAGGGTGCTTTCAGCAAAATCTTGCTAGTGTATGCAATGGTGTCATCGTTTGGAAGCTAATAATGGGATGGATCCCTGGATATGGCAGTCTCTAGATGGTCCATTCTTTTGTCTCAGCTCCAAACTTTGTCTCTGTAACTCCTTTCATGGGTGTTTTGTTCCCAATTCTAAGAAGGGGCAAAGTGTCCACACTATGGCCTTCGTTTTTCTTGAGTTTCATGTGTTTTGCAAATTGTAACTTATATCTAGGGTAATCTAAGTTTCTGGGCTAATATCCACTTATCAGTGAGTAGATATCATTTGAATTCTTTTGTGATTGGACCTCACTCAGTATAATGCCCTCCAGGTCGAACCATTTGCCTAGGCATTTCATAAATTCATTCTTTTTTTGATTTTTAATATTTTTATTACATATTTTCCTCAATTACATTTCCAATGCTATCCCAAAAGTCCCCCATAGCGCCCCCCACTTCCCTACCCACCCATTCCCATTCTTTTGGCCCTGGCATTCCCCTATATTGGGGCATATAAAGTTTGCAAGTCCAATGGGCCTCTCTTTCCAATGATGGCCGACTAGGCCATCTTTCGATACATATGCAGCTAGAGACAAGAGCTCCGGGGTTCTGGTTAGTACATCATGTTGTTCCAACAATAGGGTTGCAGATCCCTTTAGCTCCTTGGGTACTTTCTCTAGCTTCTCCATTGGGAGCCCTGTGATACATCCAATAGCTGACTGTGAACATCCACTCCTGTGTTTGCTAGGCCCCGGCATCATATCACAAGAGACAGCTATATTTGGGTCCTTTCAGCAAAATCTTGCTAGTGTATGCAATGGCGTCAGCGTTTAGAAGCTGATTATGGGATGGATCCCTGGATACGGCAGTCTCTAAATGGTCCATCCTTTCATCACAGCTACGAACTTTGTCTCTGTAACTCCTTCCCTGGGTGTTTTGTTCCCAATTCTAAGAAGGTGCACAGTGTCCACACTTTGGTCTTCATTCTTCTTGAGTTTCATGCGTTTATCAAATTGTATCTTATATCTTGGGTATCCTAAGTTTTGGGCTAATATCCACTTATCAGTGAATACATATTGTGTGAGTTCTTTTGTAATTGTGTTATTTCACTCAAGATGATGCCCTCCAGGTCCATCCATTTGGCTAGGAATTTCATAAATTCATTCTTTTTAATAGCTGAGTAGTACTCCATTGTGTAAATGTACCATAATTTCTGTATCCATTCCTCTGTTGAGGGACATCTGGGTTCTTTCCAGCTTCTGGCTATTATAAATAGGGCTGCTATGAACATAGTGGAGCATGTGTCCTTTTTACCGGTTGGGACATCTTCTGGATATATGCCCAGGAGAGGTATTGCTGGATCCTCCGGTAGTACTATGTCCAATTTTCTGAGGAACCGCCAGACTGATTTCCAGAGTGGTTGTACAAGCTTGCAATCCCACCAACAATGGAGGAGTGTTCCTCTTTCTCCACATCCTCGCCAGCATCTGCTGTCACCTGAATTTTTGATCTTAGCCATTCTGACTGGTGTGAGGTGGAATCTCAGGGTTGTTTTGATTTGCATTTCCCTGATGATTAAGGATGTTGAACATTTTTTCAGGTGTTTCTCTGCCATTCAGTATTCCTCAGGTGAGAATTCTTTGTTCAGTTCTGAGCCCCATTTTTTAATGGGGTTATTTGACTTTCTGGAGTCCACCTTCTTGAGTTCTTTATATAATTTGGATATTAGTCCCTTATCTGATTTAGGATAGGTGAAGATCCTTTCCCAATCTGTTGGTGTTTTTTTTGTCTTATTGATGGTGTCTTTAGCCTTGCAGAAGCTTTGTAGTTTCATGAGGTCCCACTTGTCAATTCTCGATCTTACAGCACAAGCCATTACTGTTCTATTCAGGAATTTTTCCCCTGTGCCCATATCTTCAAGGCTTTTCCCCACTTTCTCCTTTATAGGTTTCAGTGTCTCTGGTTTTATGTGAAGTTCCTTGATCCACTTAGACTTGACCTTAGTACAAGGAGATAGGAATGGATCGATTCCCATTCTTCTACATGTTAACAACCAGTTGTGCCAGCACCATTTGTTGAAAATGCTGTCTTTCTTCCACTGGATGTTTTTAGCTCCCTTGTCGAAGATCAAGTGACCATAGGTGTGTGGGTTTATTTCTGGGTCGTCAATTCTATTCCATTGGTCTATTTGTCTGTCACTATACCAGTACCATGCAGTTTTTATCAAAATTGCTCTGTAGTAGAGCTTTAGGTCCGGCATGGTGATTCCACCAGAGGTTCTTTTATCCTTGAGAAGAGTTTTTGCTATCCTAGGTTTTTTGTTATTCCAGATGAATTTGCAGATTGCACTTTCTAATACGTTGAAGAATTGATTTGGAATTTTGATGGGGATTGCATTGAATCTGTAGATTGCTTTTGGCAAGATAGCCATTTTTACAATGTTGATCCTGCCAATCCATGAGCATGGGAGATCTTTCCATCTTCTGAGATCTTCTATAATTTCTTTCTTCAGAGACTTGAAGTTTTTATTATACAGATCTTTCACTTCATTAGTTAGAGTCACGCCAAGATATTTTATATTATTTGTGACTATTGAGAAGGGTGTTGTTTCCCTAATTTCTTTCTCAGCCTGTTTATTCTTTGAGTAGAGAAAGGCCATTGATTTGTTTGAGTTAATTTTATATCCAGCTACTTACCGAAGCTGTTTATCAGGCTTAGGAGTTCTCTGGTGGAATTTTTAGGGTCACTTATATATACTATCATATCATCTGCAAAAAGTGATATTTTGACTTCATCTTTTCCAATTTGTATCCCTTTGATCTCCTTTTGTTGTCGAATTGCTCTGGCTAGGACTTCAAGTACAATGTTGAATAGGTATGGAGAAAGTGGACAGCCTTGTCTAGTCCCTGATTTTAGAGGGATTGCTTCAAGCTTCTGACCATTTACTTTGATGTTGGCTATTGGTTTGCTGTAGATTGCTTTTATCATGTTTAGGTATGGGCCTTGAATTCCTGATCTTTCCAAGACTTTTATCATGAATGGGTGTTGGATCTTGTCAAATGCTTTTTCCGCCTCTAACGAGATGACCATGTGGTTTTTGTCTTTGAGTTTGTTTATATACTGGATTACGTTGATGGATTTCCGTATATTGAACCATCCCTGCATCCCTGGGATGAACCCTACTTGGTCAGGATGGATGATTGTTTTGATGTGTTCTTGGATTCGGTTAGCAAGAACTTTATTGAGGATTTTTGCATCAATATTCATAAGGGATATTGGTCTGAAGTTTTCTATCTTTGTTGGGTCTTTTTGTGGTTTAGGTATCAGAGTAATTGTGGCTTCATAGAATGAGTTGGGTAGAGTACCTTCTGTTTCTATTTTGTGGAATAGTTTGTGAAGAACTGGGATTAGATCTTCTTTGAAGGTCTGATAGAACTCTGCACTAAACCCATCTGGTCCTGGGCTTTTTTTAGTTGGTAGACTATTAATGACTGCTTCTATTTCTTTGGGGGATATATGGCTGTTTAGATCATTAACCTGATCTTGATTCAACTTTGGTACCTGGTATCTGTCTAGGAACTTCTCCATTTCATCCAGGTTCTCCAGTTTTGTTGAGTATAGCCTTTGGTAGAAGGATCTGATGGTGTTTTGGATGTCTTCAGGATCTGTTGTTATGTCTCCTTTTTCATTTCTGATTTTGTTAATTAGGATGCTTTCCCTGTGCCCTCTAGTGAGTCTGGCTAAGGGTTTATCTATCTTGTTGATTTTCTCAAAGAACCAGCTCCTTGTTTGGTTGATTCTTTGAATAGTTTTTCTTGTTTCCACTTGGTTGATTTCACCCCTGAGTTTGATTATTTCCTGCCGTCTACTCCTCTTGGGTGAATTTGCTTCCTTTTGTTCTAGTGCTTTTAGGTGTGTTGTCAAGCTGCTAATGTGTGCTCTCTCTAGTTTCCTTTTGGAGGCACTCAGAGCTATGAGTTTTCCTCTTAGAAATGCTTTCATTGCGTCCCATAAGTTTGGGTATGTTGTGACTTCATTTTCATTGAACTCTAAAAAGTCCTTAATTTCTTTCTTTATTCCTACCTTGACCAAGGTATCATTGAGAAGTGTGTTTTTCAGTTTCCACGTGAAGGTTGGCTTTCTATTATTTATTTTGTTATTGAAGATCAGCCTTAGTCCATGGTGATCTGATAGGATGCATGGGACAATTTCAATATTTTTGTATCTGTTGAGGCCTGTTTTGTGACCAATTATGTGGTCAATTTTGGAGAAGGTACCATGAGGTGCTGAGAAGAAGGTATATCCTTTTGTTTTAGGATAGAATGTTCTGTAGATATCTGCCAGATCCATTTGATTCATAATTTCTCTTAGTTTCTCTGTGTCCCTGTTTAGTTTCTGTTTCCATGATCTGTCCATTGGTGAAAGTGGTGTGTTGAAGTCTCCCACTATTATTGTATGAGGTGCAATGTGTGCTTTGAGATTTACTAAAGTTTCTTTAATGAATGTGGCTGCCTTTGTATTTGGAGCATAGATATTCAGGATTGATAGTTCCTCTTGGAGGAGTTTACCTTTGATGAGTATGAAGTGTCCCTCCCTGTCTTTTTTAATGACTTTGGGTTGGAAGTCAATCTTATCAGATATTAGAATGGCTACTCCAGCTTGTTTCCTCATGCCATTTGCTTGGAAAATTGTTTTCCAGCCTTTCCTTCTGAGGTAGTGTCTATCCTTTTCTCTGAGATGAGTTTCCTGTAAGCAGCAAAATGTTGGGTCTTGTTTGTGTAGCCAGTTTGTTAGTCTATGTCTTGTTATCGGGGAGTTGAGTCCATTGATATTAAGAGATATTAAGGAAAAGTAATTGTTGTTTCCTGTTATTTTTGTTGTTAAAGTTGGCATTTTGTTCTTGTGGCTGTCTTCTTTTAGGTTTGTTGAGGGATTACCTTCTTGTTGTTTCTAGGGCGTGGTTCCTGTCCTTGTATTGGTTTTTTTCTGTTATTATCCTTTGAAGGGCTGGATTCCTGGAGAGATAATGTGTGAATTTGGTTTTGTCGTGGAATACTTTGGTTTCTCCATCTATGTTAATTGAGAGTTTGGCTGGGTATAGTAGCCTGGGCTGGAATTTGTGTTCTTTTAGTGTCTGTATAACATCCGTCCAGGATCTTCTGGCTTTCATAGTCTCTGGTGAGAAATCTGGTGTAATTCTGATAGGCTTGCCTTTATATGTTACTTGGCCTTTTTCTCTTACTGCTTTTAGTATTCTATCTTTATTTAGAGCATTTGTTGTTCTGATTATTATGTGTCGGGAGGTATTTCTTTTCTGGTCCAGTCTATTTGGAGTTCTGTAGGCTTCTTGTATGTTCATGGGCATCTCTTTCTTTAGATTTGGGAAGTTTTCTTCTATAATTTTGTTGAAGATGTTTGCTGGTCCTTTGAGTTGAAAATCTTCATTCTCATCCACTCCTATTATCCGTAGTTTTGGTCTTCTCATTGTGTCCTGTATTTCTTGGATGTTTTGAGTTAGGATCTTTTTGCATTTTACATTTTCCTTGATTGTTGTGCCGATGTTCTCTATGGAATCTTCTGCCCCTGAGATTCTCTCTTCCATCTCTTGTATTCTGTTGCTGATGCTCGTATCTATGGTTCCAGATTTCTTTCCTAGGGTTTCTATCTCCAGTGTTGCCTCATTTTGGGTTTTCTTTATTGTGTCTACTTCCCTTTTTAGGTCTAGTATGGTTTTGCTCATTTCCATCATCTGTTTGGATGTGTTTTCCTGTTTTTCTGTAAGGACCTCTACCTGTTTGATTATGTTATCCTGTTTTTTTTAAGGAATTGTAACTCTTTAGCTGTGTTCTCCTGCAATTCTTTAAGGGATTTTTGTGCTTCCTCTTTAGTGTCTTCTGCCTGTTTAGCATTGTTCTCCTTTATTTCTTTAAGTGTGTTATTAAAGTCCTTCTTGAACTCCTCTACCATCATCAGGAGATATGCTTTTAGATCCGTGTCTAGCTTTTCCGGTGTGTTGGGGTGCCCTGGACTGGGCGAAGTGGGGTTGCTGGGTTCTGATGATGGTGAGTGGTCTTGGTTTCTGTTAGTAAGATTATTACGTTTACCTTTCGCCATCTGGTAATCTCTGGGGTTAGTTGTTATCGTTGTCACTGTTTAAAGATTGGAGCAGAAGCTGTGTTCCACTCACCAGCAGTCTCAAAATCCTGCGGCGGGGGTCGTGGGTAGCTGACGGTACCCCGGTGCTGGTCCAGCCGAAAGAGTCCTGTGGTCCTACTCAGGCCGGTTTTCTGCTTCCCTAACTAATGCAGTCTCTGGTCCTGCGTGCAATTGGATTGGAGCAGAAGCTGTGTTCCACTCACCAGAAGTCTTAAGATCTTGTGGTGGGTGTTGTGGGTAGCTGGCGAGTGTCAGCCGACCCTGCGCCCCAGTTGCCCGGGTGCTTTTCTGACCAGAAGAGGCTTGTGGCCCTATGTAGGCCGGATTTCTCTCTCCCCAACCAGAGCAGTCTAAGGTCCCGCATGATTGGACTGGAGCAGAAGCTGTGTTCCACTCACCAGCAGTCCCAAAATCCTGTGGAGGGGGTCGTGGGTAGCTGGGGGTGTCAGGCATCCCTGTGCTCCAGCCACCCCGGCGCTGATCCGGCCGGATGAGGCCTGTGGCCCTACTCAGGCCGGTTTCTGCTTCCCTAACTAATGCAGTCTCAGGTCCCACGTGCAATTGGATTGGAGCAGAAGCTGTGCTCCACTCTCCAGAAGTCTTAAGATCCTGTGGCGGGTGTTGTGGGTAGCTGGCGAGTGTCAGCGGACCCTGCGCCCCAGCTGCCCCAGTGCTTTTCTGACCGGAAGAGGCTTGTGGCCCTATGTAGGCCGGATTTCTTTCTCCCCAACCAGAGCAGTCTCCCTTTTTTTTTTTTTTTTTGAATTCTTTCTCAAGTTTTATTTTCCAGTTTCAGTGAGTACATATTGTGCAAGTTCCTTTGTGATTGTGTTAACTCACTCAGGATGATGCCCTCCAGGTCCATCCATTTGCCTAGGAATTTCATAAATTCATTCTTTTTAATAGCTGAGTAGTACTCCATTGTGTAAATGTACCACATTTTCTGTATCCATTCCTCTTTTGAGGGGCATCTGGGTTCTTTCCAGCTTCTGGCTATTATAAATAAGGTGCTATGAACATAGTGGAGCATGTGTCCTTCTTACTGATTGGGACATCTTCTGGATATATGCCCAGGAGAGGTATTGCGGGATCCTCCAGTAGTACTATGTTCAATTTTCTGAGAAACTGCCAGACTGACTTCCAGAGTGGTTGTACAAGCTTGCAATCCCACCAACAATGGAGGAGTGTTCCTCTTTCTCCACATCCTCGCCAGCACCTGCTGTCACCTGAATTTTTGATCTTAGCCATTCTGACTAGTGTGAGGTGGAATCTCAGGGTTGTTTTGATTTGCATTTCCCTGATGATTAAGGATGTTGAACATTTTTTCAGGTGCTTCTCTGCCATTCGGTATTCCTCAGGTGAGAATTCTTTGTTCAGTTCTGATCCCCATTTTTTAATGGGGTTATTTGAATTTCTGGAGTCCACCCTCTTGAGTTTTTTATATATATTGGATATTAGCCCCCTATCCAATTTGGGATAGGTAAAGATCCTTTCCCAATCTGTTGGTGGTCTTTTTGTCTTATTGACAGTGTCTTTTGCCTTGCAGAAACTTGCAACTGTATGAGGTTCCATTTATCGATTCTCGATCTTACAGCACAAGCCATTGCTGTTCTATTCAGAAATTTTTCCCTGCTGCCTATATCTTCGAGGCTTTTCCCTACTTTCTCCTCTATAAGTTTCAGTGTCTCAGGTTTTATGTGGAGTTCCTTAATCCACTTAGATTTGACCTTAGTACAAGGAGATAGGAATGGATCAATTCTCATTCTTCTACATGATAACCGCCAGTTGTGCCAGCACCATTTGTTGAAAATGCTGTCTTTTTTCCACTGGATGGTCTTAGCTCCCTTGTCAAAGATCAAGTGACCATAGGTGTGTGGGTTCTTCTCTGTGTCTTCAATTCTGTTCCATTGGTCTACTTTTCTGTCACTATACCAGTACCATGCAGATTTTATCACAATTGCTCTGTAGTACAGCTTTAGGTCAGGCATGGTGATTCCACCAGAGGTTCTTTTATCCCTGAAAAGACTTTTGCAATCCTAGGTTTTTTGTTATTCCAGATGAATCTGCAGATTGCCCTTTCTAATTCGTTGAAGAATTGAGTTGGGATTTTGATGGGGTTTGCATTGAATCTGTAGATTGCTTTTGACAAGATAGCCATTTTTACTATATTGATCCTCCCAATCCATGAGCATGGGAGATCTTTCCGTCTTCTGAGTTCTTCTTTAATTTCTTTCTTCTGAGAATTGAAGTTCTTATCATACAGATCTTCCACTTCCTTAGTTAGAGTCACGCTAAGGTATTTTATATTATTTGTGACTATTGAGAAGGGTGCTGTTTCCCTAATTTCTTTCCCAGCCTGTTTATCCTTTGTGTACAGAAAGGCCATTGACTTGTTTGAGTTAATTTTATATCCAGCTACTTGATTGAAGCTGTTTATCAGACTTAGGGGTTCTCTGGTGGAATTTTTAGGGTCATTTATATATACTATCATATCATCTGCAAAAAGTGATATTTTGACTTCATCTTTTCCAATTTGTATCCCCTTGATCTCCTTTTGTTGTCGAATTGCTCTGGCTAGGACTTCAAGTACAATGTTGAATAGGTAAGGAGAGAGTTGACAGCCTTGTCTAGTCCCTGATTTTTGTGTGATTGCTTCCGGCTTCTCTCCATTTATTTTGATGTTTTTACTGGTTTGATGTAGATTTCTTTTATCATGTTTAGGTATGGGCCTTGAATTCCTGATCTTTCCAAGACTTTTATCAAGAATGGGTGTTGGATTTTGTCAAATGCTTTTTCTGCATCTAAGGAGATGATCATGTGGTTTTTGTCTTTGAGTTTGTTTATATACTGGATTACATTGATGGATTTCCATATATTGAACCTTCCCTGCATCCCTGGGATGAAACCTACTTGGTCAGGATGGATCATTGTTTTGATGTGTTCTTGGATTCGGTTAGCAAATACTTTATTGAGGATCTTTGCATCGATATTCATAAGGGATATTGGTCTGAAGTTTTCTATCTTTGTTGGGTCTTTTTGTGGTTTAGGTATCAGAGTAATTGTGGCTTCTTCAGGATCTGTTGTTAGGTCTCCCTTTTCATTTCTGATTTTGTTAATTAGGATGCTGTCCCTGTTCCCTCTAGTGAGTCTGGCTAAGGGTTTATCTATCTTGTTGATTTTCTCAAAGAACCAGCTCCTTTTTTGGTTGATTCTTTGAATAATTCTTCTTGTTTCCACTTGGTTGATATTGCCCCTGAATTTGATTACATCCTGACTCCTACTCCTCTTGGGTGAATTTGCTTTCTTTTTTTCTAGAGCTTTTAGGTGTGTTGTCAAGTGGCTAATGTGTGCTCTCTGTAGTTTCTTTTTGGAGGCACTAGAGCTATGAGTTTCCCTCTTAGAAATGCTTTCATAGTGTCCAATTAGTTTGGGTATGTTGTGGTATCATTTTCATTAAACTCTAAAAAGTCTTTAATTTGTTTCTTTATTCCTTCCTTGACCAAGGTATCATTGAGAAGAGGGTTGTTCATTTTCCTCCTGAATGTTGGCTTTCCATTGTTTATGTTGTTATAGAAGAATAGCCTTAGTCCATGTTGGTCTGATAGGATGCATGGGATGATTTAAATATTTTTGCATCTGTTGAGGCCTGTTTTGTGACCAATTATATGGTCAATTTTGGAGAAGGTACCATGGGGGGGCTGACAAGAAGGTATATCCTTTTGTTTTAGGATAAAATGTTTTGTATCTATCTGTTAAGTTCTTTTGTTTCATCACTTCTGTTAGTTTCACTGTGTCCCTGTTTAGTTTCTGTTTCCACAATCTGTCCATTGATGAAAGTGGTGTGTTGAAGTCTCCCACTATTATTGTGTGAGGAGCAATATGTGCTTTGAACTTTACTAAAGTTTCTTTAATGAATGTGGCTGCCCTTGCATTTGGAGCTCAGATATTCAGAATTGAGAGTTCCTCTTGGAGAATTTTACCTTTGATGAGTATAAAGTGTCACTCCTTGTCTTTTTTGATATCTTTGGTTTGGAAGTCAATTTTATTTGATATTAGAATGGCTACTCCATCTTGTTTCTTCAGACCATTTGCTTGGAAAATTGTTTTCCAGCTTTTCACGCTGAGGTAGTTTCTGTCTTTTTCCGTGATGGGTTTCCTGTAAGCAGCAGAATGTTGGGTCCTGTTTGTTTCGCCAGTCTGTTAGTCTATGTTGTTTTATTGAGGAATTGAGTCCGTTAATATTAAGAGATATTAAGGAAAAGTAATTGTTGCTTCCTATTATTTTTGTTTTTAGATTTGGCATTTTGTTCTTGTGGCTGTATTCTTTTTGGTTTGTTGAGGGATTAATTTCTTGCTTTTTCTAGGGTGTGGTTTCAGTCCTTGTATTGTTTTTTTTTTTTATTTTTCTGTTATTATCCTTTGGAGGGCTGGATTCATGGAAAGATAATGTGTGAATTTGGTTTGTTCATGGAATACTTTGGTTTCTCCATCTATGGAAATTGAGAGTTTGGCTGGGTATAGTAGCCTGGGCTGGTATTTGTGTTCTCTTAGGGTCTGTATAACATCTGTTCAGTATCTTCTGGCTTTCATAGTCTCTGGTGAAAAGTCTGTTGTAATTCTGATAGGCCTGCCTTTATATGTTACTTGACCTTTTTCCCTTACTGCTTTTAATATTCTATCTTTATTTAGTGCATATGTTGTTCTGATTATTATGTGTTGGGAGGAATTTCTTTTCTGGTCCAGGCTATTTGGAGTTCTGTAGGCTTCTTATATGTTCATGGGCATCTCTTTCTTTAGGATTGGGAAGTTTTCTTCCATTATTTTGTAGAAGATATTTGCTGGCCCTTTAAGTTGAAAATCATCATTCTCATCTACTCCTATTATCCGTGGGTTTGGTCTTCTCATTGTGTCCTGGATTTCCTTTATGTTTTGAGTTAGGATCATTTTTCATTTTTTATTTTCTTTGATTGTTGTGCCCATGTTCTCTATGGAATCTTCTGCACATGAGATTCTCTCTTCCATCTCTTGTATTCTGTTGCTGATGCTTGAATCTATGGTTCCAGATTTCTTTCCTAGGTTTCCTATCTCCAGCGTTGCCTCATTTTGGGTTTTCTTTATTGTGTCTACTTCCCTTTTTATGTCTTAGATGGTTTTATTCAATTCCATCACCTGTTTGGTCGTGTTTTCCTGTAATCCTTTAAGGGATTTTTGTGCTTCCTCTTTAAGGTCTTCTACCTGTTTAGCAGTGTGCTCCTGTATTTCTTTAAGTGAGGTATTAAAGTCCTTCTTGATGTCCTCTACCATCATCATGAGATATGCTTTTAAATCAGGGACTATCTTTTTGGTTGTGTTGGGGTGCCCAGGACTGGGTGGGGTGGGAGTGTTGTGTTCTGATGATGGTGAGTGGTCTTGGTTTCTGTTAGTAAGATTCTTATGTCTGCCTTTCTCCATCTGTTAATCTCTGGAGTTAGTTGTTGTAGTTGTCTCTGGTTAGATCTTGTTCCTCAGGTGATTATGTTAGCCTCTATCAGCAGACCTGGGAGACTAGCTCTCTCCTGAGTTTCAGTGTTCAGAGTACTCTCTGCAGGCAAGCTCTCCTCTTGAAGGGAAGGTGCCCAGATATCTTGTTGGTGTCCGCAGACTCTGCACCCAAGGTACCCTGGTGCTGTGGACCAGAAGGGACTTATGCCCCTGATCAGGCCGGGATTTCTGCTTTCCTAATTAATGCAGTCTCAGGTCCTGCGCGATTGGATTGGAGCAGCAGCTGTGTTCCACTCACCAGAGGTCTTAAGATCCTGTGGAGGGTCTTGTGGGTATCCTGCGGGTGTCCGCAGACTCTGTGTCTAAACTACCCCTGTACTGGCAGGGACTGGAAGGGATGCCCCTTCCCTTATTTAACTCACAGCTTACTGGTTAACCCTAGCCATAGCCAACTGTGGGGAAAAAAAAGGAATAATTTCAACCACTTTCCAACGCCTTCCCAAATCTGTAAGCAAGCAGTGGAGATCTAGTTCTTACAGAGACCTTCCTGTGCAGTTTCTCAACCAACAGAGTCCTACATAAAAGTGGAACCATTCATTACATTGTCTGTATTTGTTTCTTGCTGGATTTTAACTACTTTGGGGGATAGATGTTCCCCCACAGAATCCAAGCACATCTTAGAATTCAGGGAGTTCAGTTATTAGCACAGCAATTTTCAGAGTTTTAGTTAGTTTTTCATTAATAAGTTTCTCACTTCATCATTTTGTCAGCAGCGAGAGTTTCTGAATCTTCTCAGATCCTCATAAACCATTGAGGGAACCAGATGAGACCCGTAGAGTATAATGTAAAAGATAGGTGACTTATTGTATAGTGAAACTGAACCCTAAAGGGTGAGAATGTTCAATGATGAAAACAACCATTATCATCAAGCACACACAGTAGGCCCAGATTGGAAAAGAAAACACTGTTCTAATCTGCACTTATTTGGGTTTTACATTATTTTAACAACAGACAGTTTTTAAGAGAAGGTTTTTTTTTTTAATTTTTTTTAATTAGGTAATTTCCTCAATTACATTTCCAATGCTATCCAAAATGTCCCCAATACACTCCCCCCCAGTCCCCCACCCACCCACCCCCACCCCTTAGCCCTGGCATTCCCCTGTACTGGGGCATATAAAGTTGGCAAGTCCAATAGGCCTCTCTTTCCAGTGATGGCCTACTAGGCCATCTTTTGATACAAATGCAGCTAGAGAAAAGAGCTTTGGGGTACTGGTTAGTTCATAATAATGATCCACCTATGGGGTTGCAGTTCCCTTTAGCTCCTTGGGTAGTTTCTCTAGCTTCTCTATTGGGGGCCCTGTGATCCATCCAATAGCTGACTGTGAGCATCCACTTCTGTGTTTGCTAGGCCCCAGCATTGTCTCACAAGAGACAGATATATCTGGGTCCTTTCAGCAAAATCTTGCTAGTGTATGCAATGGTGTCAGCGTTTGGAAGCTGATTTTGGGATGGATCCCTGGATATGGCAGTCTTTAAATGGTCCATCCTTTCTTCACAGCTCCAAACTTTATCTCTGTAACTCTTTCCATGGGTGTTTTGTTCCCAATTCCAAGAAGGGGCACAGTGTCCACACTTTGGTCTTCGTTCTTCTTGAGTTTCATGCATTTAACAAATTGTATCTTATATCTTGGGTATCCTAAGTTTTTGGGCTAATATCCACTTATCAGTGAGTACATATTGTGTGAGTTCCTTTGTGAATATGTTACCTCACTCAGAATGATGCCCTCCAGATCCATCCATTTGCCTAGGAATTTCATAAATTCATTCCTTTTAATAGCTGAGTAGTACTCCATTGTGTAAATGTACTACATTTTCTGTATCCATTCCTCTGTTGAGGGGCATCTGGGTTCTTTCCAGCTTCTGGCTATTATAAATAAGGCTGCTATGAACATAGTGGAGCATGTATCCTTCTTACCGGTTGGAACATCTTCTGGATATATGCCCAGGAGAGGTATTGCGGGATCCTCTTGTAGTATTATATCCAATTTTCTGAGGAACCGCCAAACTGATTTCCAGAGTGGTTGTACCAGCTTGCAATCCCACCAATAATGAAGGAGTGTTCCTCTTTCTCCACATCCTCGCCAGCATGTGCTGTCACCTGAATTTTTGATCTTAGCCATTCTGACTGGTGTGAGGTGGAATCTCAGGGTTGTTTTGATTTGCATTTCCCTGATGATTAAGGATGTTGAACATTTTTTCAGGTGCTTCTCTGCCATTCGGTATTCCTCAGGTGAGAATTCTTTGTTCAGTTCTGAGCCCCATTTTTTTAACGGGGTTTTTTGATTTTCTGGAGTCCACCTTCTTGAGTTCCTTATATATATTGGATATTAGTCCCTTATCTGATTTAGGATAGGTAAAGATCCTTTCCCAATCTGTTGGTGGTCTTTTTGTCTTATTGAAGGTGTCTTTTGCCTTGCAGAAGCTTTGCAACTTTATGAGGTTCCATTTATCGATTCTCGATCTTACAGCATAAGCCTTTGCTGTTCTATTCAGTTATTTTTCCCCTGTACCCATATCTTCGAGGCTTTTCCCTACTTTCTCCTCTATAAGTTTCAGTGTCTCTGGTTTTATGTGGAGTTCCTTAATCCACTTAGATTTGACCTTGGTACAAGGACATAGGAATGGATCAATTCTCATTCTTCTACATGATAACCGCCAGTTGTGCCAGCACCATTTGTTGAAAATACTGTCTTTTTTCCACTGGATGGTTTTTGTTCCCTTGTCAAAGATCAAGTGACCATAGGTGTGTGGGTTGATCTCAGGGTCTTCAATTCTGTTCCATTGGTCTACTTGTCTGTCGTTATACCCGTACCATGCAGATTTTATCACAATTGCTCTGTAGTACAACTTTAGGTCAGGCATGGTGATTCCTCCAGAGGTTCTTTTATCCTTGAGAAGAGTTTTTGCTATCCTAGGTTTTTTGTTGTTCGAGATGAATTTGCAGATTGCCCTTTCCAATTCGTTGAAGAATTGAGTTGGAATTTTGATGGGGATTGCATTGAATCTGTAGATTGCTTTTGGCAAGAAAGCCATTTTTACAATGTTGGTCCTGCCAATCCATGAGCATGGGAGGTTTTTCCATCTTCTGAGATCTTCTTTAATTTCTTTCTTCAGGGACTTGAAGTTCTTGTCATACAGATCTTTCACTTCCTTAGAGTCACGCCAAGGTATTTTATATTGTTTGTGACTATTGAGAAGGGTGTTGTTTCCCTAATTTCCTTCTCTGCTTGTTTATCCTTTGTGTACAGAAAGGCCATTGACTTGCTTGAGTTAATTTTATATCCAGCTACTTCACCGAAGCTATTTATCAGGCTTAGGAGTTCTCTGGTGGAATTTTTAGGGTCACTTATGTATACTATCATATCATCTGCAAAAAGCGATATTTTGACTTCTTCTTTTCAGATTTGTATCCCCTAGATCTCCTTTTGTTGTCTAATTGCTCTGGCTAGGACTTCAAGAACAATTTTGAATAGGTAGGGAGAGAGTGGACAGCCTTTTCTAGTCCCTGATTTTAGTGGGATTGCTTCCAGCTTCTCACTATTTACTTTGATGTTGCCTACTGGTTTGCTGTATATTGCTTTTATCATGTTTAGGTATGGGCCTTGAATTCCTGATCTTTCTAAGACTTTTATCATGAATGGGTGTTGGATTTTGTCAAATGCTTTTTCAGCATCTAACGAGATGATCATGTGTTTTTTGTCTTTGAGTTTGTTTATATAATGTATTACATTGATGGATTTTTGTATATTGAACCATCCTTGCATCCCTGGGATGAATCCTACTTGGTCAGGTTGGATGATTGTTTTGATGTGTTCTTGAATTCGGTTAGCGAGAACTTTATTGAGGATTTTTGCATCAATATTCATAAGGGAAATTGGTCTGAAGTTCTCTATTTTTGTTGGGTCTTTATGTGGTTTAGGTATCAGAGTAATTGTGGCTTCATAGAATGAGTTGGGTAGAGTACCTTCTGATTCTATTTTGTGGAATAGTTTGTGAAGAACTGGGATTAGTTCTTCTTTGAAGGTTTGATAGAACTCTGTACTAACCCCATCTGGTCCTGGGCTTTTCTTGGTTGGGAGACTATTAATGACTGCTTCTATTTCTTTAGGGGATATGGGACTGTTTAGATCATTAACTTGATCTTGATTTAACTTTGGTACCTGGTATCTGTCTAGAAACTTGTCCATTACATCCAGGATCTACAGTTTTGTTGAGTATAGCCTTTTGTAGAAGGATCTGATGATGTTTTGGATTTCTTCAGGGTCTGTTGTTATGTCTCCCTTTTCATTTCTGATTTTGTTAATTAGAGTACTTTCCCTATGCCCTCTAGTGAGTCTGGCTAAGGGTTTATCTATCTTGTTGATTATCTCAAAGAACCAGCTCCTCGATTGGTTGATTCTTTGAATTGTTCTTCTTGTTTCCACTTGGTTGATTTCACCCCTGAGTTTGATTATTTCTTGCTGTCTACTCCTCTTGGGTGAATTTGCTTCCTTTCGTTCTAGAGCTTTTAGGTGTGTTGTCAAGCTGCTAATGTGTGCTCTCTCTAGTTTCTTTTTGGAGGCACTCAGAGCTATGAGTTTTCCTCTTAGAAATGCTTTCAGTGTGTCCCATAAGTTTGGGTATGTTGTGACTTCATTTTCATTAAACTCCAGAAAGTCCTTAATTTCTTTCTTTATTCCTTCCTTGACCAAGGTATCATTGAGAAGAGTGTTGTTTAGTTTCCACGTGTGTGTTGGCTTTCTATTATTTATTTTGTTATTGAAGATCAGTCTTAGTCCATGGTGATCTGATAGGGTGCATGGGACTATTTCAATATTTTTGTATATATTGAGGCTTGTTTTGTGACCAATTATGTGGTCAATTTTGGAGAAGGTACCGTGAGGTGCTGAGAAGAAGGTATATCCTTTCGTTTTAGGATAAAATGTTCTGTAGATATCTGTCAGATCCATTTGTTTCATAACCTCTGTTAGTTTCACTGTGTCCCTGTTTAGTTTCTGTTTCCATGATCTGTCCATTGGTGAAAGTGGTGTGTTGAAGTCTCCCACTATTATTGTGTGAGGTGCAATGTGTGCTTTGAGCTTTAGTAAAGTAACTTTAATGAATGAGGCTGCCCTTGTATTTGGTGCATAGATATTCAGAATTGATAGTTCCTCTTGGAGGATTTTACTTTTGATGAGAATGAAGTGCCCTTCCTTGTCTTTTTTGATGACTTTGGGTTGGAAGTCAATCTTATCAGATATTAGAATGGCTACTCCAGCTTGTTTCTTCCTACCATTTGCCTGGAAAATTGTATTCCAGCCTTTCATTCTGAGGTAGTGTCTATCTTGTTCTCTGAGATGAGTTTCCTGTAAGCAGCAAAATGTTGGGTCCTGTTTCTGTAGCCAGCCTGTTAGTCTATGTCTTTTTATTGGGGAGTTGAGTCCATTGATATTAAGAGATATTAGGGAGAAGTAATTGTAGCTTCCTTTTATTTTTGTTGTTAGAGTTGGTGTTCTGTTTTTGTGGCTGTCTTCTTTTAGGTTTGTTGAGGGATTACCTTCTTGCTTTTTCTAGGACGTGGTTTCCGTCCTTGTATTTTTTTTTTTCTGTTATTATCCTTTGAAGTGCTGGATTCGTGGAAAGATAATGTGTGAATTTGGTTTTATCTTGGAATACTTTGGTTTCTCCATCTATGGTAATTGAGTTTGGCTGGGTATAGTAGCCTGGGCTGGTATTTGTGTTCTCTTAGTTTCTGTGTAACATCTGTCCAGGCCCTTCTGGCTTTCATAGTCTCTGGTGAAAAATCCGGTGTAATTCTGATAGGCTTGCCTTTATATGTTACTCGACCTTTTTCCCTTACTGCTTTTAGTATTCTATCTTTATTTAGTGCATTTGTTGTTCTGATTATTATGTGTCGGAAGGAATTTCTTTTCTGGTCCAGTCTATTTGGAGTTCTGTAAGCTTCTTGTATGTTCATGGGCATCTCTTTCTTTAGGTTTGGGAAGTTTTCTTCTATAATTTTGTTGAATATATTTGCTGGTTCTTTGAGTTTAAAATCTTCATTCTCATCTACTCCTATTATCCGTAGGTTTGGTCTTCTCATTTTGTCCTGGATTTCCTGGATATTTTGAGTTAGGATCTTTTTGGATTTTGTTTTTCTTTGATTGTCGTGCCGATGTTCTCTATGGAGTCTTCTGCACCTGAGATTCTCTCTTCCATCTCTTGTATTCTGTTGTTGATGCTCGTATCTATGGTTCCAGATTTCTTTCCTAGTGTTTCTATCTCCAGTATTGCCTCAATTTGGGTTTTCTTCATTGTTTCTACTTCCCTTTTTAGGTCTTGGATGGTTTTATTCAATTCCATCACCTGTTTGGTCTGGTTTTCCTGCAATTCTTTAATGGATTTTTGTGCTTCCTCTTTAATGTCTTCTACCTGTTTAGCAGTGTTCTCCTGCAATTCTTTAAGGGATTTTTGTGCTTCCTCTTTAATGTCTTCTAACTGGTAGCAGTGTTCTCCTGCAATTCTTTAAGGGATTTTTGTGCTTCCTCTTTAATGTCTTCTACCTGTTTACCAGTGTTCTTTTGTATTCCTTTAAGTGTGTTATTAAAGTCCTTCTTGATGTCCTCTACCATCATCGTGAGATATGCTTTTAGAACCGGGTCTATCTTTTCCGGTGTGTTGGGGTGCCCTGGACTGGGCGAAGTTGGAGTACTGGGTTCTGATGATGGTGAGTAGTCTTGGTTTCTGTTAGTAAGATTCTTACCTTTACCTTTTGCCATCTGGTAATCTCTGGGATTAGTTGTTATTGTTGTCACTGTTTAATGATTGGAGCAGACTCTGTGTTCCACCCACCAGAAATCTAAAAATCTTGTGGAGGGTGTCGTGGGTAGCTGGCAGGTGTCAGCAGACCCTGCGCTCTAGCTACCCCGGTGCTGGTCAGACCAGAAGAGGCTTGTGGTCCTACTCAGGCCGGATTTCTGCCTCCCCAACCAAAGCAGTCTCAGGTCCTGCGTGATTGGACTGGAGCAGAAGCTGTGTTCCACTCACCAGAAGTCTCAAAATCCTGTGGCGGGTGTCGTGGGTAGCTGGCAGGTGTCAACTGACCCTGCGCTCTAGCTACCCCGGTGCTGGTCTGACCGGAAGAGGCTTGTGGCCCTACTCAGGCCGGATTTCTGCCTCCCCAACCAAAGCAGTCTCAGGTCCCGCGAATAATTGGATTGGAGCAGAAGCTGTGTTCCACTCACCAGAAGTCTTAAGATTCTGTGGTGGGTGTTGTGGGTAGCTGGCGAGTGTCAGCTGACCCTGCGCCTTAGCTACCCAGGTGCTGGTCTGACCGGAAAAGCTAAGAGAAGGTTTTTAAATTTCCATGTGATTGAGAGTCCCATTTGATTGACTCTTAGGGTATGGGTAATTATATGTCTTTGTTTTTTTTTATCAGAGGACCTCCTACTAGGTAATATTCTTGTAAGGCTTAAAACTCTTGTGCATGGTTTTAGATTGTTAGCAATATCCTTTTGGGCAGTCCTGGATATTATGTCTCTTTCTAGGTTCAGGTACATGACTCAGGTCCCAGACCTTTGACTAGTAATTAGAGCTTGGCAGTTTTTGTTCTTGGAACATAAGCTCTTGGTTTATGATAATACAAGGGCCTTGTTTGAATATCCTCCTAAGCCCAATACTATCTAGATACCTTAGAATTTCTCTCTTTTTTTGTTAGCTAGACTTTACAGAAGTGGGTGACAAAATCCAGTTGGCTGGAGCTCTCAGAGTCAAACATGTAACTCAGGATTGTCATGTTCATGCGTATTGTCTCATAATTTGTCTCTTTATACATAGAAACCCCATTTATATCATTTTGTTTTATTCTAAGGTGATATGTTCTCTTAACATCTAACTGCATATCTAAAACCCATTTCTTTTTGAACTCATCAAACAATGCAGGCTGTTGTTAAGGAAAAATGAGTTGATCTCTGAAACATCAGAGGCCCTTTGTGAGAAAGCATTCCCACAACTGTGGAGAAGTCATACTGCTGGATACATGGAGCCTTTACTGCTAAGTTCTAGTGTCTTTGATGCAGGAAGGAACTCTGCAAACTACCACATGAGAAACATATACACCAAATCAGTCACAAAACCTTTGACCTAGAGTATTTTCTGCCTCCAAGATGTGCTAGGAAAATGGTTGTGGAAAACTCATGGGAGTAGTGAATAAATGTCTGATTTGATGTAAGTTCCACTCCTCAAGACTGATCCTATACCTGACAGAGCTTAAGTGACGAAGGACCAGAGACTACACATAGCCCAGAGACATAGGGCAAAACAAAACACTACTGGTCTAAAAAGAAGTATCAATAGAATGGCCCTGAAAGGCATTGTGCTATACTTATAGATAAGTGTCTTATCTAGTCATCAGTAGAAAAGTTTTCTTTAGAAACAAAGGCCAACAGATGAGTAGACCCATAGCCAGACATTATGCTGAGAGAGAGAGAGAGAGAGAGAGAGAGAGAGAGAGAGAGAGAGAGAGAGAGAGAGAAAGAGAGAGAGAGAGAGAGAGACTCTCTAAATGGGAAGTCACCATCAAATCCATTCCCTCAGAGCTCTTAAAACCTGCCACAAGAGGAAGCAGAAAGAGTACAAAGACTAGAGGGGACATAGAGCATCAAGTGAATGAGGTCCTCTAAATCAACTGAGCAAAGTGTATATGGACTCATAGAGACTGGAGCCCCAGACAAAGTGTCATCAGAGGAGTGCACCAGGTGCTCTGCATACATATTATAGCTTTTACTATAATATTTTTACTGGACTCTTCAGTATGAATGTTTAGTTCTCTGATTCTTATACCTGCTCTTGATGCTCTTTTCCTTCTTTTGGGTTGTCCTTTCCATCCTCAATGTGTTATTTTATTTTGTCATGATTGGTTGTTATCTCTTTGAAATTTGTTCTTTTCTAAAGACAGAAAGGGAGTGGTGCATCTTGGAGGGAAGGGAAAGGGAGAGAATTTAGGAGGAGTAGTGGGGAACTGCAGCAAAGATATATAAAGAAAAAATCTATTTTCAATAAAAATATGTAGAAAAAGAAACCAAAAATTAAATCTTAAAAAATTTAATCTGTTATGTGCCAACTTCCTTTAGAGGGGATTACAATAATTGGAGAGTAGAGGTAAAGTGTTTTACTTTCTTAGGCTTTAGGCAATTACAAAGAGATGCCTAGGTACCCCACTTTCTTTAGACACCACAGGTTAAATAAATAGAATATTCAACAAAACTAATAATTACAAGAACAATTTTCAAGTCAACATCCATGATTTCTGCCTACAACAGTGTCTAGTAAAATAAATAGACTTAAATACTATGATTTTATTCTCTTTCTAATTTAAAGTTGTAAGGAAAGCATCCAAAGTGATGGTTCAGCAGTTAAGAAAGCAAGCTTCTTCTTCAGAGGACCTGAGTTGGTTCCCAGTGCCCATATGGCAGATGACAATTGCCTGCAACTCTGGTAGCATTGAATCTGAAACTCTCTTCTGGGACTGGTTGGTATTGTATCCACATGATGTCCAGTGCCCAGGCATTCATTCAGGGAGGCACTCATGTGCATAAAATAAAAATAAATAAAATTTCAAAGTTTTTACAAATATAAATTATGGGAAATTATCTTGAATATAGGAAAATATCTTAAGACAAAATTCTTTAGATTATGACTTTAAACATTTCAGTGTTTGGTGTGAGTTAGTTCTAGATCCTTTCTCTCTTCAAAGCAGCCACTTCTTTCCTATTTGTCTCATTTTGTCTTCTGAACACTTAATTTGGCTTTCTACCTATTCTATCTGGAGGGTGGAGACAACCTTTGGGCCAACTATGTTGGCTGCCTAGAGCGAGAAATTTTGTTAGTATTCTTTATTATTCTTTTTTCTTTTTCTTTTAATTAATTAATTAATTAATTAACTAATTTGTAGCATGATAAATTAATTCGTGAACCTCACAAATGCTTGGCAAAATTCTTACACTTGAGCTAGGTATGCACAAAGGTCAGGGAGGAGATGATAAATTTTAGTATAAGATAATTTTCTAATTACAAGTAGGTTACAAACATAGTTTCATTAAAGTTTAAGTTAGGATACAAAAAAATAGGTTTCCTTATAACATTTTCATATATGCATGTCACATTATGTTCTAATTCATTTCTGTCTTCTACTCTCCTGCCCCCCCTCTTTTCTGGTTCACTCCTTTCGCACAGTGTTCCTCTCTTCTATTTTCATGACCTAATTATTCTAAGTGTCTCTTTCCTCCTATCCTCCTACTTTAATACTCCTTAAAATTTATCTGTAACTTAGCTAAAGATCTCACTGCCCCTTTGAAAATGCTATGTGTAATCCCAGTGCGAAAGTGATCTATCTTTTGGAAGTTACAGTAAAGGTAGATTAGAAGCTGAGTTGCCAGCCTTACCAGAAAGTGTTTCTAACATCATCCATGGTTGCTTTTGTATGTGGGGGAAAAAAGGAATGAAAAATGAATTATTTTATATTTTATTTCCATGTGTTATATTAAATGTTGTTGAGAGTTGTCTTTGTTAGGGTTTTACTGATGTGAACAGACACCATGATGAAGAAAACGCCCATAAGGACAATATTTAATTGGGGCTAGTTTACAGGTTCAGAGAGTAAGTCCATTGTCAAGATAGGATCATGGCAGCATCCAGGCAGGTATTGTGCAGGCAAAGTTGAGGGTTCAGTATTGTCATCTGAAGGCTGCTAGTGGAAAGCTGACCTCCAGGCAGCTAGGGTGAGTCTTATAACCCACACCCACAGTGAAACATCTACTCCAACAGGGCCACACCTTCTAATAGTGCCATTCCCTAGGCCTAGCATATACAAATGATCACATTTGAATCCCTGGCCTTCATAGGCTTGTTCAACATATGAGTCTATGGGGTCCATACCTAAGCATAACATAATGCAAAATATATTTAGTCCAACTTCCAAAATCCCCATTATCTATAGAAGTATCAACCATGTTAAAAGTCCAAAGTTCAAAGTCCCCTCTGAGATTCATCTGATCACTTAACTATAATCCCCAAAGCAAGACAGGAAACCAACTGGGCAAATTCCAAACTCTGCATCTCCATGGCTGTTAAAGCAGTCTTCAGATCTCCAATTCCTTTTTCATCTTTGTTGACTGCAACAAACCTCTTTCTCCAGGGCTGGTTCCACTCCTGTTATCAGCTCTCTTCAGCAGATAATCCATGGATCTGGAATCTCAAAATCTTGGGTTCTCCAAACCAACTTCAATGTTATAGCTTCTTGTTTCAGTGCCTGGGATCCACACATGATCTTCTGGGCTCCTCCCAAGGACGGGCATCACTTTTCTAGCTCTGCCCTCTGTATTACTCTAAGCTTAGTTTGATTCACTCCATTGCCATTGATGTTCTTGGTGATCATCCCATGGTACTGGCATCTCCAATACACTGGGGTCTTCCACTGCAACTAGGTTTAACCAATAGCTTCTCATAGGCTCTCTTTATGTTGCCAAGCCTCAAATCCTTTTCATGACCCCTTTAGGCCATTAACTGAAACTGAGGCTACACTTTCACCAATGGCCTTCCATGGCTTCTTATAGTGTTGAGCCTTAGCTCTTTTTCATGACACCTTCATGCATTCAAAGCCAGTACCACTTGGGTGACTCTTACACATTACCAAGTACACCTGCAGTATGAGGTATAACCTTGGCTTATCTCTGGAACACAGCTTCTTTGTGCAGTCAGAAAACACTTTCCAAAATATTTCACCTCAGTGATGATGATTTCTTCTTAATCACCACTAATTTCTTAGCTCCAGCTAACCAACACCAATTCTCCTACTAATCCCTTCTATTCTGGACTCTAAAGCCAGAAACACATGGCTAAAGTTGCTGAGTTCTGCTGCTTACAGGAGCTGGAGCATGGCTCCCTTGTTCTATTACATTATTACTAGCATCCTTTTTTCCAACTCTTTCACTGCCTGAGATTGACTGTCCTGAATCTTGCTCCATAGACTGACTTTGAACTCAAGAGACCTGCATGCCTGTCTAAGGTTTGGTTCACCAAGCCTGGATTTAAATTTTTCTTCACCTAGAACTTGCTCTGTTCTAGGCTGGCCTTGAACTGAGAGATCTACTTGTCTCTGCCTCCTGGGATTAAAGGCTTATACTACCATGCCTGGACCTAAATTCAGCAGGGTAGAATCTTGCCCCAAGTTCACTACTCCCTAATTCAATTTAATATTCTTGAACAGAAGAATCAGATCCATTTCACTTCCTGATGTCCCTTTAATACACAAACTATATATTTTGTATTTTTCTTTTCTCAGGATGCTACATTTGTTCAGAATGCTCTTCATCAGACTTAATCAGAGAACAAATTCTCTCTCTTTTTTTTTTGAGGCTTCCTTTGTAGATGCAATTAATATAAATCTCTTAACCTTAGCCTTTGGTAGTCTCCTCAGACAGTGACAAAAAGCAACTACGTTCTTCACCAAAACATCACAGAAACACTCTCTCGGCCAAATATTAAAGTTCTCTACTGAAACCTCTTGGGCCAGCAGGTCTACATAGTTCAAATGACACTCAGCACCACTGTCTTCCAGATTCCTACTAGGATGGCCCATTAAGCCCTACTTATAGCATTCCACTGCTTTACAAAGTTCCAAAATCCATATTCCTCCAAACAAAAGCAAGGTCAGGCCTATCAAAGCAATAGCCCAGCCTCTGGTATCAACTTCTGTCTTAGTTAGGTTCTCATTGCTATGAACGGACACCATGACCTAGGCAACTCCTATAAGGACAACATTTAATTAAGGCTAGTTTACAGGTTCAGAGGTTCAGTCCATTATCAAGACAGAAGCATGACAACATCCAGACGCATGGTTCAGGCAGAGCTGAGGGTTCAACATCTTCATCTGAAGGCTGCTAGTGGAAAACTGACATCCAGGCATCTAGGGTAGAGTCTTTATAGCCTAAATTCCCAGTGACACACCTACTCCAACATGGCCACACCTACTAGTACCATTCCCTATGCTGAGCATATACAAACCATCACAACACTTCTGATAGTTAAGTTTTCAGAATTGTTATTTTTAACATATAAGGAAATAGATTTCTTTGTAACATTTTTTTAATTAAGTATTTTCCTCATTTACATTTCCAATACTATCCCAAAAGTCCCCCATACCCTTCCCCCAACTCCCCTACCCACCCGTTCCCACTTTTTGGCCCTGGCATTCCCCTGTACTGGGGCATATAAAGTTTGCAAGTCCAATGGGCCTCTCTTTCCAACATTTTTAATCACATACAGCATTATATTTTGATCTTACTGCTCCTTTTCTCCATTTGCTCTTGTTAATCCTCACTATGCCAATAATGCTGGCCTCCTGTTTATCCCTAAGGAATTCTTTTTCTGCTTCTACGACTCACATTTAATTACTCTTTCCTGCTTCTCCTTATCCCCTTACCTTCCATTTGAGACCTATAGCTTTGTTTTCACATCTATATTGCATTCTACAATCAATGAAAACATATTTGTTGTTCAGAGTCTGACTTATTTCAGGTAAGATAATAATATTCAGTACCATGACTTTTCATGAAAATATCATTTCATATACTTAAAAAATGATTGAACCAAATTCCATTAAGTTTATCTGTTACAGTTTGTCCTTTCAGGGATTGATAGGCATCTAACCTAATTCTATGTCTTAGATGTGATTAACACTTGCAGAAACATGGAGGTACAGGGATTAATCGCTGTGCTGTGCTGACTTAGACTCCTTTGGGTACATATCCATGATTGGTATGGCTGGATCACATAGTAGTTCAACTTTCAGGTTTTCTGGGTACCTCCCTCCAGATTTCCAGTGTCTGTGCCATTTTAACTTCTCAGCAGCAGTGTGTAAATGGTCACCTATTCCCCCATGGATGCTAATATGTGCTGCTCTTTTTTTCTTAATGATAGATATTCTAACTGAGGAGTGAAATTTCAAAGCAGACTTAACTTACTTCTACTTAATGGTAAGGATGTCACATACTTTAAAATATTTATTGCCAGTCATTGCTTCTTTGGAGAACTGCCTGTTCAGTTCACTGGCCTGTTTCTTGACAAGGATATTTATAATTTGGGATTTCTTTATAATTCATTCTAGATACAAATCTCACATCAGGTGTATACATGAGAAGTTTATTCCCATTCTGTCAGTCACATCAAATTTTTTGTCATTTTGACATGATGCTGCCATCCACAAATTTTAAACTTGTGATCTCACAAAGTAGTTCCCAAACCACTCATGTTTTAAATAAGTTCATAATTATGTGTGTGGCAGCATTTACAGTCATGGTTGGCCACATGCAGCTCTTGGGCTGCAGATCCAACACATTTGTTAGGCTGCCTTTTTATCATTTTATTATTATTATTATTATATTATTATTATTATTATTATTATTATACTAAGGATTGTTATTTTTATGTCATTCCATCATCAGTTAGGAAGTTATTTCCTGAGATATTGCAGTATCCTTCAGAAATGTGAAAAACAATTTAAAGATTTTATTTATGTATGTATATCAGTGCTCTATTTGTGTGCATTTCTGCACCAGAGATTAGATGGCATCAGATCTCATTTTAGGTGGTTGTCACTTATGATGTCTTTTAGCAGTTTTGTAGTTTCAGGTTTTGTATCATCTTCCAACCATTTTGAACTGAGTCTTGTACAAGGTCAGTGATATGAACCTAGTTTTACTCTTTATTGTATCTTTTTTTCCCACTATGTTTGATGTTTGGCTATCCTCTCTTGGAAGCCTGTTCTTCTCTGAAGAGGAGAGGGAGGGGGAGTCGATCTTGGAAAAAAAGAGGTGGGAATCTTAGAGGAATGGAGGGAAGGTAAGTGGTTTTCAGGATATATTGTATGAGAAAAGAATCTATTTTCAACTAAATGTGGGTATTGAATTTTTCTTGTCTCCACATATAGAAGACAATCATTTTATTCAGTGTGCTTTAGACATCTTTGTTAAAGATTAGGTGGATATGTCTATGTGGGTATATTTCCAGATCCTCTATTTTATTCAACTGGTTGTACAAATTAATTTTGGTTAACCTCAATATATAAAGTCTTGTTGAAATTGAACAGGGATGTTGGGACTCTTCTAAGGATGATTGCTTGTTCTGATACTGTGGATGTAAAATACAACTTATATTTCTGGTGCTACATTTAATAAGTATGGGATTGATTCTATTGTAGGAATTGTTCTTAATTTTATCTCAGATATTTGTATTCTATGAATGTCAAGTTTCACTGTAATTTAATATGTTCATGACATTGAAATTCATTTTTTCTTTTAATTTGATATACAAATTTTCTGAAGATTTGCCATTTGTATTACAAGAGAAAATACATATTTCCTAAAAAGCAAACATATGTCCTTAAAGATGAATATAAATGCAAATGAATAGATGCAAATAAAAAACAAAAATACTGTATTGACAGAATGATTATGACAGAGTTAACAAAAATGAAATGCTTTAATATCGCTAACATAGTTGACAAGATAATATATGCACTCTGTTAGTTATAATGTTAGTTAGATATGAGGGTAAAAAATTAGGTGTTACTTTCTGGCTTGAGGATCTATCATTGAATTGTACTGTTCTCACAGATATTTGCATTTATTTTTCTAATTTAATACAAATTACACCAGAGGGTTCTTCTGATATGAATAAATATGTATGTAATGTATTATGTTTATTACACACACAGTGAGGTGTGATATTTCTTTTTGTTGTTGTTATTTTTCTTTTTCCTTTTATTTTTTCCCAATGTTTATTTGGTATTTACTTCATTTACATGTAAAATGCTATCCTGAAAGTCCCCTATACCATCCCCCGACTCCCCAGCTCCCCTACCCACCCACACCCACTTCGTGGACTTGGTGTTCCCCTATACTGGGGCATATAAAGTTTGCAAGACCAAAGGGCCTCTCTTCCCAATTATGGCTGACTAGGCCATCTTCTGCTACATATGCAGCTAGAGACACAAGCTCTGGGGGTACTGGTTAGTTCATATTGTTGTTACACTTATAGGGATGTAGATATGTTCAGTTCCTTGGGTACTTTCTCTAGCTCCTCCATTGGGGGCCCTGTGTTCCATCCAATAGCTGACTGTGAGCATCCACTTCTGTGTTTGCCAGGCACAGGTATAGCCTCACAAGAGACAGCTATATCAGGGTTCTTTCAGCAAAATCTTGTTGGTGTATGCAATAGTGTCTGCATTTGCTGGCTGATTATGAATAGACCCCTGAGTGGGGCAGTCTCTGGATGGTCCATCTTTACTTCTCAGCTCCAAACTTTGTCTCTGAAACTCCTTCCATGGGTGTTTTGTTCCAAATTTTAAGAAGGGACAAAGTATCCACACTTTGGTCTTCATTCTTCTTGAGTTTCATGTGTTTTCCAAATTGTATTTTGGGTATTCTAAGTTTCTGGGCTAATATCCACTTATCAGTGAGTACATATCATGTGAGTTCTTTTGTGATTTGGTTACCTCACTCAGGATGATACCCTCCAGATCCATCCCATTTGCATAGGAATTTCATAAATTCATTGTTTTAATAGTTGAGTAGTACTCCATTATGTAAATGTACCACAGTTTCTGTATCCATTCCACTGTTGAGGGACATTTGGGTTCTTTCCAGCTTCTGGCTATTATAAATAAGGCTGCTATGAACATAGTGGAGCATGTGTTCTTATTACCAGTTGGGACATCTTCTGGATATATGCCCAGGAGAGGTATTGCTGGATCCTCCAGTAGTACTATGTCCAATTTTCTGAGGAACTGCCAGACTGATTTCCAGAGTGGTTGTACAAGCTTGCAATCCCACCAACAATGGAGGAGTGTTCCTCTTTCTCCACATCCTCCCCAGCATCTGCTGTCGCATGAATTTTTGATCTTACCCATTCAATTGGAATGAGCTGGACTCTGAGGGTTGTTTTGATTTGCATTTCCCTGATGATTAAGGATGTTGAACATTTTTTTCAGTTGCTTCTCAGCCATTTGATATTCCTCAGTTGAGAATTTTTGTTTAGCTCTGTGACCCATTTTTTATTGGGGTTATTTGGTTTTCTGGAGTCCATCTTCTTGAGTTCTTTATATATATTGGATATTAGTCCCCTATCTGATTTAGGATTCATAAAGACCCTTTCCAAATCTGTTGGTGGCCTTTTTGTCTTATTTACAGTGTCTTTTGCCTTACAGAAGCTTTGCAATTTTATGAGGTCCAATTTTTCAATTCTCTATCTTACAGCACAAGCCATTGCTGTTTTATTCAGGAATTTTCCCCCTGTGTCCATATCTTTGAGGCTTTTCCCCCACTTTCTCCTCTATAAGTTTCAGTGTCTCTGGCTTTATGTGGAGTTCCTTGATCAACTTAGACTTGACCTTAGTACAAGGAGATAGGAATGGATCAATTCACATTCTTCTACATGTTAACCACCAGTTGTGCCAGCACCATTTGTTGAAAATGTTGTCTTTTTTTCCACTGGATGGTTTTAGCTCCTTTGTCAAAGATCAAGTGACCATAGGTATGTGGGTTTATTTCTGGGTCTTCAATTCTATCCCATTGGTCTACTTGTCTGTCGCTATACCAGTACGATGCAGTTTTTAATCACAGTTGCTCTGTAGTACAGCATTAGGTCAGAAATGGTGATTCCAACAAAGATTCTTTTATCCTTGAGAAGTGTTTTTGCTATCCTAGGTTTTTTGTTATTCCAGATGAATTTGCAAATTGCCCTTTCTAATTCTTTGAAGAATTGAGTTGGAATTTTGATGGGGATTGCATTGAATCTGTAGATTGCTTTTGGCAAGATAGCCATTTTCACTATAGTGACCCTGCCAATCCATGATCATGGGAGTTCTTTCCATCTTCTGAGAGCTTCTTTGATTTCGTTCTTCAGAGACTTGAAGTTCTTATCATTCAGAAATTTCACTTCCTTTGTTAGAGTCACACCAAGGTATTTTATATTATTTGTGACTATTGTGAAGGGTGTTGTTTCCCTAATTTCTTTCTCAGCCTGTTTATCCTTTGTGCAGAGAAAGGCGATTGATTTGTTTGAGTTAATTTTATATCCAGCTACTGCACTGAAGTTGTTTATCAGGTTTAGGACTTCTCTGGTGGAATTTATAGGGTCACTTATATATACTATCATATCATCTGCAAATAGTGATATTTTCACTTCTTCCTTTCCTATTTGTATCCCCTTGATCTCCTTGTGTTGTCAAACTGCTCTGGTTAGGAATTCAAGTACAATGTTGAATAAGTAGGGGAAAAGTGGACAGCCTTATCTAGTCCCTGATTTTAGTGGGATTGCTTTCAGCTTCTCTCCATTTACTTTGATGTTTTTACTGGTTTGATGTAGATTGCTTTTATTATGTTTAGGTATGGGCATTGAATTCCTGATCTTTCCAAGTCTTTTATCATGAAGGGGTGTTGAAGCATTTGTCAAATGCTTTCTCATCATCTAATGAGATGGTCATGTGTTTTTTTCCTTTGAGTTTGTTTATATAGTGGATTACATTGATGGATTTCCCTATATTAAACAATCCCTGCATCCCTGGAATGAAGCCCACATGTTCATGATGGATGATTGTTTTGATGTGTTCTTGGATTCGGTTTACAAGCATTTTATTGAGTATTTTTGCATCGATATTCATGAGGGAAATTGGTCTGAAGTTCTCTATTTTGGTTGGGTCTTTACGTGGTTTAGGTATCAGAGTAATTGTGGCTTTGTAGAATGAATTGGGTAGAGTACCTTCTACTTCTATTTTGTGGAATAGTTTGAGACAAACTGGAATTAGGTCTTCTTTGAAGGTCTGATAGAACTCTGCACTAAACCCATCTGGTCCTAGGCTTTTTTTGGTTGGGAGACTATTAATGACTGCTTCTATTTCTTTAGGGGATATAGGACTGTTTAGGTCATTAAACTGATCGTGATTTATCTTTGTTACCTGGTATTTGTCTAGAAATTTGTCCATTTCATCTAAGTTTTCTAGTTTTGTTGAGTATAGCCATTTTTAGAATGATCTGATGGTGTTTTGGATTTCCTCAGGATCTGTTGTTATGTCTCCCTTTTTATTTCTGATTTTGTTAAGTAGGAGGCTGTCCCTGTGCCCTCTAGTGAGTCTGGCTAAGGGTTTATCTTTCTTGTTGATTTTCTCAAAGAACCAGTTCCTGGTTGGGTTGATTCTTTGAACAGTTCTTTTTGTTTCCCCTTGGTTGATTTTGCCCCTGAGTTTGATTATTTCCTGCAGTCTGCTCCTCTTGGGGTGAATTTGCTTCCTTTTGTTCTAGACCTTTTAATTGTGCTGTGAAGCTGCTAGTGTATGCTCTCTCTAGTTTCTTTTTGGAGGCACTCAGAGCTATGAGTTTTCCTCTTAGGAACTCTTTCATTGTGTCCCATAAGTTTGGTATGTTGTTGTTTCATTTTCATTAAACTCTAAAATTCTCTAATTTCTTTTTTTAGTCTTTCTTTGACCAAGGTATCATAGATAAGAGTGTTGTTCAGTTTCCATGTGAATTTTGGCTTTGTATTATTTATGTTATTATTGAAGATCAGCCTTAGTCCATGGTGATCTGATAGGATGCATGGTACAATTTCAATATTTTTGCATCTGTTGAGGCCTGTTTTGTGACCAATTATATGGTAAATTTTGGAGAAGGTACCATGGGGTGCTGAAACGAAGGTATATCCTTTTGTTTTAGGATAAAATGTTCTGCAGATATATGTTAAATCCATTTGTTGCATAACTTCTGTTACTTTCACTGTGTTTCTTTTTAGTTTCTGTTTCCAGGATCTGTCCATTGATGAGAGTGGTGTGTTGAAGTCTCCCACTATTATGGTGTGAGGTGCAATGTGTACTTGGAGCTTTACTAAAGTTTCTTTAATGAATGTGGCTGCCCTCGCATTTTGAGCATAGATATTCAGATTTGAGAGTTCCTCTTGGAAGATTTTACTGTTGATGTGTATGAAGTGCCCCTCCTTGTCTTTTTGATAACTTTGGGTTGGAAGTCAATTTTATTAGATATTAGAATGGCTACTCAGCTTGTTTCTTCAGACCATTTGCTTAGAAAATTGTTTTCCAGCCTTTCACTCTAAGGTAGTGTCTGTCTTTTTCCCTGAGATGGGTTTCCCGTAAGCAGAAAAATGTTGGGTCCTGTTTGTGTAGCCAGTCTGTTAGTCTATGTCTTTTTATTGGGAAGTTGAGTCCATTGATATTAAGAGATATCAAGGAATAGTAATTGTAGCTTCCTGTTATTTTTGTTGTTAGGGTTGGTATTCCATGCTTGTGGCTCTCTTCTTTTAGGTTTGTTGAATGGTTACTTTCTTGCTTTTTCTAGGGCATAGTTTCTGTCCTTGTATTGGTGTTTTCCTGTTATTATCCTTTGAAAGGCTCTATTCATGGAAAGATGTTGTGTGAATTTGTTTTTGTCATGGAATACTTTGGTTTCTCCATCTATGGAAATTGAGAGTTTGGCTGGGTATAGTACCCTGGGCTGGCATTTGTGTTCTCTTTGTGTCTGTATAACATCTGTCCAGGATCTTCCGCCTTTCATAGTCCCTGGAGAGAAGTTTGGAGTTATTCTAATAGGCCTGCCTTTATATGTTACTTGACCTTTTCCCCTTACTGCTTTTAATATTCTGTCTTTATTTAGTGCATTTGTTTTTCTGATTATTATGTGTCAGGAGGAATTTCTTTTCTGGTCCAGTCTATTTGGAGTTCTGTAGGCTTCTTGTATGTTCATGGGTATCTCTTCCTTTAGGTATGGGAAGTTTTCTTCTATAATTTTGTTGAAGATATTTGCTGGCCCTTTAAGTCTAAAATCTTCATTCTCATCTACTCCTATTATCCGTAGATTTTGTCTTCTCATTGTGTCCTAGATTTCCTGGATGTTTTGAGTTAGGATCTTTTTGTATTCTGCATTTTCTTTGATTGTTTTGCCCATGTTCTCTATGGAATCTTCTGCATCTGAGATTCTCTCTTCCATCTCTTGTATTCTGTTGCTGATGCTCGCATCTATGGTTCCTGATTTCTTTCCTAGGGTTTCTTTCTCCAGAGTTGTCTTCCTTTGTGTTTCCTTTATTGATTCTACTTCCATTTTTAGATCCTGGATGGTTTTGTTCAATTCCATCACCTGTTTGGTAGTGTTTTCCTGTAACTCTCTAAGGGATTTTTGTTTCCTCTTTAAAGGCTTCTAGCTGATTACCTGTGTTTTCCTGTATTTCCTTCTTATAGTCCTCCATCGTTATCATGAGAAATGATTTTAGATCCATGTCTTGCTTTTCTGGTGTGATGGTGTATCCAGGACTTGCTATGGTGGGAGAGTTGCCAAGTAACTTTGGTTTCTGTTGCTTCTGTTCTTGAGCTTGCCTCCTGCCATCTGATTATCTCAAGTGCTTGCGCCCTCAATATATCTGATTGGAGCCTGTCCTTCCTATAATCCCAGTTGATTCAGGACTCCTCAGAGTCCAGGTTTCTCTGTGATCCTTTGATTGTGGGTTTCTGTGAACCTGAGATTCTGGGTGTGTCAGAGTTCTTGACAGTTAAGCTTCTCTGAGAACCTGAAATACTGACTGGTATGACCCTGCTCCTGTTATCCTGGGATCCTTTTGTCCTAAAATTCCTGGGCATGTTACAGTGCCTGGAAGTGGTATCTCCTTTGAGGACCGTGGAGTTGTCTGGTCTGTTCAAAACTAAGGTAAACCAGAACTGGTCAAAAGGAACCGGACCCTCTGGTCAGGAAGGGCTCTGGAGTCCTTGTTCCTGCTGTCACAGGCCCATCTCAATTTGGATTGGAACTTATGTTGTGTTCCACTCACCAGTGATCCTAAGATCCCACGGAGAGTCCTCTGGGCACTGTGGGGGTGTCCACCAACTCGGTGCCCTAGGTGACCCAGTGCTGGTGCTGACCTGAAAGGACTTGTGCCTCTGGTCAGTCCGGTTTTCTGCTTCCCTACTGCTGTCTCTGGTCCCACGTGATTGAGAGGTGTGATATTTCTATTGTATTCTTGAGTTAAATTTCTGTTTACTTTAGTGATTTGAGACTATCAATGTTTAAAATAAGAAAAGATGATTTAATGACTAATTGCGTGTTTTTAATCACCCAAAATCTTTTCTATATTAATATACATTTTTGAACTCGATTTAGAATAGAAACACCTATCACCTCATTTTAATAAAAGATTCTTTCTTCTTTCTCAAGTTTCTAAAGGGACAAAGAAATTTTATCTCTAAAATGTCCTTTGCAGTATGTCTCACCAGTCAATATTATTAAATAGTTAGTAATCTTGAAAATACTTGAGATACAGCAAATGACTTATAAATTGTATGACATTTTGAGATATGAAATGGATATTTCCATATTTTAGTGCTCTTATGTGAAGAAATGTCACAAGTCCAATTTAGATATCAAGCAATAATTATGACCTAGATACATGTATCTAATATGTAGGTTGGGTCTAGGTCACCGAGGCTGAAATGTGGGGCCTATTGTGGCTTTGCCTTCATCTCTTGACTGGATTAGAGATTATTAGTAAATTCAAAAGTTATATTCAGATCTCTGGCTTAGATGTACTGCTTTGAGAAGATAGTCTGTGGATTACATAATGTAGAAATAAAATGCACTCCCACGAGCCAAAAACAACTCCTGAAAAAGAAAACTTCATAACTAATTATCTGGACATTCAGTCATCAAGGCAAAGGATACAGAGGTAGTATGTGCAGAAATCTGAGGTGGTGGCTGGGTGTGTATGTCACTTGCAAAATAAGTATGAAGATCTTATTTTGGATCATTATAAAACACACTAAACTGGGAGTGCAAGTGTGCAACTGCACAATCCCAGTGCTGCTACTGTGTGATAGAAGGTGGCCATGGTACCAACAAGCTTTCTCTGTCAGACACTCCTTCCTACAAAAAACATTTAATCTCTGGTCTACCCTGAGGAAGGAGTATGCACCCAGTTTTCATGAGGAACAAATAAATAAGTAGTATGGACAAGCCAGGACTGTTTCTCTCATCAAGAACCACTGTGGGGAGCATAGAGGAAGTCTTCATCCTCAGAGTTGAGCTGCCTAAGTCTCCCACAGAAGGCACACTCCCAGACATTCACCCCCATAGCTAATCCAAAGTTCCCTCTCCCCATGGACCTTGGCTCATCTTCTCACGCCCGAGGACCCCTCTGTTTTGACTCCTACTCATGATTTTGTGCAACATCTGGATGTCCGGAAGTTTGGGAACCCCTAGGTCTTCAGTCTCAGCCTGAGCTGTTTCTCACCTGGGCTAAGGTCCCACCAGCTTAGTCTGCATTCTACCACCCACAAGACCAGCAAACCAATGACAGCATAGGGTAAATGAAGTCTAGAGTTCCATGTTTCTCTGTCCAGTGAAGTTCCCAGACCCCTGAAACTAGGTGGAAAGCAGGATCACATTGAAGCTATCCTCACATTCATATATAAACCTGTGCATGTACACATACACACACACACACACATACACACTCACCACTGACCTATGCATTATACAGTCAAATTATATATATCACAACATATGTCCCAAAAAGTTGTTCCAACTCACTCTATCCTAATGCCACACACACACACACACACACACACACACACACACACACATGTAACTATAACCTGTCATCTTTTTAGTGAAAAATTAAATTATTGCATCAACAATTTAAATGTGTCTGTTCTTATTTTAGTCTATTTTCCCCTAAATTGTCTGAGGTATTTCCTTGATTTTAGATTCCAGTCATTCTATTGAACTTTGACTTCAATTGCAACATATTTAATTTCAATAATCTCAATCATAAAATATTTTCCATATACTTTGTTTTGTACTACAGTAATAATACATCTGTATGCTACTGTGCATGCTACTGGGTCAGAATTTCCCATGTTCTCTTATTGCTGCCAAGTCCAACATTACATGTCAACCAGAAAATTGCTGACATATCACCCACACACACACACACACACACACACACACACACACACACACACACACACTAGTTATTCTCACAATGCTTTGGCTAGCAACGACTGGACATACCTAATTCTTTCTCTGCTAGCCCAGGCCCAGGAGGGTAAGTGGCCGATGGCCACTTCTCCTAGTTCTTACATCACTGGTAGCTTCAACTTCCTTCAAGGACAGTGGAACAAAACTTCCTATATCTCTTTCCAACTCAAGAAAACCTAGAGGTCCTGCCTTTTCCAACCAGCCATTGGCTGACATTTTATTGATGGATCAGGAACCAATTGAGAAACAGCACCTTCAGCATCAGTACTCAAAGATCCCCTATTAAATCAAAGTATCAGAACTGCCCCCTACACAGATATCTAGTTAGACCAGCAATATTTGTTGAAGATGCTTTCTTTTTTCCATCGTGTGGTTTTGGCATCTTTGTCAAAAATTAAGTGTCCTTAGGTTTGAGGGTGTATATCTGGGTCTTTAGTTTGATTCCATTGATCAGCCTGTTTGTTCTATACCAATACTGCGCAGTGAGTTTTTTTTTTTTAATCTATGTATGTATGTATGTATGTATGTATGTATGTATCTATCTATCTATCTATCTATCTATCTATCTATCTATCTATGATATATATATATATATATATATATATATATATATGACTATTGCTTTGTAGGACAGTTTGTAAGGATGGTGATGTCTCCAGAGCTTCCTTTATTTTTCAGGATTGTTTTGGCTTATCCCAGTTTTTTTTCATTTTTCCAATATGAAGTTAAGAATTGTTTTAAGATCTATAAAAATTGTGTTGAAATTTTTATGGAAATTGCATTGCACCTGTAGATTGCTTTTGGGAAGATAGCCATTTTTACTATGTTAATCCTACCGATCCATTAGCATGGGAGGTATTTCCATATTTTGAGGTCTTCCTCAATTTCTTTCTTCAGGGACTTGAAGTTCTTGTCATACAAATCTTTCACTTGTTTAGTTAGAGTTACCCCAAAATATTTTTTATATAATTTGTGTCTATTGTAAAGGGTGTTATTTCCCTAATTTCTTTCTCATCCTGTTTATCATTTGCATGAAGGATGGCTACTAATTTCTTTGAGTTAATTTTTATATCCATCCAGCCACTTTGCAGAAATTGTTGATCAGCTCTAGGACCTCTCCAGAATAGTTAGGGGAAAGATCGAAGACCCTGAAAGCAATGGCATGTCCACAGGAAGACCAACATTGCCAACTAACCTAGATCTCTGGGAGTTCCAAGAGACTGAGCTACCAAGCAAAAAGCTAGTCTGAGGCCAGAGGCACTTATGCAGCAGAAGGCTGCCTTCTCTGGCCTCAGTGGAGAGGATGCCCCTAATCCTTCTGATATTTGATACACTGGAACAGATGGATTCCCAGGGGTGTGTGTCATCCTCTCAGAGTGAAAAGAGAGGAGGGATCAGAGGAGGAACCCTGGGAGAGTGCATTGGGAGGTGGGGCAGCATTTGGGATGTAAATATGTAAATTAAAAAAAGAAAAAAGTAATAATATATAATTAGTGACAATAAAGTCCCTATTGACGTGCACTGTCCATGACTCTAATGTCTTTGGCCAATGGAACAGCCAGCAATTATTGGTCACCAGTAGAGTAGTAGAAAAGAGGCAGTAGTCACTCATTTGCTCCTGCAGTAAAGCAAACTAACTAAGTAACTAAACCATTTTTATGTTGTCATATGTTACAGTATTAAAAGATTTTGTTCCTAACACATTCATATTGTAATATATTGGGACTTGGGAAGGGGTAATGCTCCTTTCACAAGAATAAATTTCTTACTCTAATGATACTAGATTCGTTTTTGTGATAGTAGGTTGATATAAACAACTTGACAACTCTACCACATCTTTGAAGTCATACACTTTGTCATGCTGGGATCCACTGAGAAGCTCTAGCAGGCACCAGTGCAGTGTTATTTGTTCATTTACAAAAATCATAAACCAAATAAACACCTGTTCATTATAACAAACCCAACCTCAGATAAATCTTAGAAGTAAATACTGGTATTAACTTCTATCTTCTTCAAATTAAGTGAAGAAGCATCAAAACAGGTACATATATATCATTTATATTCAGTTTAATATTAGTTATTTATATTTTAATAAATAAATTTTGAATTTTGAAAATATGGCAGGCTAATTTGAGAAAATGATTTATTCTGGGAATTATGGCAAGCTCATACAATTAATCATCTGCATGCCACTGTGCATGCTGCTGGGTCAGATTTTCCCATGTTCTCTTCTTGCTGCCAAGTCCGTCATTGCATGTCAACCAGAAAACTGCTGACATATTGCCAATTATGTTGAGGCTTCCTGTCACCCTGTCCTAGATTTTATTGCTCTAGGATGAATGCTGTGCAAGCACAAGTCAATATGTTAGGGATAGTGAAAAAAAAGTTAAGAAAATTCTTTGCATATAATTGGAACAGTGAATTCATTTAGTTTGAGCATTCTCTTATTCCTGAGTTTTGTAAGTAAAGTATTAAATGAGGAATTTGTAATATTTTTCATATATCTCAAACAGCTACTGAGAAAAAAGGTTTAAAGACATTATGACTATGTCCCTAATCAGGTATTATCTTAAAAAATATAATGATTTGAGAAAGTCATACAAAAGAAAAAAGTGTTAGTAAGAAAAGTGAATCTATGCCACGTGGTTGTGGCACATGACTTTAATCCCAACACCCCATAGGCAGAGGCAGGTTCTGAGTTTGAGACAAGCCAGGGCTCCACAGAGAAACTATGATTTGCAAAAATGAACAAACAAGAAAATCAAAGAAGCAACAAAAGGAAGAAAAATCTTTGTAATAATTCAAGTATCTGAGAACACATTACATGACATACCTATTTGCACTTTTGAATGTAGTAGCTGTGATTACCTGAACAAATATATGCTACATTAAACATGTCAACATTCCGCTATAGATAGGGAACAGTCTAACACTGCGCCACACCTTGGGGATTTATATGCAGTTAATGGTTAATTGGGGGAGGAAGACATTTTCTTTACTAATATAATCACTGACCCAGTGCCTGTACAGATCTTTATAAATCCTCTCATAAGCAAGCTTAATAAGAGTTACTGAATCTCAAAACAGAATATAAGACATGAAAGTAGGAGAGGGACTAATGAAGAAGAGGAATGATAAGAGGAGGAGGAGTAGGAGAGAGGGTAAGAAGGTAATGGAGGTGAATGTGCTAGAAATAAATGTAAAATAGGTTCAACAATAGTAACTGCAGTTTGCTCATTGTTGAAATTTGTCATTTGATATTGGAATATATTCTTAATGTAATTATGTTATATTTGTATGCATTTTTACTTTTTTGCTAATAAGTTATTGTTTTATATTTATATAGCATTGTAGTAATATTTTATAGATATTAAAATCTGAGATTAAAAGCAAATTTGAACATTTTCCTTGAGAAATATATTAGTACTAAAGTATTAGAATTCAAAAATAGATTCTTCTTTCATATAATACATCCCAAACACAGTTTTTTCTCCCTCCAATCCTCCCAGAGTTTTCCCACATCCTCTCCCCACCCCCATATTCATTCCTTTCTCTGTCCAAAAAGGAGCAGGCCTTGAAAAAAATGATAGCTAAACAGAACGATAAGACAATACCCAAACTTTCATGTCAAGGCTGGAAAATATAACCTGATAGGAGGAAAAATGCCCCAAGAATAAGCAAAAGAGTCAGAAAGCCCCAGGCCCATTGTTAGGAGGCCCATAAAACACCAGGTTGATGCATATAACCTATGTGACCTCATGAAGACTATTTTAGGCCCCATGCTTGCCTCTTCAGTCTCTGTGAGCCCCTATGTGCCTGCTTAATCTGTCAAATAAGATGTTCTCTTGGTGTCCTCCATCCTCTCTGACTCCTTCAGTCTTTTTTGTTCCTCTTCTCTGAGGTTTCCAAGTGCCAAGAGAAGGTACCCTACTCAACTCTGTTTCAATGCTGTCTTTACATAACATTTGGCTGTGAATTTTTGTATCTTTTCCCATTCGCTGCCCAAGAAAGTTGGTCTGATGATAACAAGACAAGGGACCAATATATATAAATATAATATAATAACATTTGAAATAATTTCATTGAATTTTTTCCAGTCAAGTTTGGTTCTACCCTAGGTCTCTGTGTTTTTCTTTTATTCTATGCAACAATAGTCATTTCTCAATAGGACTTTGAGGTACAAGGAAAAGTGGATTCAATATAACAAATGGTAATGTCCAGTTTAGTAGGCCAGGAAGAAGCTCCAAAGCACTTTCCAAAGTAACCATACCAGTAGAAAGATTTTGGTCTTCGCTGGGTGGTTTGCTGCCAATTTGATCCACTGCTGCTTTCTGAATCCTACAGAAGCCACTGAATGGGAAGCCACTGACTGTGCTCAGAAAATTAGTGTGATTCTTTGAACACTGTAGCATATGCAGCTAGTATTACCAGGAGAAAGGGTTTCATTCTCCATGATAGTTCCTGAGACCAGTACTGAAAAACATAAAAGTATTGTGGCATGAAGTTTTGCCTCATCCATTTTATTTATCTGACCTTTTGCTGACTTGTACCACTTCTCAGTCATCTCAGTAATTTTTTTTTCACGGAAAATGCTCCGGCAAAAAACAGGATATGAAAATGCTTGCCAAGAACTCCTTGTGTCTCAGAACATGTAGTTTTAAAACACAAGGTTAAACAAACTTATTTCTCATTGGAAAAGCTCATTGATTATATGAATATATTTATTAATAAAGATATATTTATGTTTAAGTATGAATTAAGATTCAACCTGAACTAAAATTCTCATTACAATAGTCTAAGAGATGTATGAAGGTACATTATTATATAAAATTAATATTTGTTAATTAAAGAGTAACATTAATTTAATAGTAACAGGAATTGGCAATGAGTGAAGCAGTATAAAGATTTGTTCACATTTGAACACAAGAGTTTCAAGTTTGTATCATTCTTTGAGCAAGTAGATCTGTACATTTAGATTTAACAAAGCTAATTTATATAATTATAAATATAACATAATTATAATATAAATAATGTATAACTCATAAATTATATATGGAAATGTTCCAGTATTTAAATAGTAAGTAAGACCTTAAGTAGAGCTTCATTCCTAAAGTGAAAAGAGAGAATGAGCTATGAATATGACTTGGTGCTAGAGTTATTGTCTACTATTCCTGAGGCTCCTTGATTCCCAGGTTTTTAATATATAACAACCAGTTAAAGTAAAAATAGAAAAACAGAAGATACTAAACAGGAGGAAAGAGACACAAAGATGAAATGCTAATAAAGGAATAGAAAGTTATTTCAAAGGCTAGAACTAGAATTTAGCATAGAGACAAAACAATTGAGTTAGAATGGAGGTAAAGAATAAGAGACATAGTTGCAAAAGTATGTAAGGATAAATACTAATCTTGCCATGAGCGACCTGGTGATTTCAGTGTTTAAACAGGACATCTCGGATGCTATTCAAGAAAATAAATGCTTCCAGATAATTATATTTTGATACTTAAATCATTAAATAAGAAAATGAGACTAATTTAAAAATAGTCAGACAATATGGGTTTTGTAGAACTTTTGCAAATGTAACATATTTATAAGGAGGTTAGCTGGTAGTTAAAAATACTTTTTTTAATACTATTAATAGATCTGTACACAACTGTGGTTTTATAGAGTTAGAAATATTATATTTTAAGCTTCCGAAATTGTTAGCTGAATTGAAGTAGACAACTTAAATTCTCTTTCTTTTAAATGCTTAGTGAACTGTCACTAGAAAGTACTTTTTCACGGTTCCCAGTATATTTAAGGAAATTGTAACTGCCCTGTGAATATGTCCAATAACACTTAGTTTATAAGTATTTTTCACAATTGTTGGTCAAATCATTATAAAAGAAAGTGTTTTATATGGATATAGTATACTAACACAGACTTAAACATATTGCATATTCAAATTGCTTTCTATATGAAAGAGGATGAATTATAGCAAACATTTTCTTGCAGACAGGAGCCTAGCATAAATGTCTACTGAGAGGCTTCATCCAGTAGAGGATAGAAACAGACCTACAGGCAAATATCAAGCTGACCTCAGGAAGTTCTTTAAGAACTGTGTAGAGGATTGAGCTAGTGGGAGGACTAAAGACACCACTAGAAACCCTAGAAAGTCAACTAAACTCGGCCCATGGGGGCTCACATAGACTTAACCACCAAGCAAAAAGCATGCAGGAGTTGGACCTAGGCCCCTATATATTTGTCGCAGATGTGCAGCTTGGTCTTCTTGTGGGTCCCCTAACAAATGGAGTAAGGGATGCCTCTGACCGTTGCCCGACATTGGATCCCTTTGTTCTAGCTGGACTGTCTGGTTGGGCCTCGACAAGAGACGATGCTGAGCTTAGTCTTGCTGTACTTGATGTTTCAGGTGAGGTGGTATCCAAGGTGGTTCTTCTTCTCATAGGAGAAGGTGAGAAATAATGGTTTGTGGATATTATTGCTGATGGTATCATATAATAATATGTCAGGGTTCATGCCCCAGAAAAAGTGCACATTTATTCTTAAATATGAAGCCAATCTTTAAAAGACAGAAGGGGATAATTATCTCAGATAAAGATACTCATAAGATATCTTTTAAAGTTATTCGTTATATAAATAATATATCATTGTTGGCCCACTAAATTTCAAAGTACAGGAAAAAAGGAAATGATGAATCCCTGAACGGTCAATTACGGCTCAATTATTTCGCCTTGCACCGAAGTGTTTTGTACACAATAAATGTGGATATCTGAAAATCGAAGGCCTAGACATTGTATTTTTATTATAGTCTTACCCCACTGTTCATTTGCTTTATGTTATTTTCCTGATACAACACTTTGAACAAAAGCACCTTAGAAGGAAAGGATCTATTTTGATTACAATTCCTGCTCAAAATCAATCATTGTGGAAAGTAAAGGAATAGACTAAAACAAGAAACTGAAGCAGAGCCAGGGAGAAACACCATTTGCTGGCTTCATCTGTCAGCCTATTATGTAGCCCAAGTCTATCTCCCTGGGGATGGTGACACCCACACTGAGCTGAGCTATCCCATAGTAATCATGAATCAATGGAATCTCTCACAGATGTAGCCATAGCCAATCTAAAGGAGGAATTTCTTCAGTTGTGGTTCCCTGCTTAGCTGTCTCTAGGTTGTGCCAAGGTGGCAATAAAATGAATTTATCATGACTTTAATTTCTTATTTAATGAATACAGCATACAGTTATATAATTCTATATTAATAAGTTTTAAGTTAAGGTCTGCTACAGTTATAAAATTTATAATCTCAAAAGTTCACATAACAATTATCAGTCTGTTAATTAGTGAGTACTTACTAAGTTTATTATAAATCCATTAAACATGTAGATTTTTCCTATAATTAAACAGTATAAAATACATGAATACTAGAATAAAAGTATACATTAATAATACAGCCATCAATAACTTGAATGGATTATCTCAAAAATTCACTTCAACATATTCTATCAGATTTTGCACTTCAATATCATTAGGTTTTGTTCATTTTCTTAAATGTGTTTTCTTAAAATTTTCATTTCAAATCCTTCATTATTCTTCAGTTTTTAAAGGATGACTACCACATACTCCTGCTTACACTAGTAAATGGTTCCCTACATAATTAGCTTAGTTTCATCTTACAAGTGAAATGGATGGCACCATTAGGACCTGAATACCCCATTTCATTTTGATTCTTCATGTATCATTTGTGTGTGTGTGTGTGTGTGTGTAATGGGGGGGAGAATTATGTTGTAAAATAGGATGGACATATAGAAGTCGACGGTGAGCAATTAAAATATAAAATTACAACAAAATTTCCAGCATTTGACTTAGTTAATAATCCTAGATACATTTTAAGTATGTAGTTAAAATAAAGATAAAACATATATAATGATAGGAGAAGATCACAGAATTTTATTTACTTTTATAACAGCATTGTGCCTAATAAATTTAATATTTAAGCAATAACTGTTAATTAACTCATTGAAATGTAAAATTAGTGTTCCCTAAATAATTACTGAAATTGGACAGGTAAGAAAGTACAATTTTTTAAAAATTTATTTATTCACTTTACAAACCAATATCAGCCATTGGGAAGCCTCCTTCTAGGTGCCACCTTCATTAATCCTACTTCCCTTCACATCAAGTCACTAAGGGACTAGGCAAATTCTCTCTATCTGAGGCCAGACAAGGCTGTCTGTCCATTTAGAGGTACAGGATCCACAGGCAAGCACAGGGGCAAGAGGCTCAGTGATAGCTCCTGTTCCAGTTGTTGGGAGACCTGTATGAAGACCAAGCTGCTCATCTACTACATATGCATAGGCTTAGTTCTAGCTCTTGGTTGCTGATTCAGACTCTGAGAACTCCCGTGACCGGATCAGTTGACTCTGTTGGTCCTTTTGTGGAGTCCCTGTCCTCTCCAGTCCCTCAATCCTTCTACCAGGTCTTCTTTCAGATTCCATGAGCTCCATTATATTGACATTGTAAAGTGTCTCTAGAATTACTTCTGCTTTTCTTTCTTCCTTTTATTAAATTCCTCTATTTCCTTCCTCACCTTGTCTCTTTTTCTTTTTTATATATGTTGAGGACCAAATCTCAGTCCTAAGCCCACACTTTAGAATAGAAAACTAAGATCTTGACTAATTTAGAAATTTCCATTGTGTACTCATTATTCCTTCCTCCCCAAATAAGAAACTATGTTATTGAACATAAAATTCTGAAGTTTCTGAATATTTATATTTGATTTTATATTGGTATCAATATAGTTAGATAATAAGTCAACAATACAAACTGAACTGGTGAAAACCAGACCAAATTTTTTTCCTCCTGGTTCATTCTGATTGTCTTGTTAGTTTATAGATATTTTACCTTATGCTACTACCTTCTAGTAGTCTTTTATCATCACAAGAAAAAGCATATCTTCACTGTATAAATTTCTAGGGGAAAACATTCTTTATTCTTCCAACCTACATAATGATTTTTTTTCTTTTATCTCTTTCATTTCTGCCTAATCTAGCCTAGGGGAAAACATAGTTCTTTTTAATTTCCTTTCATAAAATAACATGGAATACAGGATAGAAATTCATATCTGGCCATCTTCAGGGGATAAATGTCCTAATAGATTATTTTAAAGTTATGATTAAGGATGAAATATAAGACAACCAATGTATGGAAAACAGAAAATTTCCATAAAAGGCTCATATAAAGAATGATTTTTCCCTCAAGTTTAATGATAGCTGAATTTATTATTTCCTAAAATTCCTCTGTAGCAGGCTGACCTTGAACTCAGTAATCTGCCTCCATTGGTAAGCACAAACAAACAAACAAACAAACAAAATTATAGGTGGATGGGATCTTGGCTTGTTCTTACCACTTGCTAAATCTCTTTATCTCCTTTCTTAACATCTCTCTGCCAAGACTGCTCATAGTGCAGCTGCCTCTGCTCCTTTAGGTTTGTGAAGCTCCTTATACAATTCATATTGCATTTTTATATTTTGCATCATAGAGAAATCATGTATTTTTGAATTCATATTTTCAGTGTTCTTTCAAACAGTCTTAAGGGCTGTCCTGAGGTAGCTGCATTCTACTATTTTGCTGAGATTTTAGACATACCCTTGCCTGTCCCAGACTCATGCTTACTGTGATTATCATGGAGTCATTAACATTGGCAGAGAGGACATTTCTCAAAGAAGGAACATGAAAATCTTTACACTATTATTCACATTTTATTCTATTATTTACATATTATTTACACTATTACATCTATTTACACTATTATTTACATATTATTCACATCACCCATCAACACTACTGGAGGTGCACACCCTGTTCGCTCCATTCCACAGGCAGGAACCATGTCATACTATCCCTACCATGGCTAAGCATTTACTCAATGCTCATCAGGTAGTTTATGAATCTGTGATTGACATGTTACATACAAACCATGGCAATAATTAATATTAAATATAGGTCTGGACTTAGTTTAATGAACTAAGTCTTAATTTATGCCATTATAATTCATATAGTGATATAATTATTTAAGATGGGTTTGTACTCCTCTAAATATAACAGTAATGTGATGGGAAATTTCCTTAACAAAGATACTACTTAACAGTAATATATACATTACTATTAATAATATAATAGTATTTTAATATATAATTAATAATATAATAATATGTATATTACTATTAAGAAGTATCTTTGTAAAAAATATATATACAAATTTTTTTCTTGATTGAAAGAAAATGGAGAAATCATTTTATTTTTTTTATTTTTGCGTTCAACTCAAAATGAAGATCAGTAGCATCCTTGGTGGTTCTTTGTCTAATATTAAGAAAAGAGAGGGTTTTGTTTTATTTGTCCCTTCCTTACAGGTCCTTTGCATATATATTATGGCTTCATATTTTGAGTTTTTATTGGATTTATGAGTATTTGAATGTGTTTGTTTCTGCTTTTCTTGTTCTTTTCTTTGTCTCTTTTTTTTCTGTAATTTTTTTCTTTAATAGCTCACATGTCATTAATCATGCCAGAAATTGATCAGCAAACGTAAAAATAAATAAATAAATAAACAAACAATTTCTTAAATTTTGAAGCATAGTACTTTATTTTCACTGACCAATGAATGCTGTATAGTTATGAAGATTCATTAAATGAAACATTTTAATTTTTTCAATATTCCTAATCTTAGTATGTTTCAAACATGTTCTACTTACAGTTTTCTCTTCCCCTGTTCATCTTGGTTCTTTCTCATCTCCTCTTCCATCTAGATCCATACCTTTCTCCTTAGAAAACAAACATGGATGTATATAATACAATAATTAAATAAAGCCAATCAACAAATAAGAATATGACAAGCATTAAAGAGAGAGAGAGAGAGATAGAGAGAGAGAGAGAGAGAAAGACAGAGACACACACACACACACACACACACAGAGAGAGAGAGAGAGAGAGAGAGAGAGAGAGAGAGAGAGAGAGAGAGAGAGAGAAACACAACCAATATATATAGATGCAGGAACTGACATGTTTGCACCCTCAGCACAAACACCCAAAATGTGAAGTCATATGTGAAGGAACTGTATGCAAGGAACAAGGAAAACAAAACAAAACATAATGAAACATTCTCTTTGACTTAACATTATAAGACAAAGAACTACAGGATGTAATTGAGTTCATTTAGAATTGACTTTTGTTGGGCATGGGGCCTATCTTAAGAGTGGATTGTTTTCCAGTGACATTTTTTTGAAGAAAACTAATTTTTCGTTCACAAGTAGTTATCAATTGGAGATAGCTTCTGGGTTAGGGATAGGGGTATGTATGTGTGTTCATATCTAGGACTCCATCTGGTACAGATCTGTGTTAGATCTGTGTGCATGCTGCTACAATCTCTGTGAATTACCTATATGTTTCAGCTCTCTTATGGCCATAGGGACTTGATTCATTGATATCTTCTGTTCCCTCTGTCTCTTACACTCACTCCTTCAGCCTACGATTGGATGGATTTCCTGAGCACTGAGTGAAGGGATTTGATGGATACATCTCTTTCAGAACTGAGTGTTCTAAGGTCTCTGTGCATAACTTTGAGTGTAACAAGAGGGAAACATGCCTGCTACTGGAAATAGCTAGCTTCCCAGGGTAATGAAATCAAGAACATCTGAGGAGAACCTAGTACCACCATTTTATTAAGCCAGCAATTCCCTCCCTTTATTCTTAATATTTTAACTCCTGCCCATAGATAAGTGTACTTCTCAGCCCTCCTCAAAGAAGTTTCACTTTGTAGCAGAGATCATTATAGAAAACCACAACCTGTCAAAGTGTAGAGTTGTAGAGCCCAGTCTCAAGTGATACATGGATGACAAAACTTCTGGACAAAAAGTTTTAAAATGTACAAAACTTTAAAAGGTTTTTAAAGTAGCCATTAATTTCAATTGATATAACTACAGCCACAACTGTTTCTATTCTTTTTATTTTTTAGTAGTAAATGGTTTACTGCAAAGAAAGCATCTTTAGTTTTTAAAATATTAGATTAGAAATGTAAAGTTAAAAACATATATTTTAGGTAATAGAAAAGTTTGTATTCCTCTCCCAGTTTTCTCTGAAATCGTCATTATAGTCTTATTAACAAATTCTGTGAGAAGAAAAATGTTTTTCTTCTCAGTGATCATTTGTTCATAGTTTGAGAATTGCTGAAAGTATCCATCTGCCATTCAGCTTCTTATCTGCTGCTTATCTCTAACTTGGTTTTGTTTGTCTTTCTATTTGATTAAAAGATCCTCAAATAATAATTGGCAAATCTCAGAATCATAATATTCCCAAGTTTATATAAAGCTTTAGATAATATATTAAATTGAGTAACTTCTTCAAAACACTGATGAACATTGGTTCAGTTAGGAAGTAAGAATCATATTATAGTAAATAAATAATTATAAAATTTACAGATCAACTATTTTTTTCCACATCATAGTTTTCTAATTCACATTAGCAAAGAAATAAGAACGCTGCTAAAGTTTGGCCACACGGGGGCAATGTTGTCTCAGATATGAGACATATCTGAACTTCCTCTTTGTGGGATGCGCTTCTAAAGTGATGGAATATTTTGTGAATATATCATTATTACCTTAAGGATTTCGAATTTTGGGTAAACATTAAATGAAGACCATCCACAATTAGCATTACCTTCAGGTTGGAATGTCTGCAGTTTGTCTTCAAACCTCTCAAGGTGTATGAAATTCCCTGTCTCAAATAACCAGCTTTGATTGAATATTAGATATTTTAATCCAATCTAAAGCCCTTAGGAGAAAAATAATCAGACAAATCTCTTTCAGCTCATAATATTGCCATTTCTGATTGTCCTTTTTGGGTGATTTGATGCAGGGGACAATTGATTCCAAAATGTTAGTATTAGGATATGAAAATCAACTTTTATCCATTAGTTAGTGACTGATCATGATTAGATTTATAAAATAGGAACAAATGAAAGATTATAAATTGCATTTTTAGGAAAGAACTCAGGAACACAGATCTATTACCAAGGTATATCTTATTTGTACAAAGTAGAAATAAAAATGAGTAAATTAATGTTGCATGCCCATATTCTTTGAAATAAATACTTATTAGGTTTACTTTATCTATATGCATAACCCATTGTTTTGCAAGTATAATTCGAGCTAGAGAGCATTATTTTCTTTACATGACAACAAGACTCTTAAAATAAATTGTCTGAGCTACAGAAGCCAAAGGTGAGGGGTGATGCTTATTAAATATGCTAAAAAGATTAATAAGGACAAAGTTTGCCAAAGGCAGGCAGTCACCTTCACAACTATAAAAAGGAAAGAAAAAAAAAAGCACAAACATTCTTCTGGCATGGACATAGCAACAGATAAAGAATGAACATAAAAGGGAAGAACATCACAGTAGCTTGAAGCTTATCAAATTGTATCTTCATAAGGAATAATTACGTTTACTCCCAGAAGGACAAATGAAAAGGGTGCCAAAGTCATTCGAGTCTATATTCTGTAGTCAAAAAAAATATTCTTTTCATTAGTCACATGGAAATGAGTAAAAGAAAGAAGAGTCTAGAGTTGTTAATATGTAAATGCAAAAAAAAAAAAAGAAAGAAAAAAGAAAATCTATTCTCCAGTTGGAGACTACTTTTTACTATAAACAGCAATCAGTGGAGCTGGGGTTTCTCACCTTCTTTTACTGCAAGCCATGTGTCAATCTTTAGTTTACAACCACATGCTAGTATTTGAGACTGCACACAAAATTTTTCTAAAGAAATAGTTTTAATTACATACATGAACTTTTACACAGGGAGAATATATAGATATAATTATTTTTTTCTGTAATAATGGACAAATTACAGTAGATATAAATTTTAGACATTATTATCATATAGTTCCTAAAAGTTGGGATTATCTGTCAGAGTATAACATTGATGTTCAGAGTTATTTTTCTCTAACCATTCTATATAATACACAGTATATGAAGAGTATACACAAATTTGAAGGATCAAACTATGTTTGCTGAGGCAAATGTTTGCTATAATTACCATCTTTCATATAGACAACAACTTGAATATACCATATTTAAGTCTATATTAGTATACTATCTCTGTATAAAACACTTTAACAATAGGCATTATGAGGTGACCCACTCTCATTATTTGGATTGATTTTGTTTCTAGTTACTCAGTTTAACTCACAGGATACATTATTATTGTTATTATTATTATTATTATTATTTTCATGTGATGGGTACAGGAGTCTTTCTTACAACTTTCAAGACCCACACTTACAGTTATCATCATTATTATGAATTTATCAACATTTCTTCCCTTCTGTAGCTGTTTCCTGTGGGACAAGTTAAGGAAATGATTAAAGGCATAGAGGTAAATTTATATGCATATTTTGAAATTTTCTGTTTCTTAATATTGAGGACAATATCATCCACTCTAAATACGAACAATTATATCATTCAATAGTTAATGCCTAGACTTAAGCTTCAGTGGAACTCATTAACTCACTCTTCTCATCCACACGCACCTCAGTACATGATTAAGTTAGAAGAATGGAAGATATGTTCCCAAAGAGCTTTATTATCTTAATAAATATTAAGTAAATCATAGGAAGTAATATATCTGCTTGCTAGAATTACTGATATTGAAAATTGGAACTTCCAGTGGAAGGAAATGTTCATCACCCACAGAACTTTCAATTTAAAATTTGTCCTTTCTATAAAATGCTCAGGCATAAAAATGGAGCAGAGACTGAGGGAACAGTCAACCAGTGACTATCCCAACAAGAGACAAATCCCATGGGAGAAAGCCAACCCCAGACACTATTAATGATACTCGTCTATGCTTGTAGACAGAAGCCAAACACAGCTGTCTCCTGAGAGGCTTCATCCAGCAGAGGATGGAAACAGATGCAGAGACCCACAGCCCAGCATCACACAAAGCTGGGATAGTCCTATGGAAGAGAGGAGGCTTGGATTGATTGAGCTGGAGGGCTCAAGGACACCACAAGAAGACCTACAGAGTCAACTAACCTAGAACCAAGGTGGTTCACCGAGATGGAACCATCAACCAAAGAGGATGCAATGGCTGGACCTAGCCTCCCCAATGCCCCCACCTAGCAGATGTGCAACTTAGACTTCATGTGGGTCGGTGAACAATTGGAGCACGGGCTGTCTCTGTTCGCTGACACTGGATCCTCTGTATCTCCCTGGACTCAGTGGGAGAGAAGGTGCTTAGTTCTACTGGGTTAAATGTCTCAGGGTGAGTTGGTACTCAAGGGGCATTTCCCTCTCTTTGAAGAGAAACAGAAGGGGAAATGAGGAGAAGGATTTCTAAGGGCAGGACTGGGAAGGGAGGAGGAAAGGAGCTGCGGTTGGGCTGTAATGTGAATAAAAAAATAAACTATGAGGAAAAGAAAATCTAAATACCTCCTAATCTAAAGATTTTTGAAAACTTTATAAGATAACATAATACAACTATGCTATGCCAAATTCTAAAGTTGTTCTCACAAGTGGTCTTGTGGGTATGATGGGACAGTGACTACTAGGATGATATTATAATCTATGGCTGAGCAATCTGTAAAGATGCATGTTGTCTGTAGTGTACCATTCCTTTCTAAATCAAACAAAATCAAACAAAACCAATCCATAAAAGAAGTAAAGCTCTTGATCAAGAGAGATTTCAGTATGAGAGAAAATCAATCTGAAGTAGGATTTGTACTGCTGGCTTTGAGCATGGAGGCGTGGTGCACGTAAGTACACTGGGAAACTGTGAGTGCAACAGCCTTACTCAACTCATTCACACCAGGCAGCCTAAACACTTTGACCTTAGCCCTAGTACTGCAGTACACCAAATCCTGCAAGCACATAATCTCAGAAGAGAATTGCAAGTTCCCAAGCAGAAAACTTGATTTTAGCCTTGATTTGAGGTGGTGAGAAGAGATCCTAAATACTCAGATACTTGACATATTGGACAATGAAAAAACAACTCTACTGTGGTGATGAAGAACCATCTGTGTAATCAACCTCTACATCCTTTCTGATAGATTCTAGCATTTCAAAGCAGTTGGTCACTCCTGTTTGGATATCTATTTAAGCACTGTTCTTTCCTAACATAAGAAAATAATATTTAGTGATCATGTTCATTACACAGTTGTGATACATGTCATTCAACGGTCTAGCTGACCCCATCACAAAGAATCATCAAGTAAAAAACTGAAGGCAACATGATCAGAATTCTCTTTAAATGATTGCCTAAGTAGCTGAATAAGGGAAACACTAACTGGTTGCACTATATACCAGACAGTAGTTTGTGGGTCAGAGAAAATAGATGAGAAAAGTAGTGATGGGTGACGAGAAAGGAGTAAATGATTGAAACACAAATAAAAAAAAAATTACAGTTTGATTGGGGCTTGATAGAGGAAAGGAAGTCCAGCCTAATTCCTTGTGGAACTGCGTGGACATTGGTTCTGTTGGTTGCTCTGAATGTTTTCCTTTCTCTTCTCTTCTCAAGCTTGGAGAGAGCTAGGAAGAAAAGACTCTGAGTTCATTTCTATCTCAAGTATTAGCAATGACAGCACAGATGTAGGCAAGTAAACTCAGAGGTGCCACAGCCAAGCCTGTCTTCTGTTGTAACTCAGCATTTGAGGTGTTCTGGGAACTGTATTTGTGTGCTCACACTCACTCACTTCCATCTGCTTTGACTTTAAGGGAAGCCATGGTTTTCTGTCCTCTGAGGAATGGTTCTTGTCACATTTCAGCACCATCTTTTTCTACATCTAAATCCAAATGCTCTTGCTACTTACACAAGAGTAATGATTTTTGTTTTAGGAAATGTATTGCAGTAGAATTGCCCACTTCAAGAATGCTGCTCACCGTTTGCTTTTAGTTTTAGATGGGAGATTTGGCTACACAAAGGAAAGATTCAGTGATGCCCAAGCTATGGAGCCCATTACAAACTAGTGCATTTCCAACTGGCTCACTGAGCTCCTTCCTTAACTTTTCAGAATATGATGGAACAATTCTTTTCTCTAATAAAGGCTAGCCACTGGGTTGGACCCTCCCATGAAAAGAAATATATTGTAACTCTATTTAAAAGTTTGCACTTCTGATGACAAAGAATATCAAGGCCTGGTTATTAAGAACAGGGAGCATGTCTATATACATTCAGAATGCAGAAGTAAGCAAAAAATATCAGTGTTCTATTATGAAGTTTAGGTGACAAACTGGTGATCCCTGTTATTTTAGACTGTTGAGTGTAATTGACTAGCTTGCATGCTAGCATTGAAATTTGGGGATTTTATCTCTTCTGGAGATAAAGTAAACTATGGAAGAAAGAATCATATGAATAAGAAATTTGTCATTTTTTCTTGTGAATATCACTTGATCATGTCTCTAATTTCTCTTAAGCTTCATGATGAGAAAGCTTAAGAAAAACAAAGTGTATACATAAAACTGTATCAAAATAAAAAGGTAAGTATGTGTTGTTTCATAAATAAATTGTTCTCATTTCCTTTGCTTATAAATAGGGGTTAAGAAGTGAAAATAATGAAAATTTACAATAGAAAGTATTACATGGTGAAATGAACAATTGGTGAGATAACAAGAAACCTAGATAAAATTTGGAACTAGGAGTGAAATTTCAACCTCCTTCTAACAGAAACAAATCAGCAAAGGAACGGTACTCAAGCTTGTTATCAACTGTGTACACTCACTACCCTTTGTTAGCCACCACTTCACAGTGTAAAGGGATGCCCAGTTCTCTGTCCAGAATACCTTTGATATGATGATGGGAGATTTCTGTTAAATTTTTATGCTGAAAAAAAAAAAACCCAACCTACATAATATCATGCACAACAGACTGCCCATCCCTCTGCTTTAGCATTCTGCATTTTTAAATTTAGTTTCACATATTGTCATCACTCGTCTTGTCTTTGCAGTTGTAATTTGAAGTAAATGTGACAGAATGTCATTTTCAGTAAGAGAACCCTTCAGTGGTGCAAACAGTTGCAAATACAATGTCTTCTTTCATTAGCTGAAACTTCTACTGAGCCCATCCCATTGTGGTAATGTACACATACAAAATGTATAAAATATTTCCAGAAAACATAGCATGATATAGTTCATTTGATTTCAGTAAGTGTTTCTGAGTATTAGCTTTTGGATTGGAAAAATAAGCTGTTTTAAAAATAACTCTCGACTTTGATCAAAGACCTGTATGACACACATTCAGTTCATTAGGTAGGTTGTTGCTAGAGAGGATACGAAACTTAAATCGTACAAAGCCAAAAGGAAGTCTGTCTGAAGCACATTGGAAAATGTAGTGGAGTAAACAAATACATAGCACTGACTTAGGAACTCATAGACTGGAGTACTGATAGGGTTTACATCTCTGCTTTAGTTAATTGGTTTCATCTCTTGCTTTCACTGCCAATGTCTTTATTTCTAAATGATAGAAAGCACAGCTGTTAACAGCTTTATAATTTAGAATTTATCAACACCTAATAATCATTGGAAATATACCAATTGCTGTAACCAGCAACTACAGCCAAAAGTGAAATGAAATAATTTAAGCATGGAAATGTAGAAATGATGTGGCTCGATTGAAAAAACATAGTTCCCAGAAAGGCTTAAGGAGAACACATGGTAGAAACCATTGCACACTTATTCTCTATGGCAAATCTGAATCTATTTATCATATTAAATCTCTGAGTTCCACGCCTTCTGAAACGCCTTCGCCTTCCACATTCATGCTGCTTTCCTAGTTCCTATATCTGACTTGTAGGAGGTTTGTTACTTTGGAAGGTCAGGAACAAAACATAAATAAGTAATAAGATGTCCTGCAATAGGAATATATCCACAATCCAAGACTATAATGTGACATTTTTGAGCATCCATTTTAAATTGACAGGCCATTAATATGAAATTTTAATAAGGGTAAAATAAAAAGCAGATGGCTTCAGTTCACATTAAATGTTTCTTAGCTGTGTTGTCATACTGGCGATATGGCAAAGTGAGTTAAACTAAAGAACAAGACAGGTTTGGGGTGAAATTGAAGGGAGTGTCTAAATCATGTTTGTTTCACATTTTTGAAGTCCCTGATTTATTTTAAAACTCATCTTTGTGGGCTTGATGCTTTGAAGGAAACCTAGAAATTTGTAATTTGAAGAGTTTTCATTTTGAAATCTCCAAATAAATTACCTCTTAATGGAAGGAATTTTATTTAGTCTTTACTCATGGCCAAGTAAATGTATTGTTCTATGATAAACAAATCATTACTTTGGTACAGATTGAACTTATTTACTTCTTTATTTTTTAATATTTTAGTGCAGAAATTTCAGCCATACTACAGGGAGAAAAGATGAAGAAATGAACCCTTTCACACCATGGCTCTGCTTCAATAATACAGGTTAATTTTGAGAAAAATTTCTTTACATACCTCAATTATGAATAATCATTTCTTTTAAATATCACTATATTATGTTAAATCTTAAATTATCTTTGTTATTATTTTGATTCTTTTTAAATACACTGTTGCTATGGGTAGTTTCGATTGGCTTGGAACACATTACGTATGCCAGTCTGGGCTCTGATTATCAGAAATCTTTTTTTTTCCTTAGACTTCTAAGTGCTAGTATAAAAGGTGTGTATCAACATATTTGGTTTTACAAATGTTTGTGCTTTTCTATTTTTTATTGAAAATATATTTTTGTACCTATATTCTGATTATGGTTTTATCTCCTCTAACTCCTCTATATTTTAGTAGTGAGAACACAGTGAAGTTGGGCCATCTGTAAAGAAGCTCTAATAGATCTCGTAGATTTTTGATTTTAGCATTCTCAGGTCAGAGTTGTGACCTTGTTTATTCTTCTCCAAGACACCAGCCTTTTTCATTTTTCTTATAGCAATTTGAACTAAAAAGAAAAACAAACAAATAAAATGTTTTCTACAGTTGAATCAATTTGGGTATAAAAGTTTCCCTAAATGACTTATAACCCAGCTAAAGATGTTATTTAAAAGTAACTGGATAACAAAGGCATTGTTACTGATGAATTAATCAACTGATGAATTCTTAATAAATACACTATTATCAGGTAGTCCTGACTAGAGAGGATAGATCACTAGGAGCTTGTCTTTGAATATAATACCCTTCTCAATTATTATTTTATAATTTACTTTTCATGTTTTATTATATTTTTCCAAGACTGGACTGTTCTATGAAGTCATGGCTCTTCTGATACCCACTATGTAGAACATGTTATTAAAATCTCAGCAATTATCTTTTCTCAATCTCTTGATTGCTCAGAATGTTGGTATGATCCACCATGATACTTAAATCTTCGAGCACTATTATTCATCAGTATTTTAATATCAGTTTGACAATATCTACCAAATATCTTGATAGGATTTTCATTCTGATGACATTTGTTATTATAGGAGAATTTACATTCTTATTTCAACTCATTCAATTATCAGGGTACCAGGCCATTTCTATGCCGTCTTTAATTTTTCTTTAAATATTTTTTGACATCTTGATATGGGAATTTTTAAAACTTCCATTACATTTATTTATAAATCCTCGTGATAATATGTTCAATAGAATTAACATTTGTATGTGGATATTAATAAAGTCCTTATTCCATTTCTCTCCACACAATAAAATTATTTTAATATCATGTCACCATATTTTGTCAAATTTAAACCTGTTCTTAAGGGATATAAGCTTATTCATAAAGTGCACTGAAGTGGTTAGTACAGGGCCTACTTGTGTCTATACCAGTTTCTCTGCATACATATTATGGCTGTTAGCTTGGTGCTCGTGTGGGGCTCTTAATAGTTGGAATGAGTAGTTCTCTGCCTCTTTTGCCTGCTCTTGAGACTGTCTCCTCCTATTGGGTTGCCTTGATCAGCTTCAATAAAAAGGCTTTTTGCCTTACTTTTATTGTATCTTTTTCTTTGTCCTGTTAATGATGTCTTCTCTTGGACACCTGTGTTTTTCTCAGGTAGACCACGAGGTAGGGGTAGGGGTCATCTGGGAGAAGTAGAGGGTGGAGGAACTGTGGTTTGAACATTAGTTTTTCTTTCCACTTTATTGAGATATAGTTACAGGTCATATAGTTTTAGAAGGTAATAAACTAATACATATATTATGAAAAAATTATTATTAAGTTAAAGTTGTTGACAAATAGTCAACCTAATTAGTTACTATTTTTAAGTATCTTTATTTGTCTAAAATATAAAAACGTTGGACAATGAAAACGCCAGCAATTTATAATATGGTAGAATTTGAAAGAAAACTGTAAGAACAAAAAGGAGATGTTTCCTGAGATTACTGGTTGCCTTAAATCCAAAACCAGTATCTGATCTCTTGCATGAGGGCTGCTTGCTTGGACGGGGTGCTAAATGAAGTTTTTACCCAGGAAGAAACAACAACAACAACAACAACAACAACAACAAAACTACAGAAAAGCCTGTATGTGTGTATGCATGTGTGTATGTATATATGCATAGATAATAACACAGTATAGTAAATACATAAACTAGTTACATAGCTAATCATTTCCATTATTACAGGTTAGATATCATTGTATTTACTCTGGATTTTAGCTGTCTATAGCAGGCAGCTGCAGAGCCATGATTACACCAGTAGCACCAGGAACTTGTTAATTATGGATTGCATGATGACATTAGGAGAGTTTACAACACTAACTGTTGGAAATTTGATAACCTCTGAGATAATAACTATTGATTTGTTATTTACATTGACTCTCTTAACAAATTTTGACTAAATTGATAAGTTAAATTCAATATATATATATATATATATGTGTGTGTGTGTGTGTGTGTGTGTGTGTGTGTGTGTGTGTGTGTGTGAAAACTATTAATGCTACCATCCTATGATCTAGCAACTGCAAGTCTGGCAATGCTACTAGAGAAAAGATGGTGGTCACACAAATCCTTACACAGATGTTTACATTACTGTTACTAGCACCATTCCAAAACTGCTTATATCAACTTGTTGTTGTTTTTTTTTTTTATAAGAAAATTGTTAAATAAACTGCTATGTATATAGTAGAGAATATTACTTAGGAGAGAAAACTAGTAAACTATTAATAAAGGATATACCCTAAACAAACCTCCAGAGCTATTATAGTTGCTATTATCAGTTGCTCTCAGTGATACAAAAGCCACACATACAATAAGGGATCTTGATTAGGTCATCAGTAGATATATTCTGGATTTTAACTGTATCAAGGCTGAAATTCTGTCTTTAGTGTTGTAATATAATAACTTTAGGAAAATTTGTACATAGAATACTTGTGTCTTTTTTTGTAGCTGTATGTGAATCTACAGTTCTTGCATAAGTAATCATTTAAATGAAAATTCCAATCATTTGATAATTAGTAACCTTTTGTATTCTATATTTTTATTTTTCAAAAATTTTATATAAATGTTTGTCACTTAGAATAGTTATGGTAGTTTATGTAGGGCATTTCATTGGTTAAATAGTTTTTTTTTTTAAATAAACCTCTCTTTAAAATTTAACCACATTCCATTGTTATTTGGCTTGTAGAAAGAAGTTACGTGGTGTGGGAAATGTTGCCATTCTATAACTTTCAGTTGTTCTTGTCCTTTATGAGATAAATGTGAAAACTATTTTTGGATCAGCAAACGAATATCATTACTGAAGAGGATTGAATTTTTCTTTTCCCTATTGAATAAAGGTGAGAAAATGTGACTCTAATGAATTAGAAATGAAGGACATATTCTGTATAATACATAGGCAGCATGGTAGCCACGTTTTTACTTAGCAAACATGGCAATGGGAATGTGATTCTTTAAAAAACTAAAATAAAATTATTTTGGATTTTCTTATTAAACCTGGGCATGGCATTCTATCTTCTATTATAATATAAATTAGCTGGTATTTCTTTTCTTAGATAACAATGATAAACAGGTTTTGTAAAATATATTGGGGATCCCTTACTTCAAGTATTGAATTCTTAAATATATAACTCAGAATTAGAACAATGTATTTTCATTTTTAAGATTTCAGAAATCTCATTCAAAGCAACAGATACATGAATTAAATTTACTTGTATCACTTTCATTTATGCAAGGAACTAAGACATCATTGATTTCTTTAGTCCATTTATTTTTCAAAGTGATGTTAAAAGCTATCCTTTGATACAAGAATTTTACTATATATTTTATAATTACCTTTATATCCCAAATTAGCATTCAGAGAAAGTGAAATAATGATTATATTTTTCTACATTTTTGGTTAAACCAAACAATATGTTTTATTAAAATTATTTTAACAATAATTATTTTGTTTTTATCTTGTAAATATAATTGTCCTTTGTGTATGAATGTCCATCCTGTGTGTGCAGTTCATGTGGATGACAGAAGTGGACACTAGGTCAAATTCTTCAGAAACTGGAATTACAAGAAATTATGACTTCATATGTGGGTATTAGGATTCAAACTTGACTTTTTTCAAGAGCAATACTTGCTGTCAACAACAGAGCCATCTCTTCAACCCTTCTGTAGGTCTCTTCCAGATAATTGAGCATCCTTATCTCTAGATTTGAAATTTTTCTTCTATGATTTTTGTTGAAAAATATTGTCTATTATTTGCACTGTGAATTTTTTCTTACTATGCTCATAATTTGTATAGTTTGGTGTTTTAATAATTTCCTCACAGATCTCATGTACCATTCATACTTTGTCATTGATTTTAGCTTTATGATATAATTCCTCTTCCTTATCCTGTAGCTGTGATAACCTGTTCTCCATACAATTGATTCTATTGGTTAGTTTCTCTGCTTGGGATTATATTTTGTCATTGAAGATTTATTTTTGGTGTTATTTGTTTGGTTGTTTTGCTTCTGTATTTTTTTTTTTTTGCTGAATTCTAGTTTCATATTGTTGATTGACCTCTGTTCTGTTTATATATTTATAAAACTGCTATCTTTTTGATTTTCAATGTATAAATATTCTATTTAACTCTTTGTCTGAATTTTTATCTACAGCACTGACATTGGTGGCCATTACCTTGTGATTGTTTCTTTGTAGGATACCAGTTGGTCTTCTTATGTTGCTGCTGTTGTTACATTGGATACACAACTGGAGTTAACTTGTTGAGACCATCTCCCAAGTCTATCTACACATTTATAACATGAAGTGCCAGTTCAATAGAGGGTAAGTGATGCTCACAGCCAAATATTTCTGGTCAAGATATATTCCACCCTTCATTATCGCTTCATCTCCATTGTTTCCTGCATGGTATTCTGATAATCTGTCAAAACTGTGTGAAATTGTTCCATGAAACAAGCTCCCATACTTTGTTTGTAAGAAGGCCTCAGGTTTTGTTTCTACCAGCAAGACTTTCCTGAGGAAATTCGAAATATATTGGGTCCATAGTCTCCATAGTCTGATAGATAAATGGGCAAGATCCAAGTTTCACTAGATTCTCTTCATTCTTTAGGAGATTTAAAGGCTAGCTGATGGTTACTAAACTCCTTACGCTGAGATCACATTGCCTGTCTTTACTTGTTAGCTGTATTATCACTATTTTGTCATTTCCAGGGTTCACAGCCTCTTTTCCTCTTTGGAGTAGATTCTACTCCTTGCTATTCCGAGGCTTCTATTCACCATGATCCATAACAACAGCTTCTCATCTAACATTTATGAAATTCGTAGGCAAATGAATGTATCTGGAGGATATCATCTTGAGTTAGGTAACCCAATCACAAAAGAACTCACTTGATATGCACTCACTGATAAGTGGATATTAGCCCAGAAACTTAGAATACCCAAGATACAATTTGCAAAACACAAGAAAATCAAGAAGGAAGAACAACATGTGAATATTTCATTCCTCCTTAGAATAGCGAACAAAATATCTATGGAAGGAGTGACAAAGACAAAGTTTGGAGCTAAGATAAAAGGATGGACCATCCAGAGACTGCCCCACCCAGGGATCCATCCCATAATCAGCCACTAAACGCAGAAACTACTGCTTCTGCCAGCAAGAATTTGCTGAAAGGACCTTGATATAGCTGTCTCTTGTGAGGCTAGGCTAGTGCCCAGCAAATACAGAAGTGGACGCTCACAGTCACCTATTGGATGGAACACAGGGCCCCCCAATGGAGGAGCTAGAGAAAGTACCCAAGGAGCTGAAGGAATCTGCAACCCAATAGGTGGAACAGCAATATGAACTAACCAGGACCCCCAGAGCTTGTGTCTCTAGCTGCATATATAGCAGAAGATGGCTTAGTCGGCCATCATTGGGAAGAGAGGCCTCTCGGTCTTGCAAATTTTATATGCCTCAGTACAGGGGAACACCAGGGCCAAGAAGTGGGAGTGGGTGGGTAGCGGAGTAGGGTGGGGAGAGGGTATAGGGGACTTTTGGGATAGCATTTGAAATGTAAATGAAGAAAATATCTAATAAAAAATTGAAAAAAAAAAACCCGACTTTTTTGATTTAGAAGTGAATTCAGCATGAAAAGATGTTTGAGGAAAAGAGATTTAGTTCCTTAGATGATCAATGTAAACTAAGTCAAAAAACACTTTGAAGATATGTCTACACAATTCTCCACCGCCAACAACTTTTTTTAGAAGGTGAAGAGAAACATAAAAGGGGAAAAGCTGCAAACCCAGGTAGCACTGACCAGATGTGCTGAAGGACTCTCTTAGCTATGGTTCTTTAAGGAACAGAACTGATACAAGGAGTATAAATTTTAAAAGTGGATTTATTACACTGTTTCACAGGGCAACAATGGAAATGAGGAAAGGGGATAACATTTGAAATGTAAATAAAGAGAATTCTCTATTCCATAGATCTACCTGCATGTAACTGTACCAATACCATACAGCTTTTAATCATGATTGCTCTGTAGTACAGCTTGAGGTTAGGGATGGTGATTCTCCCAGAAGTTTTTTTATTGTTGAGAAGAGTTTTTGCTATTCTGGGTTTTTTGTTATTCCAGATGTCTTTGGAAATTGCTCTTTCTAGCTCTATGAAGAATTGAGTTGAATTTTGATGGGGATTGCATTAAATCTGTAGATTGCTTTTGGCAAGATGGCCATTTTTACTATATATTTATTATTATTATTTATATTTATGTTTATATTTTAACAACAATTGCAAGTCTAAGGAAGGGAATATTTTCTGAGCCTTCTGAGTTTTTTTTTACTTTTCTAAGTACTTCTTTTTCTTTCTTTTTTTCCCCAAGTTTTTATTAGGTATTTACTTCATTTACATTTCAAATGCTATCCCTAAAGTCCCCTATAACCTCCCCCCCCCTTTTACTATATTAATCCTACCAATCCACGAGAGTGAGAGATCTTTCCATCTTCTGAGATCTTTGATTACTTTCTTCAGAGCCTTGAAGTTCTTATCATACCGATCTTTCACTTGTTTAGTTAGACTCAAACCAAGATATTTTATATTATTTGTGACTACTCTGAAAGGTGTTGTTTCCTTAATTTCTTCCTAAGCCTGTTTATCCTTTGAGTAGATGAAGGCTACTGATTCATTTGAATTAATTTTATATCCAGCCACTTTGCTGAAGTTGTTTCTCAAGGTTAGGAGTTTTTGGATCACTTAAGTATACTATCATATCATCTGCAAATAGTGATATTCTGAATTCTTCCTTTCCAATTTGTATCCCTTTGACCTCCTTTTGTTTTCTAATTGTTCTGGATAGTACTTTGAGTACTATATTGAATAGGTAGTGAGACAGTGGGCAGCCTTGTTTAATCTCTGATTTTAGGGGGATTGCTTCAAGTTTCTCTCCATTTAGTTTGATGTTGGCTACTGGTTTGCTGTATATTTCTTTTACTATATTTATGTATGGGCCTTGAATTCCTGATCTTTCCGAGACTTTTATCATGAAAGTGTATTAGATTTTGTCAAATGCTTTCTCAGCATCTAATGAACTAATTGAGTTTGTTGATATAGAGGATTATGTTGATGGATTTCCATATACTGAACCATCCCTGCATCTTTAGAGTGAAGCCTACTTGATCATGATGGATGATTAATTTGATATATTCTTGGATTCCGTTTTCAAAAATTTTATGAGTATTTTTGCATCAATATTGACAAGGGAAATTGATCTGACATTTCTTCCTTTGTTGGGTCTTTGTGTGGTTTAGGTATCAGAGTAATTGAGACTTCTGAGAATGAATTGAGCAGTGTTTCTTCTGTTTCTATTTTGTGGAATAGTTTGAATAGTATTGATATTAGGTCTCCTTTGAAGGTCTTATAGAACTTTGCACTAAACCATCAGGTCCTAGGTTTTTTGTTTTTTGTTTTTTTTTTGTTTTTTTGTTTTTTTGTTTTTTTTTTGGGGGGGGGGAGACTGTTAATGACGGCTTCTATTTCTTTAGAGGTCATGGGAATGTTTACATTGCTTATCTGATACTGATTTAACTTTGGTATCTGGTATCTGTCTTGAAAATTGTTCATTTCATTTAGATTTTCCAGTTTTGTTGAGTATAAGCTTTTGTAGTAGGATCTGATGATTTTTTGGTTTTCCTCAGTTTCCCTTGTTATATGTCCCTTTCCATTTCTTTTTTTTTTTTTTATATTTTTATTACATATTTTCCTCAATTACATTTCCAATGCTATCCCAAAAGTCCCCCATAGCGCCCCCCACTTCCCTACCCACCCATTCCCATTCTTTTGGCCCTGGCATTCCCCTATATTGGGGCATATAAAGTTTGCAAGTCCAATGGGCCTCTCTTTCCATTGATGGCCGACTAGGCCATCTTTCGATACATATGCAGCTAGAGACAAGAGCTCCGGGGTTCTGGTTAGTACATCATGTTGTTCCAACAATAGGGTTGCAGATCCCTTTAGCTCCTTGGGTACTTTCTCTAGCTTCTCCATTGGGAGCCCTGTGATACATCCAATAGCTGACTGTGAACATCCACTCCTGTGTTTTCTAGGCCCCAGCATTGTCTCACAAGAGACAGCTATATTTGGGTCCTTTCAGCAAAATCTTGCTAGTGTATGCAATGGTGTCAGCGAATAGAAGCTGATTATGGGACGGATCCCTGGATACAGCAGTCTCTAAATGGTCCATCCTTTCATCACAGCTACGAACTTTGTCTCTGTAACTCCTTCCCTGGGTGTTTTGTTCCCAATTCTAAGAAGGTGCACAGTGTCCACACTTTGGTCTTCATTCTTCTTGAGTTTCATGCGTTTATCAAATTGTATCTTATATCTTGGGTATCCTAAGTTTTGGGCTAATATCCACTTATCAATGAATACATATTGTGTGAGTTCTTTTGTGATTGTGTTACTTCACTCAAGATGATGCCCTCCAGGTCCATCCATTTGGCTAGGAATTTCATAAATTCATTCTTTTTAATAGCTGAGTAGTACTCCATTGTGTAAATGTACCATAATTTCTGTATCCATTCCTCTGTTGAGGGACATCTGGGTTCTTTCCAGCTTCTGGCTATTATAAATAGGGCTGCTATGAACATAGTGGAGCATGTGTCCTTTTTACCGGTTGGGACATCTTCTGGATATATGCCCAGGAGAGGTATTGCTGGATCCTCCGGTAGTACTATGTCCAATTTTCTGAGGAACCGCCAGACTGATTTCCAGAGTGGTTGTACAAGCTTGCAATCCCACCAACAATGGAGGAGTGTTCCTCTTTCTCCACATCCTCGCCAGCATCTGCTGTCACCTGAATTTTTGATCTTAGCCATTCTGACTGGTGTGAGGTGGAATCTCAGGGTTGTTTTGATTTGCATTTCCCTGATGATTAAGGATGTTGAACATTTTTTCAGGTGTTTCTCTGCCATTCGGTATTCCTCAGGTGAGAATTCTTTGTTCAGTTCTGAGCCCCATTTTTTAATGGGGTTATTTGACTTTCTGGAGTCCACCTTCTTGAGTTCTTTATATATATTGGATATTAGTCCCTTATCTGATTTAGGATAGGTGAAGATCCTTTCCCAATCTGTTGGTGTTTTTTTTGTCTTATTGATGGTGTCTTTAGCCTTGCAGAAGCTTTGTAGTTTCATGAGGTCCCACTTGTCAATTCTCGATCTTACAGCACAGGCCATTACTGTTCTATTCAGGAATTTTTCCCCTGTGCCCCTATCTTCAAGGCTTTTCCCCACTTTCTCCTCTATAAGTTTCAGTGTCTCTGGTTTTATGTGAAGTTCCTTGATCCACTTAGACTTGACCTTAGTACAAGGAGATAAGAATGGATCGATTCGCATTCTTCTACATGTTAACAACCAGTTGTGCCAGCACCATTTGTTGAAAATGCTGTCTTTCTTCCACTGGATGTTTTTAGCTCCCTTGTCGAAGATCAAGTGACCATAGGTGTGTGGGTTCATTTCTGGGTCTTCAATTCTATTCCATTGGTCTATTTGTCTGTCACTATACCAGTACCATGCACTTTTTATCACAATTGCTCTGTAGTAGAGCTTTAGGTCCGGCATGGTGATTCCACCAGAGGTTCTTTTATCCTTGAGAAGAGTTTTTGCTATCCTAGGTTTTTTGTTATTCCAGATGAATTTGCAGATTGCACTTTCTAATTCGTTGAAGAATTGATTTGGAATTTTGATGGGGATTGCATTGAATCTGTAGATTGCTTTTGGCAAGATAGCCATTTTTACAATGTTGATCCTGCCAATCCATGAGCATGGGAGATCTTTCCATCTTCTGAGATCTTCTATAATTTCTTTCTTCAGAGACTTGAAGTTTTTATTATACAGATCTTTCACTTCATTAGTTAGAGACACGCCAAGATATTTTATATTATTTGTGACTATTGAGAAGGGTGTTGTTTCCCTAATTTCTTTCTCAGCCTGTTTATTCTTTGTGTAGAGAAAGGCCATTGATTTGTTTGAGTTAATTTTATATCCAGCTACTTCACCGAAGCTGTTTATCAGGCTTAGGAGTTCTCTGGTGGAATTTTTAGGGTCACTTATATATACTATCATATCATCTGCAAAAAGTGATATTTTGACTTCATCTTTTCCAATTTGTATCCCTTTGATCTCCATTTGTTGTCGAATTGCTCTGGCTAGGACTTCAAGTACAATGTTGAATAGGTATGGAGAAAGTGGACAGCCTTGTCTAGTCCCTGATTTTAGAGGGATTGCTTCAAGCTTCTCACCATTTACTTTGATGTTGGCTACTGGTTTGCTGTAGATTGCTTTTATCATGTTTAGGTATGGGCCTTGAATTCCTGATCTTTCCAAGACTTTTATCATGAATGGGTGTTGGATCTTGTCAAATGCTTTTCCCGTATCTAACGAGATGACCATGTGGTTTTTGTCTTTGAGTTTGTTTATATACTGGATTACGTTGATGGATTTCCGTATATTGAACCATCCCTGCATCCCTGGGATGAAACCTACTTGGTCAGGATGGATGATTGTTTTGATGTGTTCTTGGATTCGGTTAGCAAGAACTTTATTGAGGATTTTTGCATCAATATTCATAAGGGATATTGGTCTGAAGTTTTCTATCTTTGTTGGGTCTTTTTGTGGTTTAGGTATCAGAGTAATTTTGGCTTCATAGAATGAGTTGGGTAGAGTACCTTCTGTTTCTATTTTGTGGAATAGTTTGTGAAGAACTAGGATTAGATCTTCTTTGAAGGTCTGATAGAACTCTGCACTATACCCATCTTGTCCTGGGCTTTTTTTAGTTGGGAGATTATTAATGACTGCTTCTATTTCTTTGGGGGATATAGGGCTGTTTAGATCATTAACCTGATCTTGATTCAACTTTGGTACCTGGTATCTGTCTAGGAACTTCTCCATTTCATCCAGGTTCTCCAGTTTTGTTGAGTATAGCCTTTGGTAGAAGGATCTGATGGTGTTTTGGATGTCTTCAGGATCTGTTGTTATGTCTCCTTTTTTATTTCTGATTTTGTTAATTAGGATGCTTTCCCTGTGCCCTCTAGTGAGTCTGGCTAAGGGTTTATCTATCTTATTGATTTTCTCAAAGAACCAGCTCCTTGATTGGTTGATTCTTTGAATAGTTTTTCTTGTTTCCACTTGGTTGATTTCACCCCTGAGTTTGATTATTTCCTGCCGTCTACTCCTCTTGGGTGAATTTGCTTCCTTTTGTTCTAGTGCTTTTAGGTGTGTTGTCAAGCTGCTAATGTGTGCTCTCTCTCTTTTCCTTTTGGAGGCACTCAGAGCTATGAGTTTTCCTCTTAGAAATGCTTTCATTACGTCCCATAAGTTTGGGTATGTTGTGGCTTCATTTTCATTGAACTCTAAAAAGTCCTTAATTTCTTTCTTTATTCCTTCCTTGACCAAGGTATCATTGAGAAGAGTGTTGTTCAGTTTCCACATGAAGGTTGGCTTTCTATTATTTATTTTGTTATTGAAGATCAGCCTTAGTCCATGGTGATCTGATAGGATGCATGGGACAATTTCAATATTTTTGTATCTGTTGAGGCCTGCTTTGTGACCAATTATGTGGTCAATTTTGGAGAAGGTACCATGAGGTGCTGAGAAGAAGGTATATCCTTTTGTTTTAGGATAGAATGTTCTGTAGATATCTGCCAGATCCATTTGATTCATAATATCTCTTAGTTTCACTGTGTCCCTGTTTAGTTTCTGTTTCCATGATCTGTCCATTGGTGAAAGTGGTGTGTTGAAGTCTCCCACTATTATTGTATGAGGTGCAATGTGTGCTTTGAGCTTTACTAAAGGTTCTTTAATGAATGTGGCTGCCTTTGTATTTGTAGCATAGATATTCAGGATTGATAGTTCCTCTTGGAGGATTTTACCTTTGATGAGTATGAAGTGTCCCTCCCTGTCTTTTTTAATGACTTTGGGTTGGAAGTCAATGTTATCAGATATTAGAATGGCTACTCCAGCTTGTTTCTTCATGCCATTTGCTTGGAAAATTGTTTTCCAGCCTTTCATTCTGAGGTAGTGTCTATCCTTTTCTCTGAGATGAGTTTCCTGTAAGCAGCAAAATGTTGGGTCTTGTTTGTGTAGCCAGTTTGTTAGTCTATGTCTTTTTATCGGGGAGTTGAGTCCATTGATATTAAGAGATATTAAGGAAAAGTAAATGTTGTTTCCTGTTATTTTTGTTGTTAAAGTTGGCATTTTATTCTTGTGGCTGTCTTCTTTTAGGTTTGTTGAGGGATTACCTTCTTGTTGTTTCTAGGGCGTGGTTCCTGTCCTTGTATTGTTTTTTTTCTGTTATTATCCTTTGAAGGGCTGGATTCGTGGAGAGATAATGTGTGAATTTGGTTTTGTCGTGGAATACTTTGGTTTCTCCATCTATGTTAATTGAGAGTTTGGCTGGGTATAGTAGCCTGGGCTGGAATTTGTGTTCTTTTAGTGTCTGTATAACATCCGTCCAGGATCTTCTGGCTTTCATAGTCTCTGGTGAAAAATCTGGTGTAATTCTGATAGGCTTGCCTTTATATGTTACTTGGCCTTTTTCTCTTACTGCTTTTAGTATTCTATCTTTATTTAGAGCATTTGTTGTTTTGATTATTTTGTGTCGGGAGGTATTTCTTTTCTGGTCCAGTCTATTTGGAGTTCTGTAGGCTTCTTGTATGTTCATGGGCATCTCTTTCTTTAGATCTGGGAAGTTTTCTTCTATTATTTTGTAGAAGATATTTGCTGGCCCTTTAAGTTGAAAAATATCATTCTCATCTACTCCTATTATCCATGGGTTTGGTCTTCTCATTGTGTCCTGGATTTCCTTTATGTTTTGAGTTAGGATCATTTTTCATTTTGTATTTTCTTTGATTTTTGTGCCCATGTTCTCTATGGAATCTTCTGCACCTGAGATTCTCTCTTCCATCTCTTGTATTCTGTTGCTTATGCTCGTATCTATGGTTCCAGATTTCTTTCCTAGGGTTTCTATCTCCAGTGTTGCCTCATTTTGGGTTTTCTTTATTGTGTCTACTTCCCTTTTTAGGTCTAGTATGGTTTTGTTCATTTCCATCATCTGTTTGGATGTGTTTTCCTGTTTTTCTGTAAGGACTTCTACCTGTTTGATTATGTTATTCTGTTTTTCTTTAAGGATTTGTAACTCTTTAGCAGTGTTCTCCTGCAATTCTTTAAGGGATTTTTGTGCTTCCTCTTTAGTGTCTTCTGCCTGTTTAGCAGTGTTCTCCTGTAGTTCTTTAAGTGTGTTATTAAAGTCCTTCTTGAAGTCCTCTACCATCATCAGGAGATATGCTTTTAAATCCGTGTCTAGCTTTTCCGGCGTGTTGGGGTGCCCTGGACTGGGCGAAGTGGGGGTGCTGGGTTCTGATGATGGTGAGTGGTCTTGGTTTCTGTTAGTAAGGTTATTACGTTTACCTTTCGCCATCTGGTAATCTCTGGGGTTAGTTGTTATCGTTGTCACTGTTTAAAGATTGGAGCAGAAGCTGTGTTCCACTCACCAGCAGTCTCAAAATCCTGCGGCGGGGGTCGTGGGTAGCTGATGGTACCCCGGTGCTGGTCCAGCTGGAAGAGGCCTGTGGTCCTACTCAGGCCGGTTTTCTGCTTCCCTAACTAATGCAGTCTCTGGTCCTGCATGCAATTGGATTGGAGCAGAAACTGTGTTCCACTCTCCAGAAGTCTTAAGATCCTGTGGCAGGTGTTGTGGGTAGCTGGCGAGTGTCAGCCGACCCTGCGCCCCAGCTGCCCAGGTGCTTTTCTGACCGGAAGAGGGTTGTGGCCCTATGTAGGCCGGATTTCTCTCTCCCCAACCAGAGCAGTCTCAGGTCCCGTGTGATTGGACTGGAGCAGAAGCTGTGTTCCACTCACCAGCAGTCCCAAAATCCTGCGGCGGGGGTCGTGGGTAGCTGGCGGGTGTCAGGCAACCCTGCGCTCCAGCTACCCAGGCGCTGATCTGGCCGGATGAGGCCTGTGGCCCTACTCAGGCCGGTTTCTGCTTCCCTAACTAATGCAGTCTCAGGTCCCGCGCAATTGGATTGGAGCAGAAGCTGTGTTCCACTCACCAGAAGTCTTAAGATCCTGTGGCGGGTTTTGTGGGTAGCTGGCGAGTGTCAGCCGACACTGCGCCCCAGCTGCCCCAGTGCTTTTCTGACCGGAAGAGGCTTGTGGCCCTATGTAGGCCGGATTTCTCTCTCCCCAACCAGAGCAGTCTCAGGTCCCGCGTGATTGGACTGGAGCAGAAGCTGTGTTCCACTCACCAGCAGTCCCAAAATCCTGCGGCGGGGGTCGTGGGTAGCTGGCAGGTGTCAGGCAACCCTGCGCTCCCGCTACCCTGGCGCTGATGGGGCAGGATGAGGCCTGTGGCCCTACTCAGGCTGGTTTCTGCTTCCCTAACTAATGCAGTCTCAGGTCCCGCGCGCAATTGGATTGGAGCAGAAGCTGTGTTCCACTCTCCAGAAGTCTTAAGATCCTGTTGCGGATGTTGTGGGTAGCTGGCGAGTGTCAGCCGACCCTGTGCCCCAGCTGCCCAGGTGCTTTTCTGACCGGAAGAGGGTTGTGGCCCTATGTAGGCCGGATTTCTCTCTCCCCAACCAGAGCAGTCTCAGGTCCCGTGTGATTGGACTGGAGCAGAAGCTGTGTTCCACTCACCAGCAGTCCCAAAATCCTGCGGCGGGGGTCGTGGGTAGCTGGCGGGTGTCAGGCAACCCTGCGCTCCCGCTACCCTGGCGCTGATCGGGCTGGATGAGGCCTGTGGCCCTACTCAGGCTGGTTTCTGCTTCCCTAACTAATGCAGTCTCAGGTCCCGCGCGCAATTGGATTGGAGCAGAAGCTGTGTTCCACTCTCCAGAAGTCTTAAGATCCTGTTGCGGGTGTTGTGGGTAGCTGGCAAGTGTCAGCCGACCCTGCGCCCCAGTTGCCCCGGTGCTTTTCTCTCCCTTTCCATTTCTGACTGTTGATTTAGATATTGTTTCTGTGTCCATTGGTTAGTTTGGCTAAGGGTTAATCTATCTTGCTGATATTCTCAAAGAACCAGCTCCTGGTTTGGTTGAGTCTTTGTATAGTTCTTTTTGTTTCTATTTGGTTAATTTCATCCCTGATTTTGATTATTTCCTGTAGTCTACTTCTCTTGGATATATTTGCTTCTTTTTGTTCTAGAGCTTTCAGTTGTGCTGTAAAGCTGGTAGGGTGTACTCTCTCTAGTTTCTTTTTGGCAGAACTCAGAGCTATGAGTTTTCCTCTTAGCATTGCTTTCATTGTGTTTCATGTTTGGGTATATTGTGGCTTTATTTTCATTAAACATAAAAAAGTCTTTAATTTCTTCCTTGACCAAGTTATCATTAAATAGAGTGTTCTTGAGCTTCTCCACATGGATGTGGGCTTTCTATTATTTATGTTGTTATTGAAGACCAGCCTTAGTCCATGATGATTTGAAAGGATACTTGGCATTATTTCAATCTTCTTGTATCTGTTGAGGCCTGTTTTTTGTCCACTTTTATGGTCAGTTTTGGAGAAGGTACCATGAGGTGCTGAGAATAAGGTGTACTCTTTTGTTTTAGGATAAAACTTTCTATAGATATTTATTAAATCCGTTTGGTTAATAACTTCTGTATTTTCACTGTGTCTCTGTTGAGTTTCTGTTTCCATTTTCTGTCCATGGATGAGAGTGGGGTGTTGAAGTCTCCCACTATTATTGTGTGAGGTGTAATGTGTGCTTTGAGCTTTAGCAAAGTTTCTTTTATGAATGTAGGTGCCCTTGAATTTGGAGAATAGATGTTCTGAATTGAGAGTTCATCTAGGTAGACTTTAGCTTTGATGAGTATGAAGTGTCCTTCCTTATTTTTTTTAGATATCTTTAGGTTGAAAGTCGATTTTAGGCTATCTTGGTTCCGGGACTCAGCCGAACTTAGGAACTTAGTCTGCACAGGTGAGAGTGTGCACCACAGAAGCTGACAGTTTCTGGGACAGACAGACTACAGAGCCACTGAGGCAGCACCCTTTTCAGGCCGCAGACATCTGACCACCCTCTAGGCCAGATGTCTGCCCAGCCCGGGAGCCCTCTACCTCAGGAGCAGCGGGCGCCATCTTGGTTCCTTGACTCCACCAAAATTAGGAACTTAGTCTGCACAGGTGAGAGTGTGCACCACAGAAGCAGACAGCTTCTGGGACAGGCGGGAGCCACAGAGCTGCTGAGGCAGCACCCTTTTCAGGCCGCAGACAGCCGGCCACCCTCCCAGCCAGAGGACAGCTGTCCACCTGGCTTGGAAGCCCTCTGCCTCAGGAGCGGCAGGCACCATCTTGGTTCCGGGACTCCACCGAATTTAGGAACTTAGTCTGCACAGGTGAGAGTGTGCACCACAGAAGTTGACAGCTTCTGTAACCTGCCAAAGCAACACAGCTTCTGGGAAAGGTCCTGTTTTGGGCCTTCTTTTTTGGCCAGGAGGAGGTCCAAATGCAAGATATCTGTGCACCTTCCCTGTAAGAGGAGAGCTTGCCAGCAGAGAGTGCTCTGACCACTGAAACTCAGAAGAGAGAGCCTGTCTCCCAGGTCTGCTGATAGACTGTAACAGAATCACCAGAAGAATAATCTCTAAACAGAGTCAACTATAACAACTAACTCCAGAGGTTACCAGATGGCGAAAGGTAAATGTAAGAATCTTACTAACAGGAACCAAGACCACTCACCATGATCAGAACCCAGCACTCCCACTTCGCCCAGTCCAGGGCATCCCAACACACCCGAAAAGCTAGACCCGTATTTAAAAGCATATCTCATGATGATTGTAGAGGACATCAAGAGGGACTTTAATAACTCACTTAAAGAAATACAGGAGAACACTGCTAAAGAGTTAAAGTCCTTAAAGAAAAACAGGAAAACACAACCAAACAGGTAGAAGTCCTTACAGAAAAACAGGAAAACACATCCAAACAGGTGATGGAAATGAACAAAACCATACTAGACCTAAAAAAAGAAGTAGACACAATAAAGAAAACTCAAAGTGAGGCAACGCTGGAGATAGAAACCCTAGGAAAGAAATCTGGAACCATAGATGTTAGCATCAGCAACAGAATACAAGAGATGGAAGAGAGAATCTCAGGTGCAGAAGATTCCATAGAGAACATCGGCACAACAATCAAAGAAAATGGAAAATGCAAAAAGATGCTAACTCAAAACATCCAGGAAATCCAGGACACAATGAGAAGACCAAACCTATGGATAATAGGAGTGGATGAGAATGAAGATTTTCAACTCAAAGGACCAGCAAACATCTTCAACAAAATTATAGAAGAAAACTTCCCAAATCTAAAGAAAGAGATGTCCATGAACATACAAGAAGCCTACAGAACTCCAAATAGACTGGACCAGAAAATAAATTCCTCCCGACACATAATAATCAGGACAACAAATGCACTAAATAAAAATAGAATACTAAAAGCAGTAAGGGAAAAAGGTCAAGTAACTTATAAAGGCAAGCCTATCAGAATTACACCAGATTTTTCACCAGAGACTATGAAAGCCAGAAGAGCCTGGACAGATGTTATACAGACAATAAGAGAACACAAATTCCAGCCCAGGCTACTATACCCAGCCAAACTCTCAATTAACATAGATGGAGAAACCAAAGTATTCCACGACAAAACCCAATTCACACATTACCTTTCCATAAATCCAGCCCTTCAAAGGATAATAACAGAAAATAACCAATACAAGGATGGGAAACTCGCCCTAGAAAAAACAAGAAGGTAATCCCTCAACAAACCTAAAAGAAGATAGCCACAAGAACAGAATGCCAACTTTAACAAGAAAAATAACAGGAACCAACAATTAATTTTCCTTAATATCTCTTAATATCAATGGTCTCAACTCCCCAATAAAAAGACATAGACTAACAAACTGGCTACACAAACAAGACCCAACTTTTTGCTGCTTACAGGAAACTCATCTCAGAGAACAAGATAGACACTACCTCAGAATGAAAGGCTGGAAAACAATTTTCCAAGCAAATGGTATGAAGAAACAAGCTGGAGTAGCCATTCTAATATCTGATAAGATTGACTTCCAACCCAAAGTCATCCAAAAAGACAAGGAGGGGCACTTAATTCTCATCAACGGTAAAATCCTCCAAGAGGAACTATCAATTCTGTATATCTATGATACAAATAAATGGGCAGCCACATTCATTAAAGACACTTTAGTAAAGCTCAAAGCACACATTGCACCTCACACAATAATAGTGGGAAACTTCAACACACCACTTTCACCAATGGACAGATCATGGAAACAGAAACTAAACAGGGACACATTGAAACTAACAGAAGTTATGAAACAAATGGATCTGACAGATATCTACAGAATATTTTATCCTAAAACAAAAGGATATACCTTCTTCTCAGCACCTCATGGTACGTTCTCCAAAACTGACCACATAATAGGACGCAAAACAGGCCTCAACAGATAAAAAATATTGAAATTGTCCCATGCATCCTATCATATCACCATGGACTAAGGCTGATCTTCAATAACAATATAAATAATAGAAAGCCAACATTCACGTGGAAACTGAACAATACTCTTCTCAATGATACCTTGGTCAAGGAAGGAATAAAGAAAGAAATTAAGGACTTCTTAGAGTTCAATGAAAATACAGCCACAACATACCCAAATTTATGGGACACAATGAAAGCATTTCTAAGAGGAAAACTCATAGCTCTGAGTGCCTCAAAAAAAGAAACTAGAGAGAGCACACATTAGCAGCTTGACAACACACCTAAAAGCTCTAGAACAAAAGGAAGCAAATTCGCCCAAGAGGAGTAGATGGCAGGAAATAATCAAACTTAGGGGGGAAATCAACTAAGTGGAAACAAAAAGAACTATTCAAAGAATCAACCAATCTAGGAGCTGGTTCTGTGAGAAAATTAACAAGATAGACAAACCCTTATCCAGAATCACTAGAGGGCACAGGGAAAACATTCTAATTAACAAAATCAGAAATGAAAAGGGAGACATAACAACAGTTCCTGAAGAAATCCAAAACACCATCAGATCCTTCTACAAAAGTCTATACTCAACAAAACTGGAGAACCTGGATGAAATGGAGAAGTTTCTAGACAGATACCAGGTACCAAAGTTGAATCAAGATCAGGTTAATGATCTAAACAGCCCTATATCCCCCAAAGAAATAAAAGCAGTCATTAATAGTCTCCCAACCAAAAAAAGCCCAGGACAAGATGGGTTTAGTGCAGAGTTCTATCAGACCTTCAAAGAAGATCTAATTCTAGTTCTTCACAAACAATTCTACAAAATAGAAACAGAAGGTACTCTACCCAACTCATTCTATGAAGCCACAATTACTCTGATACCTAAACCACAAAAAGACCCCACAAAGATAGAGAACTTCAGATCAATATCCCTTATGAATATTGATGCAAAAATCCTCAATAAAGTTCTTGCTAACCGAATCCAAGAACACATCAAAACAATCATCCATCTTGACCAAGTAGGTTTCATCCCAGGGATGAAGGGGTGGTTCAATATATGGAAATCCATCAATGTAATCCAGTATATAAACAAACTCTAAGACAAAAACCACATGATCATCTCTTTAGATTCTGAGAAAGCATTTGACAAAATCCAACACCCATTCATGATAAAAGTCTTGGAAAGATCAGGAATTCAAGGCCCATACCTAAACATGATAAAGGCAATCTACAGCAAACCAGTAGCCAGCATCAAAGTAAATGGAGAGAAGCTTGAAGCAATCCCACTAAAATCAGGGACTAGACAAGGCTGTCCACTCTCTCCCTACCTATTCAAAATTGTTCTTGAAATCCTAGCCAGAGCAATTAGACAACAAAAGTAGATCAAGGGGATACAAATTGGAAAGGCAGAAGTGAAAATATCACTTTTTGCAGATGATATGATAGTATATATAAGTGACCCTAAAAATTCTACCAGAGAACTCCTAAACCTGATAAACAGCTTCAGTGAAGTAGCTGGATATAAAATTAACTCAAACAAGTCAATGGCCTTTCTCTACACAAAGGACAAATAGGCTGAGAATGAAATTAGGGAAACAACACCCTTCTCAATAGCCACAAATAATATAAAATACCTAGGCGTGACTCTAACTAAGGAAGTGAAACATCTGTATGACAAGAACTTCATGTCTTTGAAGAAAGAAATTAAAGAAGATCTCAGAAGATGGAAAAATCTCCCATGCTCATGGATTGGCAGGATCGATATAATAAAAATGGCTATCTTGCCAAAAGCAATCTACTGATTCAATGTAATACCCATCAATATTCCAACTCAATTCTTCAACGAATTAGAAAGGGCAATCGGCAGATTCATATGGAATAACAAAAAACCTAGGATAGCAAAAACTCTTCTTAAGAATAAAAGAACCTCTGGTGGAATCACCATGCCCGAACTAAAGCTGTACTTTAGAACAATAGGGATAAAAACTGCATGGTACTGGTATAGTGACAGACAAGTAGACCAATGGAACAGAATTGAAGACCCAGAGATGAACCCACACACCTATGGTCACTTGATCTTTGACAAGGGAGCTAAAACCATCTAGTGGAAAAAAGACAGCATTTTCAACAAATGGTGCTGGCACAACTGGCTGTTATCATGTAGAAGATTGCGAATTGATCCATTACTATCTCCTTGTACTAAGGTCAAATCTAAGTGGATTAAAGTACTCCACATAAAACCAGAGACACTGAAACTTATAGTGGAGAAAGTAGGGAAAAGCCTCAAAGATATGTGTACAGGGGAAAAATTCCAGAATAGAACAGCAATGGCTTGTGCTGTAAGATCGAGTATTGATAAATGGGACCTCATAAAAATGCAAAGCTTCTGCAAGGCAAAAGACACTGTCAATAAGACAAATAGACCACCAACAGATTGGGAAAGGATCTTTACCTATCCCAAATCAGATAGGGGACTAATATCCAATATATTTAAAGAACTCAAGAAGGTGGACAACAGAAAATCAAATAACCCCATTAAAAAATGGGGCTGTGAACTGAACAAAGAATTCTCACCCGAAGAATACCGAATGGAAGAGAAGCACCTGAAAAAATGTTCAACATCCTTAATCATGAGGGAAATGCAAATCAAAACAACCTTGAGATTCCATCTCACAGGAGTAAGAATGGATAAGATGAAAAATTCAGGTGACAGCAGATGCTGGTGAGGATGTGGCGAAAGAGGAACGCTCTCCCATTGTTGGTGGGATTGCAAGCTTGTACATCCACTCTGGAAATCAGTCTGGCGGTTCCTTAGAAAGTTGGACATAGTACTACTGGAGGATCCAGCAATACCTCTCCTGGGCATATATCCAGAAGATGTCCCAACCGGTAAGAAGTACACATGCTCCACTATGTTCATAGCAGCCTTATTTATTATAGCCAGAAGCTGGAACGAACGCAGATGCCCCTCAACAGAGGAATGGATACAGAAAATGTGGTACATTTACACAATGGAGTACTACTCAGCTATTAAAAAGAATGAATTTATGAAATTCCTAGGCAAATGGATGGACCTGGAGTGCATCATCCTGAGTGAGGTAACCCAATCACAAAGGAACTCACACAATATGTACTCACTGATAAGTGGATATTAGCCCAGAAACTTAGGATACCCAAGATATAAGATACAATTTGCTAAACACATTAAACTCAAGAGAACGAAGACCAAAGTGTGCACACTTTGCCCCTTCTTAGAATAGGGAGCAAAACACCCATGGAAAGAATTACAGAGTCAAAATTTGGAAGTGTGATGAAAGGATGGACCATCTAGTGATTGCCATATCCAGAGATCCATCCCATGATCAGCTTCCAAATGCTGACACTTTTGCATACACTAGTAACATTTTGCTGAAAGGACCCAGATATAGCTGTCTCTTGTGAGACTATGCCAGGGCCTAGCAAACACAGAAGTGGATGCTCACAGTCAGCTATTGAATGGATCACAGGGCCCCCAATGGAGGAGCTAGAGAAAGCACCCAAGGAACTAAAGGAAACTGCAACCCTATAGGTGGAACAATATGAACTAATCAGTACCCTGGAGTTCTTGTCTCTAGCTGCATATGTATCAAAAGATGGCCTAATAGGCCATCACTTGAAAGAGAGGCCCATTGGACTTGCAAACTTTATATGCCCCAGTACAGGGGAACGCCAGGGCCAAAAAGGAGTAGTGGGTGCGTAGGGGTTGGGGGGAGGGTATGGGGGACTTTTGGTATAGCATTGGAAATGTAAACGAGCTAAATACCTAATAAAAATGGAAAAAAAGTCGATTTTATTCAATTTTAGAACAGCTATTCCAGCTTGTTTCTTCTGACCATTTGCTTTTCAGCCTTTTACTCTGAAATAGTGTCTGTCTTTGTTACTGAGGTGGGTTTCTTGTATTCAGCAAAATGTTGGGTCCTGTTTACATATCTATTCTCTTAGTATATGGTTTTTTATTTGGGAACTGAGTCAATTGATATTAAGAGGTATTATGGAAAAGTAATTGCTGCTCCCTGTTATTTTTGTGGTTAGAGGTGTAATTATTTTTATGTGGCTATCTTCTTTTTGTTTGTTAAAAAAAGATTATTTTCTTGCTATTTCTAGGGTGTAGTTTCCCTCCTCACGTTAGTCCGTTTATTATCCTTTGAAGGACTGGATTTGTGGACAGATATTCTGTAAATTTGTTCTTGTTTTGGAATATCTTGGTTTCTCCACCTATGGTAATTGACAGTTTTGCTCAATACAGTAGCCTGGTCTGGCCTTTGTATTCTTTTAGTGTGTGTATGACATCTGTCCATGATCTTCTGGCATTCATATTCTGTTGAGAAGTCTGTTGTAATTATGATAGGTCTACCTTTATATGTTACTTGACCATTTTTTTCTTACTGCTTTTAATATTATTTCTTTGTTTTGTGCATTTGGTATTTTGATCATTATGTGACAGGGGAGGGGATATCTTTTCTGGCCCAATGTATTTGGAGTCCTGTAAGGCTGTTTTGTTTTGTTTTGTTTTGTTTTATATTCATGGGCATCTCTTTCTTTAGGCTATGGAGGTTTTCTTCTATAATTTTGTTGAAGATATTTACTGGCTCTTTAATTTGAGAATCTTCACTCTCATCTTGAATTATCCTTATAAACTTTTTTTTCTAGCTCATTTCCTAGCATAGATAATTGTAAAGCAAGTGATATTATTCTGTATTAATAGAATGCAAATACCTAAATATATTAGAAATTTGGAGTATTCAGATAGATGGTAGACATCCAAAATATGTTGATTCATACAATAAGGCTAACCTGGTTTTGTTTATCCTCATGATACTTATCATTAAATCCTCATGATACTTATTAAATTATTAACTCTGATTATAAGATACATAAGACTCAAATAACTTATTTTTAAGACAACACAGTTAGGGCAGTGAAGGATTTGTTTCCATAGCAAATAAAATTATTTTTTGAATATTTATATCAGTAATTTGTTTACTTATCATGCTGGAAGCCCCAAGTTCTATGTCAAGCAGTTTATAAAATGTGATATATCAGGCGCAGGGCACTGGGGATTCCATGTGTTTTTGCTGAACTTGTAAAGGAGACACCTGAATGGTGGATTAACACGAACCTGTGGGCAGCCTCATCGCTGAGAACATTGGATTTTCACCCTAGTCCAGCAGCTCTGCTGCTCACATAGATACAGATGAATGAAGACCCCCTTCGGTAAGACACCTGGCCAGCGGTCCAGAGCTGATGCAGGCCATGCTGGAGTATCTGCAAACATGATGAAGAAGAGGACATCTCACAAAAAAACATTGGACCAGTGTGGGACCAAGCAAGCCTGTGTCCCAACCCCGGTGGAATATCGTAGGCTGCAGGATCCAGCATGGGTGGAGAGAGGCCAATGGCCCTGTTGCCCAGTGGAAGGGGATGGTCCTGGACCAGGTGCCTGTGAATCCTCCCCTGTATCTTATAAAGTACGATGGATTTGACTGTGTTTATGGACTAGAACTTAAGGATGAAAGAGTTTCTGCACTGGAAGTTCTCCCTGATAGAGTTGACGATTCGCCTCCAGCAGAAAGGGAGCCAGGAGAAGTTGTGGACAGCCTGGTAGGCAAGCAAATGGAATATGACAAAGAAGACAGCTCGAAAAGGATTGGCATGGTCATCCACCAAGTAGAGGCCAAGCCCTCTGTCTATTTCATCAAGTTTGATGACGACTTCCATATTTACGTCTACGATTTGGTGAAAATATCCTAGATGTCATCACAAAGTTTGCCAAATATGTGGAACTATTAAATGTATAATTTGTAGACATAAAGACTTGATTGCTTTCCAGTTTAATGAAAGCTTAGATGTCCCTGCAAACCCACAATCTCGACCAGCAGAGCTGGTGTTGTTCTGAATAGTGCAGACTGATTCGAACACAAGGTATCTGTGAGGGGAGTCCTCCCTCTTCAAAGCATCTGTGGAGGGGGTCTTCTCTCTTACAAGAAGGCTGTCTGTTGGGGGTTACAAGCAAGGTGGTAAAAGTTAAGCTAGTATCATAGTTATTTAAACCTGGATAGATTGTAACCATTTTCCCTTCACTTTGACACTGTCTTATTCTGCTGCCACATTGCAAGCATAGTTTGTTATTTTTGTTACTGCCTTTTTGAGAGATTATGTATCTATATAGCTACCTGTCTATATATGCATCTGTGTGCCTATGTATATATTATACACACACAGAGGCACTCACCGCTGGCATTCCTTTCCTTGGGGATTGGGATGGGGGTGATAATGTTTTCTCCAGTTCAACAGGAGTGCTTGACCCAAGTCAGTCATATTTATAATATGCCTGCTCTTTGTTTAAAATTAAATTTGGGCACAGGAAGCACACAGAGACATTTAGGTTGTTTAAAAGTCAGAATTTCTGAGTACCATTTCAGTCTGGAGGCTTTTAGCTGAGTCCAGGTATAAATTAGTCATAAACAGTCAATGACCCACAGTAGACTTTAGTAAACTGTTGAGAAATCTGGGTAAAAGGCTGCCTTCAATTCTAAGCTTTTTTTTTTTTTTTTTTGTGGATTTTGTTGTTATTATTTGTTTCTGTTGTTGTTTACTCTTTAATCGTAAGTACTTTTAAACCCAGAACCCAGGTCCTTGGTTCACATTCAATAATAAAGATGTGTTTTTAGATGGCAAAAAAAAGTGATATATCCCTATAAACTCAATCCTTAGGAAGTAAACACAGGAGAATCAGAAGTTCAAGGTCATTGTCTGCTCTTTCATTTTTCATGCCAGCTTGCTATATAGAGATCCTGTTTAAACAATTGCTCCAAAATAACCCCCCACCCCCAAAATAAAACAAAATCTTAGTATATGTTATTTTTAACAAGGTGCCTGTGTACACATACTATTTTTCACTTACCCAGACATGAAATAAAATTATATAAAATAATTTCAAATAGTTGCCTTTATGTTGACAAGTTTAAAATATTGAAACTTAAGGTTTTTATTCAAACAATGCTTTCCTCGACACACTGGGCACATGTTTTGAAATGTGTATCAAGTATTATTTGAATATATTAATGTGAATTGTCACATTACTGTGTAGATTTATAAAGCAAATCATTGTAGAGATAAATGGATGCGATTTTATGTTTTTCTTTTGCTTAAGATCTATTCCTAGATTATACAAATATAAAATAGAGTTGTACAAATCACATTGCCATTAAACTAAATTCATCTGATGTTGAATGTCAATTTAGTAACAATGCAGTGATAAAATGTCCTTGAATGTTTTCTATTTATAGAGTAAAATTGATGTGTAGTTAATAATGCCATTTTTTTATCTTTGTGATATTATTCTTAACTTTGATTTACTTTAACATCAGAGTTTTCAGCAAGGCATATGCTAAAAAGATAATTTATTATATACTTCTAAAGTCATTACATGAGGTAACAATATTACTGAACATGGCTAAAATTATCAACCAGGTATATATTTTTAGCAGGATGCCTGGTCTTTTTGGTGAGTTAATTAGCATTTTTACAATGGTAATTACTGTGATGATGCCCTCTATTAGGCATATAGGTGAAGCATTCATTTGCGGTCTTAACATAAATTGGCTTAGCTAGTACTCCAGTAAAGTAAAATTTTTTTCTATATATCAAGCACCAAAAATTAAAAGTATTATACTATTGTAAGACTCAGACAACATATAGTCACACTTTAGTAGTAAAAACAAAGGGTATTATATTATTGTTATAGTAGGGCAATATATAGTTAAATAAATCATGAGTAATTTGTTGCCATGCAATTACTCATTCCAAACTTTAACACCAGTTAATTATTTCTGATTGTTCTATGAATTGATGTGGTTCAGCTAGATAATTTGTGTGTGTGTGTGTGTGTGTGTTTTACTGGTCCATTTAGTACTGATTGTAAGAACATTTACTGCATACTCACAAGGACTGGCATTTGTTACTCAGAATTCATGTAACAACCCATGTATTCTGCATACACCTGTAATGCAGGTCCATTGTGATAGGGTATAAGAGAACCAATTGGGCTTGCTGTCTTCCAGTATACAGAGACCATAGTAGCTCCAGTTTCAGAGAAATACCCTGCCTCAGAATAGGCAGAGAGTGATAGAAGGAAACACCTGATGCCCTCTTCTGATCTCCACATGCATATACATGTGCACCCACTCACACAAACACATACATATTTTAAAAACCTTAAAATAAAAATTTTCAGGGGGTATTGTGAATGTTTGTGAGTTTTGTATGATTGACAGAGAATTTATTGTAAAACTGAAAAAAAATCTTATATATTTAACATAGAAAAATTTTCTAGAATTTTGGTGTCATTGGAGCAAATTTACAAGAAGTTTGTGTAGTACTGTAGTTTATAATAGAGGTAAATGTCATCCATCTTGTTCATAGTATAAGATAATATTGTTTCCAGGAAACCAGACCCTTATGGTTAATATAGAGGGCATTAAGACATTGCCAGATGATCAAACAGAAGTTGTCATTATGCTGTTAAGCATTCTCCAAATGACACTTTAAGAAGAGTTTCAGTGACAACAGTGTTAAAACACAGCTGCAGTAGCTGAGAGTGACCCTTTTTATGACCAGAACCAAATTGTCTCTTGCTCAGATCAAACAGCTATTGTAGATCCCACCTGCTAGTGTTGATTATATTATTTGGAAACAGGCCAAAATGAGTATTTCCAATGGTGAAAAATCAATCCTATACCAAGGGTGAGTTTCAAAGAACTACTTCGAAGACTGAAGTTTCAAGATTATATGACTAACAAGCATCAGACCAGATTAGATATTATATCTGAAAATATTCCTGAACTACAAAAGAATCAAATTACAAGTATGGCCAAAATAGCACAAGAAGAAACATAGGGATCTCTCTCACAGAACATTATAGGTTCTAATCCAAACAAGAAATCAAATGGACAAGTAGCTACTACACTATGCTGATGAAGACCAGTTATGGGTTCAGCTAGATAACTATTCAGGGAAAAGTAAATGCACCTACTTAGTTCTTAGGTCAAATAAATGAGTTATGTTCCAAATCATATCAGGATACAGAATCATTTTGGAGCTGTGAAATCTGAAGAAACAGATTACATATATACAAACTCTTATGTAAAATAAACAGCTTTTAAAACAACAGAAAGGCCTTAGCCAATTAATGATCATTGTTAAAGATGACTAAAAGATATAAAACTGGTAGCAGATGGACTGGAAGAAACTATTCTTAGCAGAGGCAGATAACCATTTACAAACTTGTGACCATGGTTCATAAAATGCTTGTTTTGTTTTGTTTTCTTTTCTTTTTTCTGCATCTTGCCTTCCCCAAATTGGCCACATGAACTGGGAAAAGAATTATTTTCCTTCCTGGGATGTTTGTGGCTACTGAGAAATTACTGTACATAAGATTGGAAAAGTTCGCCTACCATCTTCCTTCTGAGCCCAGCAGAGGTCGCTAAGGGCTCCAGAGTGCTCTCCATACTGCAGGACCTTGGGATCACCTTGGGATCACAGGTAACTAGAACTCAACATTAGCTCCAAAGAATTGCTGAGGGTCTTGTGCCAGCAGGAACAGGGACAAAGGAACCCCGCCCTACCAGAGGCTGGGATCCATTCATGTCAGGGGCCAGCCCTTCTTTCTTCTGTGTGAACCCAGCTGAGGGCTTCTAGGACACCAGAGGACTCTCCACTCTGCAGGATCCCTAACACACCCAGGACCTTCTGATCACCTGAGATCACATGGGCGATTGAAGCAACAGAGCTTCTTGTACAGGGTCCAATTGGGTCTTCATCTTCAGCAAGGAGGTGGAGCTGAGACCCACACCCCTGGGCATATTCCTTGCCAGAGGAGAGTAGGCCTATAGGGAAGGTTCTTACCCCAGAACTCAGAAGGTAGATCAGAGCTCCAGACTGCTGGACACCTGCCCTGAAAGAAGAGAGCTTGCCTGCAGAGAGTGCTCTGACCACTGGAACTCAGGTGAGAGTTGGACTCCCAGGAGTGCTGACAGAGGCTAACAGAATCACAGGAGGATCAAGCTCCAACCAGAGACAGCTTGAACGTTAACACCAGAGATTTCCAGATGGCGAAAGGCAAATGTAAGAATCTTACTAATAGAAACCAAGAACACTGGGAATCATCAGAACCCAGTACACCCACCACAACAAGTCCTGGATACTCCAAAACACCCGAAAAGCAAGACACAGATTTAAAATCATATCTCATGTTAGTGGTAGAAGATTTTAAGAAGGACATTAATAACTCACTTAAAGAAATACAGGAGATCACTATTAAACAGGTAGAAGCCCTTAAAGAGGAAGCACAAAAATCCCTCAAGGAATTACAGGAGAATACTGCTAAACAAGTAGAAGCCCTTAAAGAGGAAACACAAAAATCCCTCAAGGAATTATAGGAGAACACTGTTAAACAGGTAGAAGCCCTTAAAGAGGAAGCACAAAAATCCCTCAAGGAATTACAGGACAATACTGCTAAACAACTAGAAGTCCTTAAAGAGTAAACACAAAAATCCCTCAAGGAATTACAGGAGAACACTGCTAAAAAGGTAAAAGTCCTTAAAGAACTACAGGAAAACGATGCTAAACAGGTAGAAGAAACACAAAAATCCCTTAAGGAATTACAGGAAAACACAACCAAACAGGCAATGGAATTGAACAAAACCATTCAGATATAAAAATGGAAGTAGTAACAATGAAAAAATCCCAAAAGAAGACAACTCTGGAGATAGAAACCCTAGGAAAAAAAGCAGGAACCTTAGATGTGAGCATCAGCAACAGAATACAAGAGATAGAAGAGAGAATCTGAGATGCAGAAGATTCCATAGGGAACATGGACACAACAATCAAAGAAAATGAAAAATGCAAAAAGATCCTAATTCAAAACATTCAGAAAATCCAGGGAACAATGAGAAGGCCAAAAATATGGATAATAGGAGTAGATGAGAATAAAGATTTTCAACTTAAAGAGCCGTCAAATATCTTCAACAAAATTATAGAAGAAAACTTCCCGTACCTAAAAGGGAACATACCTAACCTAACCTCCATGAACATACAAGCCTATAGAACTCCAAATAGACTAGACCAGAAAAGAAATTCCTCCCAACACATAAAAATCAGAACAACAAATGAACTAAATAAAGACAGGATATTAAAAGCAGTAAGGGAAAAAGGTCAAGTAACATACAAAGGCAGGCATATTGGAAATACTCCAGACCTCTCTCCAGAGACTATGAAAGCCAGAAGATCCTGGACAGATGTTATACAGACACTAAGGGAACACAAATGCCAGCCCAGGCTACTATACCCAGCAAAACTCTCAATTTCCATAGATGGAGAAACCAAGGTATTCCATGACAAAACCAAATTCACACAATATCCTTCCACCAATCCAACCCTTCAAAGGATAATAAAGGGAAAACCCCAACTCAAAGATGGAAACTTCACCCCAGAAAAAGCAAGAAAGTAATCCTTTAACAAAACTAAAAGAAGACAGACACAAGAACAAATTCACAACTTTAACAACAAAATGACAGGAAGCAACAATTACTTTTCATTGATTTCTCTTAACATCGATGGACTCAATTCCCCAATAAAAAGACATAGACTAACAGACTGGCTACACAAACATGACCCAACATTTTCCTGTTTACAGGAAACCCATCTCAGGGATAAAGAGAGCCACCATCTCAGAGTAAAAGGTTGGAAAATAATTTTCAAGCAAATGTTCCAAAGAAACAAGCTGGAGTAGCCATTCTTCTATCGAATAAAATTGACTTTCAAACCAAAGTTATCAAAAAAGACAGGGAGGGGCACTTCATACTCATCAAAGATAAAATCTAACAAGATGAACTCTCAGTTCTAAATATCTATGCTCCAAATGCAAGGGCAGCCACATTCATTAAAGAAACTTTAGTAAAGCTCAAAGCACACATTGCACCTTACACAATAATAGTGGGAGACTTCAACACCTCACTCTCACCAATGGACAAGTTCTGGAAAGAGAAACTAAACAGAGACAGATGGACACTAACAGAAGTTATAAAACCAATGGATTTAACAGATATCTACAGAACATTTTAAACTAAAACAAAAGGATATAACTTCTCAGCACCTCATGGTATCTGCTCCAAAAAAGACCATAAAATCATTCACAAAACAGGCCTCAACAGATACAAAAATATTGAAATTATCCTATGCATCCTATCAGATCACCACGGACTAATGCTGATCTTCAATAACAGCATAAATAATAGAAAGCCAACATTCACATGGAAACTGAACAGCACTCTCCTCAATGATACCTTGGTCAAGGAAGAAATGAAGAAAGAAATTAAAGACGTTTTAGAATTTAATGAAAATGAAGCCACAACATACCCAAATTTATGGGACACAATAAAAGCAGTCCTAAGATGAAAACACATAGCTCTGAGTGCCTTCAAAAAGAAACTAGAGAGAGCATACACTAGCAGTCTGACAGCACACCTAGAAGCTCTAGTACTAAAGGAAGGAAATTCACCCAAGAAGATTAGACAGCAGAAAATAATCAAACTCAGGGCTGAAATCAACCAAGTGGAAACAAAAAGAACTATTCAAAGAATCAACCAAACCAGGAGCTGGGTCTTTGAGAAAATCAACAAAATAGATAAACTCTTAGCCAGACTCATTAGAGGGCACAGAGGAAGTATCCTAATTAACAAAATCAGAAATGAAAAGGGAGACATAACAACAGATCCTGAGGAAATCCAAAATATCATCAGATCCGACTACAAAATGCTATATTCAACAAAACTGGAAAACTTGGATGAAATGGACAACTTCCTAGATCGATACCAGGTACAAAAGTTAAATCAGGATAGGATTAACGATCTAAACAGTCCCATTTCCCCTAAAGAAATAGAAGCAGTCATTAATAGTCTTCCAACCAAAAAAAAAAAAAAAAAAAAAAAAAAAAAAAAAAAAAAAGCCCAGGAACGGATAGGTATAGTGCAGAGTTCTATCAGACCTTCAATGAAGACCTAATTTCAAATCTCCTCAAACTATTCCACAAAATAGAAACAGAAGGTACTCTACCCAATTCATTATATGAAGCCACAGTTACTTTGATACCCAAACCACACAAAGATTCAACAAAGAAAGACAACTACAGACCAATTTACCTTATGAATATCAATGCAAAAATACTCAAGAAAATCCTTGCAAACCGAATCCAAGAACACATCACAGCGACCATCAATCATTACCAAGTAGACTTCATCCCAGGGATGCAGGGATGGTTTAATATATAGGAATCTATCAATGTAATCCACTATATAAACGAACTCAAAGACAAAACAACCACATGATCATCTCATTAGATGCTGAGAAAGCATTTGAAAAAAATCCAACACCCCTTCACGATAAAAGTCATGGAAAGATCAGGAATTCAAGACCCATACCTAAATAAAATAATACTAATATACAACAAACCAGTAGCCAACATCAAAGTAAATAGAGAGAAGTTGGAAGCAATCCCACTAAAATCAAGGAGTAGACAAGGCTGGCTACTATTCAATATAATACTTGCAGTCCTAGCCAGAGCAATTCGACAACAAAATTAGATCAAGGGGATACAAATTGGAAAGGAAGAAGTCAAAATGTCACTATTTGCAGATGATATGATAGTATATATAAATGACCCTAAAAATTCCACCAAAGAATTCCTAAACCTGATAAACAGCTTCAGTGCAGTAGCTGGATATAAAATTAACTCAAACAAATCAATGGCCTTTCTCTACACAAAGGATAAACAGATTGAAAAAGAAATTAGGGAAACAACACCCTTCACAATAGTCACAAGTAATATAAAATACCTTAATGTGACTCTAACTAAGGAAGTGAAAAATCTGTATGATAAGAACTTCAAGTCTCTGAAGAATGAAATTTAAGAAGCTCTCAGAAGATGGAAAGATCTCGCATGCTCATGGATTGGCAGGATTAATATAGTAAAGATGGCTATCCTGCCGAAAACAATCTACAGATTCAATGCAATCCCCATCAAAATTCCAACTCAATTTTTCACTGAGTTAGAAAGGGCAATTTGCAAATTCATCTGGAATAATAAAAAACCTAGGATAGTAAAAACTATTCTCAACAATAAATGAACCTCTGGGGGAATTACCATGCCTTACCTCAAGCTGTATTACAGAGTAATTGTGAAAAAAACAAAACAAACAAACAAAAAAACAACTGCATGGTACTGGTACTGCAGCAGACAGGTAGATCAATGGAATAGAACTGAAGACCCAGAAATGAACCCACACACCTATGGTCACTTGATCTCTGACAAGGGAGCTAAAACCATCCAGTGGAAAAAGGACAGCATTTTCAACAAATGATGCTGGCACAACTGGCAGCTATCATGTTTAAGAATGGGAATTGATCCATTCTTATCTCCTTGTAATATGGTCAAGTCTAAGTGGATCAAGGAACTGCACATAAAACCAGTGACACTGAAATTTATAAAGGAGAAAGTGGGGAAAACCCCCAAAGATATGGGCACAGGGGAAAATTTCCTAAACAGAACAGCAATGGCCCGTGCTGTAAGATCAAGAATAGACAAATGGGACCTCATAAAATTGCAAAGTTTCTGTACAGCAAAAGATACTGTCAATAAGACAAAAAGGCCACCAACAGATTGGGAAAGAATTTTTACCAATCCTAAATCTGATAGGGGACTAATATCCATTATATACAAAGAACTCAAGAAGCTGAACTCCAGAAATTCAAATAACCCCATAAAAATGGGGTACAGAGCTAAACAAAGAATTCTCAATTGAGGAATACAGAAGGGCTTAGAACCACTTGAAAAAATGTTAAACATCCTTAATCATCAGGGGGATGCAAATCAAAACAACCCTGATACCTCACACCAGTCAGAATGGCTAGGATTAAAATTTCAGGTGACAGCAGATGTTGGCAAGGATGTGGAGAAAGAGGAACGCTCTTCCATTGCTGGTGGGATGGAAAGCTGGTACAACCACTCTGGAAATCAGTCTGGTGGTTCCTCAGAAAACTGGAAATAGTACTATTGGTAGATCCAGCAATATCTCTCCTTGGCATATACCCAGAAGATGTTCCAACTGGTAATAAAGACACATGCTCCACTATGTTCATAGTAGCCCTATTTATAATAGCCAGAATTTGGAAAGAACCCAGATGTCCCTCAACAGAGGAATGGATACAGAAAATGTGGTCCATTAACACAATGAAGTACTACTCAGCTATTAAAAACAATGAATTTATGAAATTCTTGGGCAATTGGATGTATCTGGAGGATATCATCCTGAGTGAGGTAACTCAATCACAAAAGAAGTCACTTGATATGCACTCACTGATAAGTGGATATTAGCCCAGAAACCTAGAATACCCAAGATACAACTTCCAAAACACAAGACAATCAATAAGGAAGACCTATGCGTGGACACTTCATTCCTCCATAGAATAGGGATTAAAATATCCATGGAAGGAGTTGCAGAGAGAAAGTTTGGAGCTAAGATGAATGGATGCACCATGCCGAGATTGCCCCACCTGGGGGTCCATCCCATAATCAGCCACCAAAAGCAGACACTATTGCATATGCCAGCAAGATTTTGCTGAAAGGACCCTGATATAGCTGTCTCCTGTGAGGCTTTGCCAGTGCCTGGCAAATACAGAAGTGGATGTTCACAGTCATCTTTAGAATGGAAAACAGGGCCCCCAATATAGGAGCTAGAGAAAGTACCCAAGAGCTGAAGGGGTGTGCAACCCTATAGGTGGAGCAACAATACGAAATAATCAGTACCCCCCAGAGCTCGTCTCTAGCTGCATATGTAGCAGAAGATGGCCTAGTCAGCCATCATTTGTAAGAGACCCTTTGGTCTAGCAAACTTTATATGCCACAGTACAGGGGAACACCAGGGCCAAGAAGTGGGCGTGAGTGTGTAGGGGAGCAGGGCAGGCTGAGGGTATAGGGGAATTTTGGGATAGCATTTGAAATGTAAATGAAGAAAATATCTAATTAAAAAAAAGAAAAGAAACGTTTGGAAAAGTTCACCATAAAGCTCTTAAAAGAGAATCTTTGAAAAATTTATATTTAAAATTGAATTTATTTTAAAAAAGCTATACAATTATACAAAGTATATGCACTATTATACATTTTAAGACAATGTTAAGCATAGCTACATTGCTTAATGATTAATATCAGTTCTTTTTTCTTTAATATTATGTGAAACATAACTACTTCCTACATAGCAAATTAAACTGTGATTACTTGACCATTGGACATTATGCTTACTAGTGTAAATGCACTTCAGTTTTTATATTTATAATATCATCTCTGGGAGATAAAACAAAAAACAAAACAAAACCCAAAGTATTTAATGATTTATATGGTTTTCTTTTTTGCTGTACAAAGACTTGAAAATATGTTTTTATATTAGTATATTGATTTGGAACTTAGAAAACATACCTAGCCAATTAGAATAAAACAAAGTCATCATATTTTGCAAATATATTAAAAAACTTTTTATTTACAAAAATGAAAGCTTTAAAATTAATTGTTAATTTGTAATTTAATACAAACAACAAGAGAAGATAATACTACCTTTATGATTTTACCTTTGATTAAAAATCAATTGTACATAGCTTTATTGTTATCAGTCTATTCACCTATCTACTTACCTACTATCTACATATCTACGTATCTATGTATCTATCTATCTGTCTATCTATCTATAATCTATCTATTTATCTATTGACTAATCTTACGTAAATATGAAGTGATATGATGCATTAAGGCTTTATCATAGAACCTTTTTGTTGTTTGAGTCCCTCTTCCTTTGGTGTAGGTTTCCTTCAACTTTCCAAGTTGAAGCCTCTACTTGTAAGTTCATTTCCTGCTTCGCACCACTGGTATCTGGCTATTACCCTCCCAACCCCCTACCAATGCTCCATTTATACTTTTGTGATTACTGGGATTACTCCATGTTGTCTACCCACATCTGAAAAAGTGGACCTAGGAATCCCAGATGAGATATAGTATGTGGAGTCTGTATTTGTGGATCTCTGTTATCTCACACAATATTTTTTTCCAAGTCTATTTAATTAACTGCAAAGTTTATGATTTCCCTTTTCATGTAGCTGAATAATATTTCATTGTGTATAGTACTCCTTTGTGTTCCACATTTTTCTCATCCACTTATCTGTTGAAGGACATTAGATTTATTTCCATTTCTCAATATTGTGAATATGGTGACAATGAGCAAGCATCTTTGGAGTAGAATGTCAAGACCTTTAGGCATATGCCAATTAGTGACTTATATTGAAGATCTGTTTTTAGATTTTTAAAGATCCTCCATACAGATTCCCAGAGCTACTGAACCAATTTCTGTCCACACCAAGTGTTTCTCTTTCTCTACAACCTAGTTATAATTTATTGCCCATTGTTTTCTTGACACGGACTTTGAGATTGGGAACCGAGTAAACCTCAAAGATGTTTTAATTAACATTTCTCTGATAACTAAGGATGAGGAACACCTTTGAGATACTACTTAGGCAGTCTTCTATTGAAAACTTTATGTTTAGATCCTCAGCCCATTTTTGGAGGTGATCATTTGTTTGCTTGACACTTATTTCTTGTTATTTATATATTATTGGTAGAAATCCTTTGTCTGATGTATAGCTACAAATATTCTTGCTCATTCCGTGAATTTCTTTTTCACTCAACGAATTGTTTCCTTAGTTGTACAAAAGCTTCATTAGTTTTATGAGGTCCCAGTTGTCAGTTACTGGCATTAGTTCTGAAGAAACTTAAGCCACAGGAGTCAATAAAACTTCCCATCTGGATTAAAATCCCAGTAAAGATTTTCAAAACTTCTTTAGAAGAGTTGGTCATGGTAGTCCAAGGGACCCCTAAAACAATATAGTTTACTTATATATGCTTTATTGAATCACAGGGTTGAGGCCACCCTCTGTTGCTGAAGCCACCACATACTTAGGACATGTGAGTCAGATGAGTAGAATTGAGAATGGCATAAAAGTCTCTTTCTTGTGGTCTAGCTTTCATGTTCTTAGAAAATAATGTATAAACTGCCATGTGAGGGAAACAAATAGGCCCAGGGAACCACAATACTTATGAACCAAAGCAATTGCCAACCTGGCAAAATATTCATAAAGTTGCAAGAAATGACAATTACATGTTGGTAATTACAGTAGTCTAATTGGCTTTTTGGTCTACTCATGAGGTCTGAGGAAACATGGAAAAGGGTATAAATACTGAAAGAGCCAACATACCAGGAAATCTGCTGTGATACAGTCTCTCCTAAAAATGGTTGTATAAATTAGACTTGAGTATTATTTTTTATTGGCTAATTTCTTAATTTACATTTCAAATGTTATCCCTTTTCCCGATTTCACTCCCCAGAAATCCCCTATCCCATACCCCCTCCTCATGCTTCTATGACGGTGTGCCCCTATCCATCCACCCAATTCTTCCTTCCCACCCTCGAATTCCCCTACACTGGGGCATTGAACCTTCACAGGTCCAAGAGCCTATTCTCCCACTGATGCCTGACAAGGCCATCCTCTGCTACGTATATAGCTGGAGCCATGGGTCTCTCCATGTGTACTCCTTGGTTGGTGGTTTAGACCCTAGAAGCTTTGGTTGATTGATATTGTTGTTCTTCTTATGGGATTGCAAACCCCTTCAGCTCCCAGTCCTTTCTCTTGAATCCTCCCTTGGGGACTCTGTGATCAGTTCAATGGTTGGCTGTGAGCATCTACGTTTGTATTGGTAAGGCTCTGGCAGAGCCACCCAGGAGACAGTTATATCAGGCATCTGAGCTATGCAATTCTTGGCATCCAAAATAGTGTCTCCATTTGGTGACTATTTATGGGTTGGATCAAGGACACATGCTCCACTATGTTCATAGCAGCCTTATTTATAATAGCTAGAAGCTGGAGACAACCGTGATGTCCCTCAACAGATACAGAAAATGTGGTACATTTATACAATGGAGTGTTACTCAGCTATTAAAAGCAATGAATTCATGAAATTCTTAGGCAAATGGATGGAACTAGAAAATATCATCCTCTGTGAGGTAACCCAATCATAAAAGAACACACATGGCATGAACTCACTGATAAATAGATATTAGCCCAAAAGTGGAATATCTAAGATATAATTCACAGACCACATGAAGCTCAAGAAGGAAGATCAAAGTCTAGTTACTTCAGTTCTTAGAAAGGGGAACAAAATACTAACAGGAACAAATACGGAGACAAAGTATGGATCAAAGACTGAAAGAGAGACCATCCAGAGACTTGAGGAGTATTAATATCAGTGGGCATGTTAATTCAGAAGGGGAAATATTTTCGCTCTTTCTTATCCTTAGACAAAGAACTACAGGAAACTAATGACTACTGGAAGAAGGGTGAGAATCCTCTTCCATGGATGGATCCCATTATAGGTTATTATAGGTTATAGGTTAAATGTAGAGTTTATACACACTAATAAAAACACACTCACATGTATATATATATACATGAAAATTATATAATTTATAATATATTATATAATTATATAATATAATTTATAATTTATAACATATATTTATGCCTATACTCTAATAACAAATATAATTAAAGAAAAATGGGTATCCTTTAGAGTGGAGGACATTAGATTGTTTTAAGGAAGGGACTTGGTAGAGGGTAGGACTGGGGAAATGATGTAAATCCATTTCTGTTAAAAGCACTAATATAATGATGCCAGAATACTAAAAATTTTATAAACATATGGCAGGGAAATTTCATGCTAAAAATAATAATGGCTATATATGATAAACACTTTTTTCTATTCCATGTTAGTCTACCATAAAGTTATATACTGATAGAAATCTTAACTCAAGATTTTACAAAATAAAGAATTTAATCAGGAAATTTCTAATGCAAACATTTTAAAAAGTCCACTTAATATGGTTCAGAAATATTTTTCAATTAGAACAATTAGAGATTAAGAGGTGATTTCTAGCAATTTTCATATTTCACTATGACTAATGAGGCAATAAACTTCAGGAGCTGAGAGGAGTCAAGTTCACTTAGGAGATGAATCAGATAAACCAGGCAATGGCTTCAGAGAAGTCATGTGTTGCCCTCTATAATTAACTGGCTTATAATAAATTATTTATTTGTATGACCTAGATAATTTATCCTTTTGCTTCTGGAGTATACAGTTAAAACTGAAGTAGATTACTTAATTTTTTTCTACATAATGAAATGGCAACATAGAATATTTTCTGTGAAAATCAAGTGAAAAAATTAAATGTCTAATAAAGACATGATATATGTATTTTATGAATTTAACCAATTTCATCATTTCAATTTTGCCTATTATATGTTCTACAAAAATAATCATTTACCCCTACTAAAAGTATGCCTGTTTTCAAGTGAGAAATCAAGACCCTTCAGTAGGATTATTCGGTTCAAATTTTCATTTTTGACTTTAACAGATAGGTTAATTTTAATAACGGAGAACTAATTAAACTCAAAACTCTTTAAGTTTAAACTATGGCAGGCATATGCACATATTAGCAAGTGCTATAAGATAATGATACTTCAATAAATATAAATCTAATCAATGTTTTAAAGTGTATATTGGTAAAATAAATTATATTCATAGATTATATCAATTTTGAAGATTTATGAATTTCAAAAATACATTGGTCCAATGTTATTTCTTTTGCTATGAAACAATCTTGACAAAAAGGGAATGTGGTTACCTTTAGCTCATATATCTAGGTTATAGTCTCTCATTTTCAATAAGCTTCTCATGAAATTTCAAATAACACATCTGTAATGAAGAGCAAAGAGGAATGAACACACTAATGTTCACTTGCTTACTATTTTATTTTATTTCATTATTTAATTGAATATTTTCTTTATTTACATTTCAAATGTTATCCCCTTTTCTGCTTCCCCCTCTGAAAAACACCCTCACCCTATCCTCTCCCTCTTTCCCTTGGTCACCAACCCACCCACTCCCATGTCCTATCCCTGGCATTCCCCTACACTGGGGCATAGAGCCTTCACAGTACTAAGGGCCTCTCGTGCGCTATTGTCTCGCCAGCAAGAACACACACATGAACAACCGGATCCTTCTGCAGCAATTCTTTATTATGCTAGCTTCAGCATGAAGACGAAGACCCCGAGGCCCAAAAAGGCACTGCTTATATACACCTCAGTGCGACGTGTCCACACCTGATTGGCTGCGCTCTCAGCATACCCCGGGATGTGCAGTGACTTGGCGCGAACACACTCTTGCACATGCGCATATTGCTTGTTTACCAGTTAGGCCACATAGGCACAGCAGAAACCTGCACCATCTTATAATGGTGATTGCAGATTGATAGGGACGGCTTCCCACAAGGGCCTCTCCTTCCATTGATGTCTGAGTAGGCCATACTCTGCTACATATGCAGCTGGAGCCATGAGTCCTATTGTGTGTACACTTTGATTGGTGGTTTAGTCCCTGGGAGCTCTGGGGGTGGGGTGGGGTACTGGTTAATTCATATTGTTGTTCCTCCTATGGGGCTGTAAACTCCTTCTCTAGCTCCTTCATTGGGGAAGCTATGCTCAGTTCAATGGATGGCTGTTGAGCATCCACTTCTGTATTTGGCAGGTACTGGCAGAGCCTTTCAAGAGAGAGCTATATCAGGCTTCTGTCAGGAAGCACTTGTTGGCATACACAACAGTGTCTGGGTTTGGTGATTGTATATGGGATGCATCCCTAGGTGAGACCAATGGCTTGTGTTGTAAGACCAAGAATTGACAAATGGGACCTCATAAAAATTGCAGAGCTTCTGTAAGGCAAAGGACACTGTCAATAAGACAAAAAGGTCACCAACAGATTGGGAAAGATCTTTACCAATCCTACATCTGAAAGAGGGCTAATATCCAATATATACAAAGAACTCAAGAAGTTAGATTTCAGAGAACCAAATAACACTAATAAAAAATGGGGTACAGAGCTAAACAAAGAATTCTCAACTGAGGAATACCAAATGGCTGAGAAGCACCTAAAAAATGTTCAAAATCTTTAGTCATCAAGGAAATGCAAATCAAAACAACCCTGAGAATCCACCTCACACCAGCCAGAATGGCTAAGAACAAAAACTCAGGTGAGAGCAGATGCTGGTGAGGATGTGGAGAAAGAGGAATACTCCTCAATTGCTGGTGGGATTACAAGCTGGTATATCCTCTCTGAAAATCTGTTTGGTGGTCTTCAGAAAATTGGACATAGTACTACCCAAGGACCCAGCTATACCACTCCTGGGCATATATAGAAAAATGTTCACCATGCAACAAGCACACTTGCTCAACTATGTTCATAGCAGATTTATTTGTAATAGTCAGAAACTGAAAACAACCCAGATGTTCTTCAACCAAAGAATGAATAAAGAAAATACAATTCATTTACACAATGAAGTACTTCTCAGCTATGAAAACAATGAATTCATGATATTCTTAGGCAAATGGATAGACCTAGAGGATATCATCCTGAGTGAGGTAACCCATTCAGAAAAGAACTCACATGATATGCAATCACTGATAAGTGGATATTAGCCCAGAAGCTTGGAATACCCAAGCTACAATTAACAAACAACCTGAAACTCAAGAAGAAGGAACACCAAAGTGTGGATACTTCGATCCTTCTTAGAAGCAGGAACAAAACACCAATGGAAGGAGTTACAGATTCAAAGTGTGGAGCAGAGACTGAAGGAATGCTTTCTCTCTTTTTAAACCTTGATTTCTGTATTCTTATATAGTAAAAGACACCCTGCTTAGTGAATACTACCAATCATACTAGGTTGAGTCTCCCCATATCAATTTACTTAAAATTATGATAAGTAGATAGCAAAATGTCTAAAGTGAATTATTTTTGAAGAAAAATTGATATAAAGTTCATAGTTTACAATTCTGACTACTGCAAGTTTCAAGTAGCATTGTGCACAGAGTTCTTTTAAGGATTCTTTGGTTATATTACAACATTGAAATGAAATGAAAGGAAACGTGTTGCATCTAAATAAGGAACAGAATGAGCCTATGACAAGACAGAAAACAAGAAGGTGAGGAAGTCTACTCATTTTGTAATAGGTACATTTCATTTAAACCTAAGAAGCCTGGTTCTATTGGGAGACATTAATCTATTCAAGACATAGGGGGTCCACGGCCTCATCTACTTCTCATAGGCTCAACCTCTTAAATGTCTTATCCCTCACCACTGCTACACTGAGGATCTAGCTGCCATCACACAATCCTTGGAGGAAACAGCAGATGGGACACTAGGGGGATTATTCTTTCAGAAAAACTTCTGGAAGTTTTGGCTTCTAATCTTAGCAGATACTGATGTCCTTACGCTATTCTTCCTGAACTCTTGAATCTGTAAATCTAAATTATTAGATATATCTAGAAATGTCTGGAGCTAAGACAAAAGGATGGACCATCCAGAGAGTACCTCACCCGGGGATCCAACCCATAATCAGCCACCAAACCCAGATACTATTGCATATGCCAGCAAGTTTTTGCTGAAAGGACCCTGATATAGCTGTCTCTTGTGAGGCAAGGCCAGTGCCTGGCAAATACAGAAGTGGATGCTCACAGTCATCTATTGGAGGGAACACAGGGCCCCCAATGGAGGATCTAGAGAAAGTACCCAAGAGCTGAAGGGGTCTGCAACCCCAACAGTACAAACTAACCAGTACCCCCAGAGCTCGTGTCTCTAGCTGCATATGTAGCAGATGGCCTAGTCGGCCATCATTGGGAAGAGAGGCCCCTTGGTATTGCAAACATTATATGCCCCAGTACAGGGGAATGTCAGGGCCAAGAAGTGGGAGTGGGTAGGTACGGGAACAGCTGGGGGGGGTTGTATAGGGAACTTTCGGTACAGCATTTGAAATATAAATAAAGAAAATATATAATAATGATAATAATAATAATAATAATAATGAAAGATCTGTCTAGAAGCATGATGTGCTACGTTTGCCAATGAAGTGATAAATGCTGATTTTGGAATAGGGTTTTATGTGATCTCTGAAACAGATTTTAGAGTTGAGGCATTGCAAAGTGAAAAGTTTGGATCAGCAGGATGTTTCAGCATATAAAGGCAGTTGCTCTCAAACCTGTTGACTTGAGTTCAATTCACTGTCTTAGAATCAAATGGTAGAAGAAAATGGACTCTACAAGTTGTACTCTAACCTCTACATATGGACTGTGGCATGTCTACTCATGTTCTCCCAAACACACAATAAATAAATAAATGTAATATGAGGCGCTTGCAAAGGAGACCATCTTTAAAACAAAAATGATTCTACAAAATCCATATTAAGTGTCTAGGTAGAAAGACTAGAGAGTGAAAGGTTACGTTTCCCCTTTTTTCTAACATGCTTCTACTGTAATTTGAGCATTAAATGCAAAGGTACTATCTTCTCAGTTTTGTACCTTACAGTCTAAGCAATGGAGGTTAGAATATAGTTAGCTAGTTAAGTGCCCCACACAAGACTCAAAGCCTGGATCCACCAGTATCGTGTGTATGAGGGACAATTTTGACAGCATGGGCAGAATGGCAGGCCAGGAACTGCAACTTCAGAAAAGCATCTTAGACTTTGGAAACAGTGAATTTCATTGGCTACTATATTCCTTTCCTAGCCCTTTCAAGAGTTTTCTATGTCCTAAATTTATTTATTTATTTATTTATTTATTTATTTATTTATTTATTTATTTATTTATTTATTTAAGATCTAGTTGAGAGACTGAAAGGATTTACATCTGCATTGAACTTAAATTGATACCTCTTTTGATGTGACTGTTTTTTTTAACATTTATTTTCTTGGATAATATTCTTATGAATGGGTATAGGAATTTTTGTGTCTAATAACATTCTTTAGATTTGTATGACCTAAATAGCATAATGCTCAATACATTGGTTCCAATAAATATTCACTTAATTAGTAAAATAGAAAATGGGCGATATCTTAGGCCCGATGTATAGTATTTTTCATTCACTGATATTTTTTTCTTATTTTATTTTATATTTTTAATTGAAAATAGATTTTTTTGTCATATAATATATTCTTATTATGGTCTCCCCTCCATCAACTCCCCTCTACTTCTCTACCCACCCAAATTAACATTCATTGTCTCTCATTATAAAACAAGCAAGTATTTAAAAATAATAATAAAATAAAAATATAAATTAAAACAAACAATCTAGAATAGGACAAAAACACAAACTGAAGGAAAAGAGAAAAAGAAAAGAGTATAAGACATATATACTGTCAAGAGGCATCCTAGGACAAGCTAAAAACAAGGAAGTTATCATCCTGAGGTGTTCACCTTGGTGTAACAATCTATGATGGAACTCCGATAGGCAAGGCCCAGAAGAAAAACATTTTAGGAAAGTTTCCTGCTATTAATAAGCCTTTTCTGTTATTATTAAGCATATATAACAATATTATATATACAATATAATATTAAGCATATATACAATATTGTAACAGTATTAGCCCATCCTTTTGAATAGATTTCTGCAGAACAATGAAGATGTCTTATAGTGATGCTATAGACAAATAGATGACTTCTCAAATTTTTTATATTGATCCTATAAGAATTCCTAAAATTATATCAGTATTTATTAAGCTTTTTTTTTTTATAGTGCAACTGCTATTAGGTCCTTTCTGATAGTCAAAACTGTAATGAGAACTCTGCCAGTCTCTAAGTGTCACCAGTTAACTGCTTCTGAGCTAGAAATCAGGCCTTCTACTTCTCAGAGCACATTTCAAAATGTTGTAATACCATTAATCAAAGGTAGTCGATAGGGAAACCGATGACTTATTATAGGTGCTAGGGCAGTAGATAAAATATTGACCAGGACTATCAATATAAAACTTCCCTAATAACTTCGTTATGATTTTTAATTCTACATCAATCTGTGGAGCTGTGATAGGTGATGAATGTTTAGCCAGATAATTACTCCTAATGGATATGTGTATGAACATTCTCTGTTGTAGACATTTTGTTAGATTTATGATTTGAATTTATGTGTAAACGTGTGATGAACTCTTTACCATGTGATTACACATTCTGAAAGATCTATAAGTTCTGAGGACAAAGAGAAGAGGAAACTTTCTCACACTCACCCTCTCTCCTTATTCCCTTTTTTTTTTTTTTGCATTCTTCTTATCCTGCTTTTCTTAGATTCCACTTATCCCATTTTTTGTAGACCCTTTATCCCTGTTTTACTTACAAGCCCTTTCCCCATTCCCTTAGAGAGGTTTCATAGGAAACATTTTACAACTTAGAACTAAACATTAAAATCAGTTTTCAAAGTGTCCCCTTTTCTTCCTGCAACTTCAACTAGCAGCCTGAAAGTTAGAGCCGCACACTTCCTGTGTAGATAGATCAAAGGCTACTTTACTTAATCTCCAGCTGTTTTATGATGACGTACTAAACAGTTTCTCACCTCAGTGTTGTTCAGAAGCCAGGTCAGCAACTGAGGCAAAGCAATTTAGACAGGAAAGTGTTTTATTATTAAACAGGAATCCTAACTATCTAGTACTAAGTCGTACTTCCCCAAGCCCCTGCAGATGTTCTTCCACCTCTACTGCCTCAAGGAGAACAAGAACAAGAAAGAAGACCCACTGGGGCTGATCCCCTGCAATATTCAGAGACCGAGACAAAGACACACACATTTGCAAATTTGGAAATCTTATAAAAACACAAAACTGAATAACATAATGTTTACAAAGAAACTGTAAGGTTATTTTAAAGAAAGCCATGGCAAAATATGAAGCAAATGACATCAAAATTGTCTTTGAATTCATTTGTTTAGCTCATCTATTATTATTTGGCATGGTGCATGCCCTTAGGAGTTATTTGTAAACCTGGTGAAACAGTGCAAGAAAACCCATTTTTCATTTGTGGGAAGTTATCAATTCAATGTAGCTTCTGGTTTAGAATTAAGATCTGGTTTCCAATTCCCCTTAAGCCTGGGACTCTGTCTGGCCCATGCATGTTCAGGTCCTGTTCATGCTGCCAGATTTATAAGTGTGTCAGTCCTTTAGTGACTTTCTAGAAATCCTTGTTTTCTTATTCTGTTGGCATTTACAGTCTTTGTGCTTCTTTTTTTTTTTTTAGGTATTTTCCTCATTTAAATTTCCAATGCTATCCAAAAAGTCCCCAATACACTCCCTCCCCCCACTCCTCTACCCACCCACTCCCACTTTTTGGCCCTGGCATTCCCCTGTACTGGGGCATATAAAGTTTGCAAGTCCAATGGATCTCTCTTTCCAGTGATGGCCGACTAGGCCATCTTTTGATACATATGCAGCTAGAGTCAAGAGCTCTGGGGTACTGGTTAGTTCATAATGTTGTTCCACCTATAGGGTTGCAGATCCCTTTAGCTCCTTGGGTACTTTCTCTAGCTCCTCCATTGGGGGCCCTGTGATCCATCCAATAGCTGACTGTGAGCATCCACTTCTGTGTTTGCTAGGCCCCGGCATTGTCTCACAAGAGACAGCTATATCTGGGTCCTTTCAGCAAAATCTTGTTAGTGTATGCAATGGTGTCAGCGTTTGGAAGCTGATTATGGGATGGATCCCTAGATATGGCAGTCTTTAGATGGTCCATCCTTTCTTCACAGCTCCAAACTTTATCCCTGTAACTCTTTCCATGGGTGTTCTGTTCCCAATTCTAAGAAGATGCAATGTGTCCACACTTTGGTCTTCGTTCTTCTTGAGTTTCATGGGTTTAACAAATTGTATCTTATATCTTGGGTATCCTAAGTTTTTGGGCTAATATCCACTTATCAGTGAGGACATATTGTGTGAGTTCCTTTGTGATAATGTTACCTCACTCAGGATGATGCCCTCCAGGTCCATCCATTTGCCTAGGAATTTCATCAATTCATTCCTTTTAATAGCTGAGTAGTACTCCATTGTGTAAATGTACCACATTTTCTGTATCCATTCCTCTGTTGAGGGGCATCTGGGTTCTTTCCAGCTTCTGGCTATTATTATTTTTTTCTTTTTACTTTTTTTTTTATTTTTAATATTTTTATTACATATTTTCCTCAATTACATTTCCAATGCTAACCCAAAAGTCCCACATAGCGCCCCCCACTTCCCTACCCACCCATTCCCATTCTTTTGGCCCTGGCATTCCCCTATATTGGGGCATATAAAGTTTGCAAGTCCAATGGGCCTCTCTTTCCAGTGATGGCCGACTAGGCCATCTTTCGATACATATGCAGCTAGAGACAAGAGCTCCGGGGTTCTGGTTAGTACATCATGTTGTTCCAACAATAGGGTTGCAGATCCCTTTAGCTCCTTGGGTACTTTCTCTAGCTTCTCCATTGGGAGCCCTGTGATACATCCAATAGCTGACTGTGAACATCCACTCCTGTGTTTGCTAGGCCCTGGCCTCGTCTCACAAGAGACAGCTATATTTGGGTCCTTTCAGCAAAATCTTGCTAGTGTATGCAATGGTGTCAGCGAATAGAAGCTGCTTATGGGATAGATCCCTGGATACGGCAGTCTCTAAATGGTCCATCCTTTCATCACAGCTACGAACTTTGTCTCTGTAACTCCTTCCCTGGGTGTTTTGTTCCCAATTCTAAGAAGGTGCACAGTGTCCACACTTTGGTCTTCATTCTTCCTGAGTTTCATGCGTTTATCAAATTGTATCTTATATCTTGGGTATCCTAAGTTTTGGGCTAATATCCAATTATCAGTGAATACATATTGTGTGAGTTCTTTTGTGATTGTGTTATTTCACTCAAGATGATGCCCTCCAGGTCCATCCATTTGGCTAGGAATTTCATAAATTCATTCTTTTTAATAGCTGAGTAGTACTCCATTGTGTAAATGTACCATAATTTCTGTATCCATTCCTCTGTTGAGGGACATCTGGGTTCTTTCCAGCTTCTGGCTATTATAAATAGGGCTGCTATGAACATAGTGGAGCATGTGTCCTTTTTACCGGTTGGGACATCTTCTGGATATATGCCCAGGAGAGGTATTGCTGGATCCTCCGGTAGTACTATGTCCAATTTTCTGAGGAACCACCAGACTGATTTCCAGAGTGGTTGTACAAGCTTGCAATCCCACCAACAATGGAGGAGTGTTCCTCTTTCTCCACATCGTCGCCAGCATCTGCTGTCACCCGAATTTTTGATCTTAGCCATTCTGACTGGTGTGAGGTGGAATCTCAGGGTTGTTTTGATTTGCATTTCCCTGATGATTAAGGATGTTGAACATTTTTTCAGGTGTTTCTCTGCCATTCGGTATTCCTCAGGTGAGAATTCTTTGTTCAGTTCTGAGCCCCATTTTTTAATGGGCTTATTTGACTTTCTGGAGTCCACCTTCTTGAGTTCTTTATATATATTGGATATTAGTCCCTTATCTGATTTAGGATAGGTGAAGATCCTTTCCCAATCTGTTGGTGGTTTTTTTGTCTTATTGATGGTGTCTTTAGCCTTGCAGAAGCTTTGTAGTTTCATGAGGTCCCACTTGTCAATTCTCGATCTTACAGCACAAGCCATTACTGTTCTATTCAGGAATTTTTCCCCTGTGCCCATATCTTCAAGGCTTTTCCCCACTTTCTCCTCTATAAGTTTCAGTGTCTCTGGTTTTATGTGAAGTTCCTTGATCCACTTAGACTTGACCTTAGTACAAGGAGATAGGAATGGATCGATTCGCATTCTTCTACATGTTAACAACCAGTTGTGCCAGCACCATTTGTTGAAAATGCTGTCTTTCTTCCACTGGATGTTTTTAGCTCCCTTGTCGAAGATCAAGTGACCGTAGGTGTGTGGGTTCATTTCTGGGTCTTCAATTCTATTCCATTGGTCTATTTGTCTGTCACTATACCAGTAGCATGCAGTTTTTATCACAATTGCTCTGTAGTAGAGCTTTAGGTCCGGCATGGTGATTCCACCAGAGGTTCTTTTATCCTTGAGAAGAGTTTTTGCTATCCTAGGTTTTTTGTTATTCCAGATGAATTTGCAGATTGCACTTTCTAATTCGTTGAAGAATTGAGTTGGAATTTTGATGGGGATTGCATTGAATCTGTAGATTGCTTTTGGCAAGATAGCCATTTTTACAATGTTGATCCTGCCAATCCATGAGCATGGGAGATCTTTCCATCTTCTGAGATCTTCTATAATTTCTTTCTTCAGAGACTTGAAGTTTTTATTATACAGATCTTTCACTTCCTTAGTTAGAGTCACGCCAAGATATTTTATATTATTTGTGACTATTGAGAAGGGTGTTGTTTCCCTAATTTCTTTCTCAGCCTGTTTATTCTTTGTGTAGAGAAAGGCCATTGATTTGTTTGACTTAATTTTATATCCAGCTACTTCACCGAAGCTGTTTATCAGGCTTAGGAGTTCTCTGGTGGAATTTTTAGGGTCACTTATATATACTATCATATCATCTGCAAAAAGTGATATTTTGACTTCATCTTTTCCAATTTTTATCCCTTTGATCTCCTTTTGTTGTCGAATTGCTCTGGCTAGGACTTCAAGTACAATGTTGAATAGGTATGGAGAAAGTGGACAGCCTTGTCTAGTCCCTGATTTTAGAGGGATTGCTTCAAGCTTCTCACCATTTACTTTGATGTTGGCTACTGGTTTGCTGTAGATTGCTTTTATCATGTTTAGGTATGGGCCTTGAATTCCTGATCTTTCCAAGACTTTTATCATGAATGGGTGTTGGATCTTGTCAAATGTTTTTTCCGCATCTAAAGAGATGACCATGTGGTTTTTGTCTTTGAGTTTGTTTATATACTGGATAACATTGATGGATTTCCGTATATTGAACCATCCCTGCATCCCTGGGATGAAACCTACTTGGTCAGGATGGATGATTGTTTTGATGTGTTCTTGGATTCGGTTAGCAAGAACTTTATTGAGGATTTTTGCATCAATATTCATAAGGGATATTGGTCTGAAGTTTTCTATCTTTGTTGGGTCTTTTTGTGGTTTAGGTATCAGAGTAATTGTGGCTTCATAGAATGAGTTGGGTAGAGTACCTTCTGTTTCTATTTTGTGGAATAGTTTGTGAAGAACTGGGATTAGATCTTCTTTGAAGGTCTGATAGAACTCTGCACTAAACCCATCTGGTCCTGGGCTTTTTTTAGTTGGGAGACTATTAATGACTGCTTCTATTTCTTTGGGGGATATAGGGCTGTTTAGATCATTAACCTGATCTTGATTCAACTTTGGTACCTGGTATCTGTCTAGGAACTTCTCCATTTCATCCAGGTTCTCCAGTTTTGTTGAGTATAGCCTTTGGTAGAAGGATCTAATGGTGTTTTGGATGTCTTCAGGATCTGTTGTTATGTCTCCTTTTTCATTTCTGATTTTGTTAATTAGGATGCTTTCCCTGTGCCCTCTAGTGAGTCTGGCTAAGGGTTTATCTATCTTGTTGATTTTCTCAAAGAACCAGCTCCTTGATTGGTTGATTCTTTGAATCGTTTTTCTTGTTTCCACTTGGTTGATTTCGCCCCTGAGTTTGATTATTTCCTGCTGTCTACTCCTCTTGGGTGAATTTGCTTCCTTTTGTTCTAGTGCTTTTAGGTGTGTTGTCAAGCTGCTAATGTGTGCTCTCTCTAGTTTCCTTTTGGAGGCACTCAGAGCTATGAGTTTTCCTCTTAGAAATGCTTTCATTGCGTCCCATAAGTTTGGGTATGTTGTGGCTTCATTTTCATTGAACTCTAAAAAGTCCTTAATTTCTTTCTTTATTCCTTCCTTGACCAAGGTATCATTGAGAAGAGTGTTGTTCAGTTTCCATGTGAGTGTTGGCTTTCTATTATGTTGTTATTGAAGATCAGCCTTAGTCCATGGTGATCTGATAGGATGCATGGGACAATTTCAATATTTTTGTATCTGTTGAGGCCTGCTTTGTGACCAATTATGTGGTCAATTTTGGAGAAGGTACCATGAGGTGCTGAGAAGAAGGTATATCCTTTTATTTTAGGATAGAATGTTCTGTAGATATCTGCCAGATCCATTTGATTCATAATTTCTCTTAGTTTCACTGTGTCCCTGTTTAGTTTCTGTTTCCATGATCTGTCCATTGGTGAAAGTGGTGTGTTGAAGTCTCCCACTATTATTGTATGAGGTGCAATGTGTGCTTTGTGATTTACTAAAGTTTCTTTAATGAATGTGGCTGCCTTTGTATTTGGAGCATAGATATTCAGGATTGATAGTTCCTCTTGGAGGATTTTACCTTTGATGAGTATGAAGTGTCCCTCCCTGTCTTTTTTAATGACTTTGGGTTGGAAGTCAATCTTCTCAGATATTAGAATGGCTACTCCAGCTTGTTTCTTCATGCCATTTGCTTGGAAAATTGTTTTCCATCCTTTTATTCTGAGGTAGTGTCTATCCTTTTCTCTGAGATGAGTTTCCTGTAAGCAGCAAAATGTTGGGTCTTGTTTGTGTAGCCAGTTTGTTAGTCTATGTCTTTTTATAGGGGAGTTGAGTCCATTGATATTAAGAGATATTAAGGAAAAGTAATTGTTGTTTCCTGTTATTTTTGTTGTTAAAGTTGGCATTTTGTTCTTGTGTCTGTCTTCTTTTAGGTTTGTTGAGGGATTACCTTCTTGTTGTTTCTAGGGCGTGGTTCCTGTCCTTGTATTGGTTTTTTTCTGTTATTATCCTTTGAAGGGCTGGATTCCTGGAGAGATAATGTGTGAATTTGGTTTTGTCGTGGAATACTTTGGTTTCTCCATCTATGTTAATTGAGAGTTTGGCTGGGTATAGTAGCCTGGGCTGGAATTTGTGTTCTTTTAGTGTCTGTATAACATCCGTCCAGGATCTTCTGGCTTTCATCGTCTCTGGTGAAAAATCTGGTGTAATTCTGATAGGCTTGCCTTTATATGTTACTTGGCCTTTTTCTCTTACTGCTTTTAGTATTCTATCTTTATTTAGAGCATTTGTTGTTCTGATTATTATGTGTTGGGAGGTATTTCTTTTCTGGTCCAGTCTATTTGGAGTTCTGTAGGCTTCTTGTATGTTCATGGGCATCTCTTTCTTTAGATTTGGGAAGTTTTCTTCTATAATTTTGTTGAAGATGTTTGCTGGTCCTTTGAGTTGAAAATCTTCATTCTCATCCACTCCTATTATTCGTAGGTTTGGTCTTCTCATTGTGTCCTGCATTTCTTGGATGTTTTGAGTTAGGATCTTTTTGCATTTTACATTTTCCTTGATTGTTGTGCTGATGTTCTCTATGGAATCTTCTGCACCTGAGATTCTCTCTTCCATCTCTTGTATTCTGTTGCTGATGCTCGTATCTATGGTTCCAGATTTCTTTCCTAGGGTTTCTATCTCCAGTGTTGCCTCATTTTGGGTTTTCTTTATTGTGTCTACTTCCCTTTTTAGGTCTAGTATGGTTTTGTTCATTTCCATCATCTGTTTGGATGTGTTTTCCTGTTTTTCTGTAAGGACTTCTACCTGTTTGATTATGTTATCCTGTTTTTCTTTAAGGATTTGTAACTCTTTAGCAGTGTTCTCCTGCAATTCTTTAAGGGATTTTTGTGCTACCTCTTTAGTGTCTTCTGCCTGTTTAGCATTGTTCTCCTGTATTTCTTTAAGTGTGTTATTAAAGTCCTTCTTGAAGTCCTCTACCATCATCAGGAGATATGCTTTTAGATCCGTGTCTAGCTTTTCCGGTGTGTTGGGGTGCCCTGGACTGGGCGACGTGGGAGTGCTGGATTCTGATGATGGTGAGTGGTCTTGGTTTCTGTTAGTAAGATTATTAGGTTTACCTTTCGCCATCTGGTAATCTCTGGGGTTAGTTGTTGTCGTTGTCACTGTTTAAAGATTGGAGCAGAAGCTGTGTTCCACTCACCAGCAGTCTCAAAATCCTGTGGCGGGGATCGTGGTTAGCTGGCGGTTGTCAGGCAACCCTGCGCTCCAGCTACCCCTGCACTGATCCGGCTGGATGAGGCCTGTGGCCCTACTCAGGCCGGTTTCTGCTTCCCTAACTAGTGCAGTCTCAGGTCCCGCGCGCAATTGGATTGGAGCAGAAGCTGTGTTCCACTCTCCAGAAGTCTTAAGATCCTGTGGCGGGTGTTGTGTGTAGCTGGCGAGTGTCAGCCGACCCTGCGCCCCAGCTGCCCTGGTGCTTTTCTGACCGGAAGAGGGTTGTGGCCCTATGTAGGCCGGATTTCTCTCTCCTCAACCAGAGCAGTCTCAGGTCCCGCGTGATTGGACTGGAGCAGAAGCTGTGTTCCACTCACCAGCAGTCCCAAAATCCTGCAGCGGGGGTCGTGGGTAGCTGGCGGGTGTCAGGCAACTCTGCGCTCCAGCTACCCCGGCGCTATTCCGGTTGGATGAGGCCTGTGGCCCTACTCAGGCCGGTTTCTGCTTCCCTAACTAATGCAGTCTCACATCCCGCGCGCAATTGGATTGGATCAGAAGCTGTGTTCCACTCACCAGAAGTCTTAAGATCCTGTGGTGGGTGTTGTGGGTAGCTGGCGAGTGTCAGCCGACCCTGCGCCCCAGTTGCCCCGGTGCTTTTCTGACCGGATGAGGCTTGTGGCCCTATTGCTTCTGGCTATTATAAATAAGGCTGCTATGAACATAATGGAGCATGTGTCCTTCTTACTGGTTGGAACATCTTCTGGATATATGCCCAGGAGAGGTATTGCTGGATCCTCTGGTAGTATTATGTCCAATTTTCTTATAGAGGAGAAAGTAGGGAAAAGCCTCAAAGATATGGGTACAGGGGAAAAATTCCTGAATAGAACAGCAATGGCTTGTGCTGTAAGATCGAGAATCGATAAATGGGACCTCATAAAGTTGCAAAGCTTCTGCAAGGCAAAAGACACTGTCAATAAGACAAAAAGACCACCAACAGATTGGGAAAGGATCTTTATCTATCCTAAATCAGATAGGGGACTAATATCCAATATATATAAAGAACTCAAGAAGGTGGACTCAAGAAAATCAAATAACCCCATTAAAAATGGGGCTCAGAACTGAACAACGAATTCTCACCTGAGGAATACCGAATGGCAGAGAAGCACCTGAAAAAATGTTCAACATCCTTAATCATCAGGGAAATGCAAATCAAAACAACCCTGAGATTCCACCTCACACCAGTCAGAATGGCTAAGATCAAATTCAGGTGATAGCAGATGCTGGCGAGGATGTGGAGAAAGGGGAACACTCCTTCATTGTTGGTGGGATTGCAAGCTTGTACAACCACTCTGGAAATCAGTTTGGTGGTCTTTGTGTTTCTTATTCTGTGTAGTTTGCTCAGCCTTGACTGGAAGGGTTTAATGAAGATATCTTATTTAGAATTGGGTGTTCCAAGGTCTCTCACTCTCTGCTCATTGTCCAGATGTGGGTTTCTGTATTTGTTTCTACCTGGTATAGGATGTCTTACTACAATCCATACATACAGACACTAAATATTATTTTTCATTTCACATACAAGGAACTGCATAATGTATAGGTTTAGTAACTGGTCTGAAACTGTGCATTATTAATTATGATTAATTATGGTTAATTGAGGCAAGTTGATTCAATAACATGTACCATTTATCAGTCCTCAGAAATCTATAATATGCTCAGTGGATATACCATAAATATACCTCAGAGTATACCTATATTGTACAGTACATCTATAGGGTCAAAGGTGACATGGTTGAGGAACTCATAAGATGTATATAGGAGCTGAGAGTGGTGAAAACTACAAATAATGATCCTATTAGGCACAAATAAATAAATATGCTTGTGGGGCAGTGGACGATGGAAGAAAGCCTGGTAAGGTTGAGTTAGGGCTTGAAGCCACAGAGACCCAGAAGGGATGGTAGGAGCTTTGCCTGCTCCCAAATCCAGGCCCCTGTCACATAGCCACACCACCTCATAGAGAGAATTGTCACTACCAGTCACATAGGGGCTATGTCCACAGTCCCTCCTCATGTAGATGAGGCATCTCAATCCAAGATAATAGAAAGCACTTATTACAAGACCCATCCCACCCCCAAACTGTATATAATATTCTATGCAGAAGGAATAAAGGTGTGTGAGAATTATTCCATCATCTGAGAGCATCTGTCACGAGACTCATAATACTGCCAGGGAGAGCTGTAAGACAGTAACACAGCTCTCTCAAAGCTTTTGCCACCTGAAGTTCCCATTCACTCCACTCATTTACTAGCCAGCCCTCAGCTTGGCTCAGCTCACCACAGCCAGTGCAGCCAGTGTCTTGAGGCAACAAGGGCTCCCAGGGCAGCAGCATCATAGCAGGAGATAGCAGTAGTGGCAGCAGCAGTAGAGACAGCAGGAGGCACTCCCCCCCCAACCCCCATGCCCGCCATTCCCTGCCTCCACCTCCCTGTTCATGCTCTTTCTTCTTCCCTTGAACTCTCCTACCAGGCCAGACCAGAGATCTCTGTGGATAGCCTCTTGGTCACACACAGGCACACACACACTTAACAAAAACAAACAAACAAACAAACAAACAAACAAACAAACAAAAAAGATTTCAGACAGAGAAACCCTGAGACAATATGGGAACTAATATCAACCAGATTCAGTGGGTTGGAAACAAATCAAGGGGCAGACAGGAGGACCAGGTGTATATTTAAGTAAGTTAACACATCTCCTGAGAACCATGAGACATCTTTGCAGCATCTGAAGAGCTGGAAGAAGATCATGGGTTTTGTTGTTGTCCTTTCTGTTTTAGTTTTCCCCAGCAGTTTATAAGTTACTGACAGAGTGGGTAGTATCTAGAAATAAAATAGGAGGCAGCCAATAATTCAGTGTTACTTTCTTGTTTGATGAACTTGAATCTATGGCACATGCCATTTAAGAGAAAAAGTATTTATTTATTTTTAGCCAACTAGAGTTGAGCCTAAATAATCAGTGTATCAGAGAGACTTAGTTGGTTTCCAAAAATCTAGAATAATGTTCTTTCCTTTGCCTTTAGCAGAATAAGAGGAAGCCATGAAATGCACAATGCTGAGATGATGAAAATCCTTGCTCCGTGCTCTCTTAAGTATATATAATTGTAGGTCATTCTGAAATCCTGTGCTCCCTATTATAGCTTCATTTTTTGAGCAAACATTTGAGCTCTGACTTCCACAGACATCTCTGATATTACTTATTTTGCTGGATATACTTCCTGTTCTCAATTCCCCTCCTTTTCCCTAAGGGAGGAAGTAGTGAAATCTGAAAGGCCACCTAAGTTGGCAGAAAAAAAAATGGTACTCCAATATTTAACAATGAAGATAAATCTTTGGAAAGGCTACATGGAAACATATTTATCAAATTTAACAGGAGGTAAATATTTAAGCATTCTTTCTTTCATTTTAGTATGATGCAGTGATGTTACGTTTTATTTCATTTTCTTTCCAATAACTGTTTCACCCTGAGAGCAGTGTTCTCTCTCTGAGGGCCAGACACTGACATTTCTGTGGACTTAATCTATATGTTCGAGGACACACCAAAGGTTAAGTAAATTCCATTTTTAATGCCATGATCACTAAATTGGAAATGTTAGCAGATTTAAGTTTTGACAACTCTGGCCCTTCATCTTGAATAAAGATTCCATATTGTAAAATATCAGATGCTGCAAGCTATAAATGGGCTTTTCTTTCTTTCTTTTTCAGATTTTCTTGTTACTTAATGGTGTAGTCACTCACTGCCTGTGGACTCTATCCAGTCTTCCAGGCAACAGTCATGCTGCACTGCTAGCTCTCTCTCTCTCTCTCTCTCTCTCTCTCTCTCTCTCTCTCTCTCTCTTTCATTAATTAATTTACTTGTTCACTTTGCACTCCATTGCAGCCCCCACTCCTCCCAGTCCTTCCAACACACAGCACCACCTCAATTCCTTCCACCTCCCTTTGGTACCAATCCACCCTGGCAAATCAAGTCGGTGTAGGACTAGGCACATCTTTTCCCACTAAGGCCTAAGAAGTCATCCTAGTTAAGGAAACAGATTCCACAGACAGGCAACAGAGTTTAAAATATCCACAGGTTATTTTTATTATTATTAATTTTTGTCACATGCATACATGTATATGCTTGTACATATTGTTCCTAATCTCAAAATTAAACATGCAGTAAGTTAGCTAAACTGCTCTACTTTTTAAAGATATAGTTAGGACAATCTATTTGAATTTTACAACTTACCTTAGCAATCAAGTTTACTTCTGTGATCTTTTTGTCCTATCAGAGCCAAGTTGTTGTCTACAGTTAGTGAGTCTTATGCTTTCTTTTCTGCTGAATGGTTGTGTAAGGGCAGAAAAATGAAAGCAAACGTAATCAAAAAGTAAAAGCACTCACTACAATTGAGCATCAGTGACAAGTCCAGAGTACATCCGATGAACAGAAAATGCTGTTTTGCTGTTAACATCTGGATATTTCTATTTATAGAAAGATGCCACAAGTTAAACACAGAAGACTATGGCACATGAATCCAATAAAATTTGGAATGTATAGCTGCCTGCAATATAAGAGGATTTTTACCCAATATATTTGCCAAAAATCCATATCAAGAGTAAATTGTTCTGTATAGTTGACAATCAAATTCTTCATAACCGGTATTCTTGCATAAATTAATAGAATCCCTGAAGTGTTCTGTATGTTTCAAAGTCAATACTGCTGAAGCTTAAAATTTACATGTGATAAGCAGGATGATATTTCTTAATAATGACCTAAATAAAAGGAAATTATGTGAAGATTTTGAATTAAATGCTTCCATGCTGAGTGGCTCAGCTTAAATTATTCTTGTCTCTAGATGGCATGATTCCCATTGTCCATATTTCTCTACAGGTTGAAGAAAGTACCAAACACATCTAAAAATATTCTTGGTTTCCCTACAGTGAATGACTGCAATTGTTTGCTGTAAAGATTGTACCGGATAACATGCCTCACTGAGATAGCTGTCATAACTCATGGGCTCAGAGTAAGTTGAAGAGCCCTCCCTCCTTGGAACATTTTACCCATCCAGAAGAAAATCCACAATTCCTCTTTCATTTCTAAACACTTTCACAGAATTTAGTGCATTATATCCTCAATATTCCTTCTGTCCCCTGACTAACAAACATAAGGACCTAACACACACTTTATTGCACAAATATGTATGCCATACTAATGAGGAAACAGACCATATGTATGATGTGTGGTCTGTTTAACATATAATTTTACTCCAATCTTTGTCTCTGTTTCTCCTCCCATGGGTATTTTGATCCCCCTTCTAAGAAGGACTGAAGTATCACTGTCCACCTGAGTATGCATCCCATACATAATCACCAAACCCATACACTATTGTAGATGCCAACAAGTGCTTACTGAGAGGAACCTAATACAGCTGTCACCTGAGAAACTCTGCCAGTGCCTGACAAATACAGAAGTAGATGCTCACAGCCTTGGACAGAGCACAGGGTCCCCAATAAAAGAGCTAGAGAAAGTACCCAAAGAGTTGAAGGGGTTTGCAGCCCCACAGGAGGAACAACAATATGAAACAACCAGTACCCCCAGAGCTCCCAGGGACTAAACCACCAACCAAAGAGTACACATGGAGGAACCCTTGACTCCAGCTGCATATGTAGCACAGGATAGACTTGTGGGACATCAGTGAGAGGAGAATCCCTCAGTCTTGTGAAGGTTCAATGCCCCAGTTTAGGGGAAGGCCAGGACAGGGAAGAGGGAATGGGTGGGTTAGTGAGCAGGGGGAGAGGAATGGGATGGGATATTTTGGGAGGAAATGAGGAAAGGGGATAAAATTTGAAATGTAAATAAAGAAAATATCTAATAAAAATCAAAACAATATAATTTTACGTTGACCGTCATGACTAAAATGGAAGGTAAACCATGAAAGATAAATTATGTTAAAATTTTGTTTTATTTGATATTATCTTTTTTTTTACTTCGTTGCATATCTGCTTCTTTAAAATTTTTTTGATATTTTCTTCATTTATATTTCAAATGATATCCCAAAAGTCCCCTATACCCTCCCCTCCCCTGTTCCCCAACCCACATACTCCCACTTCCTGGCCCTGACATTCCCCTGCAACCAGGGCATGCTGGGTGATCTAAGATATTTAACAGTTATATAAAAATTTGTATTTAACAGCTATTATCTGTCAATTATGGAAGTAGATAGCAGAGATATTGGTATGAAAGCCAATATACTTCCCCTTAAGGAAATTATAATTGAATAAAAGAAACTTGCTATCAGAAATTTTCAAATTATTGAAAATGAATTTAATGTATATATTATTTATCTTTATTAAATAACACTGATATATAGAAAACAATATATGACTCTGGTAACGTTCAAAGAACCAGAACTACAATTATGTTAATAACTTTTATTTTATTTATTTATTTATTTATCTATCTATTTATTTATTTATTTTTATTTATTTTTGGAAAGCAAGTTTACAATTTTTTTCCCTTTGGAAAACATATTTTATTTTTATTTTATTTTTTTTAGATATTTTCTTCATTTACATTTCAAATGCTATTCCAAAAGTCCCCTATACCCTCCCCCTGCCCTGCTCCACTCAGTGGATACTCATTCTCACTTCTTGGCCCTGCTTTCCCCTGTACGGGGGTATATAAAGTTTGCTAGACCAAGGGGCCGCTCTTCCCAATGATGGCCAACTAGGCCATCTTCTGCTACATATGCAGCTAGAGACATGATGAATTTATGAAATTCTTGGTCAAATATATGTATCTGGAGGATATCATCCTGAGTGAGGTAACCCAAACACAAAAGAAGTCATTTGATATGCACTCACTGATAAGTGGATATTAGCCCAGAAACCTAGAATACCCAAGATACAACTTCCAACACACAAGAAAATCAAGAGGAAGATCAACTTGTGGCTACTTCATTCCTCCCTAGAATAGGGAACAAAATATCCATGGAAGGAGTTGCAGAGACAAAGTTTGGAGCTAAGACGAAAGGATGGACCATCTAGAGACTGCCCCACCTGGGAGTCTATCCCATAATCAGCTACCAAATGCAGACACTATTGCAAATGCCAGCAAGATTTTGCTAAAAGGACCCTGATATAGCTGTCTCCTGTGAGGCTTTGCCAGTGCCTGGCAAATACAGAAGTGAATGCTCACAGTCATCTATAGGATGGAACACAAGGGCCCCAATATAGGAGCTAGAGAATGTACCCAAGAGCTGAATGGGTCTGCAACGCTATAGGTGGAACAAGTTTACATTTTTTTATTAAGAGCACTCAATTTTTTCATAGCCATTATCTAAAGCTTCACTTCTAGGAATCTTTAATAAGTCATTTGTAACAGGCATTCAGAAGGAAATAGGCAAATACATAGTAACTGGGAAATATCAAACACACTGTGACACATATATTCATTAGATTATTATATGGCAACTACAAATAGTTCAAACATCTGTTAACACTGTAATTGCTTGCGACATATTAACAAGTAAAATAGGCTGAATACTGAGTATACACAATATAGTCATTTGTTAGAAAACAAACAAAAATATCAGCAGTGGCTGTATTTTGGATGCAAAATTAGTACTGATTTCTAAATTGTCAGCTTTATGTTCTTACATATTTTCTACTTTTCATAGAGAACATATAGTGCTATAATCAAGGAAACTCTTAAGGAAATTTGAACAAATTATTTCCACACATTCAGACAGGAACCAATTTTATATACTAAAAGTCACAAACCATTGAGCCAGTGTATTAATTTTTTAAAACCAAACTAAGCAGAACCTGGAGAATCCAAACAGTAACATGAACTATATCTGTTCTAAACATACAACCTGAAATGTGGCTCATGATGATCCCAGCATTTAAGAGGTAGAGAGTCTATGGGATGCATCCCCAGGTGGGGCAGTCTCTGGATGGTCCTTCCTTCAGTCTCTGCCCCGAACTTTGTCTCTGTCACTCCTTCCATGGGTATTTTGTTTCCCCTTCTAAGAAGGATTGAAGTATTAACTGTTTGGTATTCCTTCTTGAGTTTCATGTGTTTTACAAATTGTATCTTGGGTATTCTGAGCTTTTGGGCTAAAGCTTATCAGTGAGTGCATGTCATGTGTGTTCTTTTGTGATTGGGTTACCTCACTCAAGATGATATCCTCTCCAGAACCATCCATTTGTCTAAGAATTTCATAAATTCATTGTTTTTAATAGCTGCATAGTACTCCATTGTGTAAATGTGCCACATTTTCTGTATCCATTCCTCTGTTGAAGGACATCTGGGTTCTTTCCAGCTTCTGGCTATTATAAATAAGGCTGCTATGAACATAGTGGAGCATGTGTCCTTATTAGAAGTTGGAGCATCTTCTGGGTATATGCCCAGGAGTGGTATTGATGGATCTTCCAGTAGTACTATGTCCAATTTTCTGAGAAACCACCAAACTGATTTCCAGAGTAGTTGTACCAGCACCATACCCAGCAACTATTGCAGATGCCAATGAGATTTTGCTGACAGGAACCTGATATAGCTTTCTCCCGAGAGGCTCTGCCAGTGCCTGGCAAGTACCGAAGTAGATGTTCACAGTCATCCATTGGACAGAGCACAGGGTCCCTGATGAATGAGCTAGAGAAAGTACCCAAGGAGCTGAAGGGGTTCAAATCCTCATAGGAGGAACAACAAATGAACTAACCTGTACCCTCAGAGCTCCATGGGACTAAACCATCAATCAAAGAAAACACATTATGGGGCTTGTGTCTCTATCTGCATATATAGGAGAGGATGGCCTAGATGGTCATCAATGGGAGGAGAGGCTTTGTGAAGGTTCTATGTCCCAGTATAGGGGAATGCCAGGACCAGGAATGGGAGTGGATGGGTTGGAAAGCAAAGGGAGGGGGGAGAAGATAGGGGATTTTTTTGGAGAGGAAACAAGGAAAAAAGATAATATTTGAAATATAAATAAAATATCTAATTAAAAAAGAAGAGATTTACAATAAAATAATTATATTAGGGGAGGGGGGGAAGAGGTAGAGAGTCAAGTGAATCTGTGAGCTCCAGGCCAGCCTGCCTATACAAGTTCCAGGACACTCAGGCTTATACAGAGAAACCTTGTCATAAGAAAGGAAGGCAGGCAGGGAGGGAGAAGGTGAGAGAGGGAGGGAAGGGAAGAGAAGGGAAGGGAAGGGAAGGGAAGGGGAAGGGGAAGAGGGTGGATGGATGGATGGATGGATGGATGGATGGATGGATGGGTGGGGCCAGGGGCTTTGGGAGGGGGCTGAAGCAGAAGAGTAGCTACAAGTTCAAGTACAGTCTAGTCTACATAGCAAGTTCAGGCAAGCCAGGGCTACACTGTGGGACCTTGCTCAAAACAAATAAACCTTAAAGCAGGCATGATGGGACAGGTAGGCCGACTTTGAGATTGTGAGTTTGAAGACAGTCTGGAGAACTTTAAAACAAAACAAAACCAACTCTATAGAATTATAAATTTTATGTAGTCTGACTAAAAAAGTTTAGATTACTAAATATATTAAAATAAATTATAATTGGGCATAATAGTTAAGTTTTTATGGGTATTTTGTTTAAAAATAACATTGGTAAATTCTAATATTCCTAACCCTATAATGCAAACCACGAGAAGAAAAATGTTAACTCTTTTCATGTCTTGTAGTAATAAAACTAACCTTTTTTTGTGGTGATTGAGAGCAAAACAACAAACTGACTTGAGACACTGCTGGTCCATTGGCAGAGCACAGTCTGCAAATTTCCTAATTTTCCCACCCACGTTCATAAAATAAAATCACTTTCCTCCCTCATTCTCCATGGAACTCTTGCCAGGTGATTATTCTTCTTCCTGTCATCCAGCTCTTCTGTCCATACTCACCCTAATTTCTATAGCTGACATTTTCAACTATTACCCCCATTAATACAAAAATCCTGGATGGACGCTGCCAGCATGGCACTCGCTCCTTTAACACAAATGCCACAACAATCTCCTATCTTAGTTCCTCTACTTTGCCTAAGAGAAAAGAATAATTCTAAATTTCTCTGCAAAGCATTTAAGGCCCTCCATAACTGATTTCTTGGTACTCTCCATTCTATGTCACATTTTGTGCTTCCTTTTTTTCCACTTCTTCCCTTGGGATGTCCAGGGACTGCTGGACATCATGAGGGGAAGGAAGGATGGAGCGGAGCCAAATTCCACAGTATGCCAAGCAGGGAAGGATGTACTGAAGCCCAGTTCTGCAGTCTGATTTTTCCTTTACACACGAGGCAGAAAAGGATAAAGCAAAGTCCACAGCAGGATCCAGGTCTGGCAGTGAATGCTGGGGGAAGGGCTTCTCTGAAGATTTCAGTGTTGCAACTTATAGAAAACAGCTTTCTTATCTTAGACAGTAGTCAATCAAACAGCTTGTGTGCATATACTTTATTCAGGGTGAATCAAGGGCTATATATATATTGATCCTGGAGAGTGGGAAGGGGTTCTTCTTAAGGTGAAGTTTCATAAGCTGAAGTTTAAGGTTCAGGGGATACCTTGTTTGCATGGAAAGACATTCCTAGAAATTAAATCTGTAATTTCCTCCAGAAAATTCCTCCATGACCTTCCTCAGGTAGAAGATTGGGATCAGATTCCCCATATCAGGTGGAGAAGAGGAAATCCACTATGAAAAGGGAATCTTCCATTTTGCACTAACAAAGCTCTGGAAAGCTATCCGGGCATGGCAGACTTAGTAGTGCTGTGTAACACTTTATTCTTAAATTCTATTCGCATCTATCTTCATTGTCTGTCTTCTTCAAGTCTCTAAATTTGTTCACTCTGCCTGTTAACTCTTTGTAGAATCCATTTGGGCTTCTTTTTTTTTTTTTTTTTTTTTTGCCAAGTTCTCATTCTGTGGCCTCAATTAAATGACCCTCAGCCTCTCAGAATGCTGAATTACATATATGAGACACTATATCAGGATCTATTATCTTAATATCTAAACTAATTATTTTGCTGCCCATGCTTCCTCTGCCCAATCCCAGCCTGAACTTCTTGGTCCATTCATCCCACTCTAAGCCTAGGATAGGTACTTATATAAGTATTCTACATTTTTCCCATAAATGAATCATTTCTAAATTTATCAAGTATCTCAAAATGGAATAGAAGCTCTTTACTAGATAAAAATGTCTTATTTCTACAATATGGCTTACATACACAATGTTCTGTCAATTTAAGAAATGACCTTGAAGCACCATGATACAACCAAGAGAAACACTAGAGGTTCCTAGTCCCAGAACAAAAGATGCTACTGCACTGGCAGCTCAATATACAGAGTTTTTCTTCAGCTGTTTTTGATGCTTTCTGGAGAGGCACTTCTGATTGCTCTATAAGATAGAGAGATCAGATCTTGTGGAAGAGTGATTCCCTACACTTTCTGCTTTTATGGGCATAATGATATGGCCTAGTTTGGTGCCAACCTTGGGAACTGTCAGCTTTTGGAAGGCCCTCGGTGTTCTGGATAGTCCTTTTAAATTGCTGGTGGTGGGCAAATGGGTGTAGAACCACTTGCACCCGATTAGCAGCTGCAGGGATGTTGCTCTTCTCATTGATAATCACATATGGTAAATTCTTGTCTTTTCTTGCAGAGCTTTCAGGATCTTTAATAAGAAAACAGCACCTTTTCTTAGCGCTGGGCTTCAGGCCCATACCAACCAACTCTCCCCATCCAGGCAATGACAGGTCTAAGTCCTTTGGATTATTTGCCTCTGTAGCTTCCCTTTTCTCTTTTAAGAACTCTATTATGACATCATTCCCAGCAAAAGCTTCCTTTATTAGCTGCTTGTGATCTGTCTCCACTTCATCTTCCTACTCCTGTAGTGTGGGCACTGCCAAAGACTTCACAGGAGGTGGTGTAATTAGGAGGGTCGGTAGATCTGCCATTTGTTCCTTCTTTTTCTTTCCTCCAATGGCATCTGAAACTACCTGGAAGGGGTTCATCTCTTTCCACTCCCCTTTCAACAAAAGTCAGGAAAGCCCTGTTTTGGATAATGTCTCTCTTTGCCCAACTCTCCTTGTTGTTCCACAACATGTGCTCTCTCTATCCTTTGAAGCACCACGAGCTTCCCTAAGGGAAGATCCTCTCTCTGGATATGGAGAGCAGTTTCCACTGAACTCACTTTTTGACTCTCAGATTGATGGCTTTCCTTGTTAAGTTTCTGTATTCTCGACTCAGATAATAAAGCTGCTGGCTATTAGAGTCTTTTATTTCTTGGTCACCCATTGGCTTAGCATTGTTGGGATCAACTCTTTTTTTCTTTCAACATAAGTTCTCTGCCACTGGTCCTTCATCTCCCTCACTCTCAGAAGACACATGGGCCACCAATTCAGGTATCTGTTCAGGGTCTGTCTTGATCTCATTCCCTTGTGCATTGCTACTGTAACTGCTAAGCATACAGGGATTTATACCATCTGCAATTCATCTGTAGGTCATCCATTCCATTGGAGACAGGGACTCTTCCTGATTCTGTGCAATCATACTCTTCCTCACTCTCTGAAACTACCCAGAGTTTTAGTGTCAGTTCTCTGCTCTTAGCTACTTGTTCTTGCATAGCTTTTCAAGCCTCCAGGTCATATTTAGCCATAATTGCCCTTGACTTTGCCCATTTCCCATTGCTGTGGTGCTTAAAGCTCACATGTTCTGTCATTCTGGCCTTCACGTGTTACCCAGTTCTTGCAATGCAGCATTCAGGCAGTCCTGCCACAACTGTTCAACCTCTTTTAAGAGTTCCTTGGTCTTTCCTTTCTTTAGAACTCTGTGATACTTTTGCTCTTGATTTTCTTCTCTCTTCAAGCTCTTGCATCATAATAGGACTGCTCTGAAGCTCTGCTTGGTGTATCTTGGCTTATTCCAGGCTCATGGTTTTGACAGAGGCTGTTTCCATAGGAGTCAATAAAGGGTCTGTTACTGGTTGCTTGTTCTTATGAAGGAGGTTAAAAGCTTCTTGTTTTCCAATCAGTGAATTACATTTTCAATGGTAGCAACAGTTGGTAGCTCATTCTCTATGGAAAAGCAAAAACCAAAAAACAACTGCTCTGCTTGTTGGTTCTTCAGAAAGACAAGATCCCACTTGGAGAGCATTTGTGAGGTTTTGCTTCCCTGAAGATTCAGTCAGCCTCTTTGTTGTTAAGGGGTGTGGTCAGAGTCTTTGACTTGACTCTATGCAGTTGTTTATTCACAGCAGCCAACTAAGATAATGCTGTAGCAGACCCAATCAATTCGGAGAGGACCCATCTTTCACTTGACCCTTCAGAAGTGACATTGAACTCTGACAGCATTGGACTAGCCTCAGATCACTATGCCAACTTCCATTTATTTTTTCTACCAAGGGAGCTGACTGCTTACAGGAGCTTTTGACAGTTTTGTTCTCCATCACTGTCCTTCTCATCTTTACTGGTACTCAATGGGTAGTCTGGCAAATCCACTAGCTCTTCCTGCTGGCTCAAAGCCAGAAGGTCGGCCTCATCCCTGGCTGTGTTCATGGTACCAGCCTGCTTCCTCTCACAGGGCTTGTAAGCTCTCGAAGAAACATCTGTTTTCACTCATCTTTGGCTTCATCTATTTACTAAACTCTGTCTCTAAGATTTTTTTCTAAGAATCGTATTTATTGAGATGTCAAGTTTTACATACACGGATGGTAATCCACTCAGCAACCCCAAGTTGGTGATATGCCACTCAGGAGGGTAAGGCAGATGGATCTCAAGTTTAAGGCCAACCTCACAGCAAGTTCAAAGCTGGCTTTGAGTAAACAGCAAGACCAGAGCCGCTCCCTCCCAATGCCACCCCCTCAGGACCCTGATGCAGCTGCTGGGGCTGCCCTGTGAGACAAGGACGACTGCTGTCAGCTCAGTCTCCCTCTCTGCCTCTGCGACCACAATGGGCAGCGACATCTGGGCACTGTCAGCATCTTATATGACTAACTTAACACAGGGGCAATATATGTGAATCTGCTAACCAGTATCCCCAGAGCTCATGTCTCTAGCTGCATATGTAGCAGAAGATGGCTTAGTCGGCCATCATTGGGAAGAGAGGCCCCTTGGTCTTGCAAACTTTATGTGCCCCCCAGTTCAGGGGAATACCAGGGCCAAGAAGTGGGAGTGGGTAGGTGAGAGAGTAGGGTGGGGGAGGGTATAGGGGACTTTCGGAATAGTATTTGAAATGTAAATGAAGAAAATATCTAATAAAAAATTAAAAAAGGAATAACTTCTTTATGAATGACAGCCAGATATTTATGTGGGGGAAAAAGAGAGAGAGAGAGAGGCAGAAACAAAACCAGGGGAGGACTGAAGCATTAAGAATATTTGAAGAGAAATGGAATGTAATAAAAGTGTATGAGCACTCAACATCTTCCTAAACATGCATGCACACCTATGTTCTCTATTGCTCTTTACATAACAACAAGAAGGTGGCTCACTCAGCAGCCCATCAGCTGCTGAATGAGTGATGAATGTGCTTAGAAATCAATATAACCAAGGAAGAGAAAGACCTATATGATAAAACTCATAAAACTAGAGAAATTGAAGACCCCAAGAAGAGCTTCCTGTTTTAACAGAGAATTGTCTTCTTGTTTTCAATGATCAATCACTAGCCTGTGATACTGATTTAAAGACCGTGGGTCCTTCAGATGGTAAACATCCCCTGATTAAGATAGTTTAATAGAGAAAATTCTGAAATTTTGTTCTATTTTCTGGTCCTCACTGTGTGGAATGAAGCCCTTCAGACTGTAGCAACAATAAACCTTTTTTTCCACTAAATTGCTACTATTAAAACAAACAAACAAACAAAAAAAGACTGTTGCCATAGCAACAGTAAAGTAAGGATTTTGATTTCTCATGTCCATGGATCAGTACATTGTGAGGTCAGTGAACTTATTAAAGCAACTTGCGGATTTAATGAAATACCTAAAAGGTTCAGTGGTATTCCCACAGGGCTAAAATGAATGACTTTGTAATTAATATGGAGTCACAACATGGTACAGATAGTAACAATTGTTGGCAAAAGAGAAATAGTGGAAGCAGTAAGTAACTTTATTATACAATTCCCACTACAAAACACAATTTACTCCAGATGTTGTTTTCTAAATGACACTTAACTTGATAATTTGTTTCTTGACTTAGCTGAAATAAATTATAAATTACTTCTTGGAATGTAGACTTTCTATCCACTCCAATTCCATCCATTTAACAGCACTAATCACATTTTAATATAATATTAAGATTTGAGCTCTATTAGGTTAGTCAGTTTGATTCTGTTTATTTTCTTTCATTTTTGGTTTTTATTTCCATTGTTTTGAGAGGGGGGAGGTCCTACTATGTATCGTTTGGCTGGCCTGCAACTCATTATGTAGACTATGCTGGGCTTTGTACTCACACAGACTTGAGCCACTGGGTCTCCCAAAATTTAAACATTTACTTATTTGTCTACTGTTCTAAAAATGAATATAATTCAGAACTTGAAGGATTATATAAATTAAATATATTTATTGAATAAATTAATAGCATGTTTTAAACTTTGATTTAAAAGTATTAAGTAGGCATATATTTGGACAAGTCATACTATAGTAATTCACAATTTAATGAATGTTATTTTAAACAAACTATGATTGGTTGTTGATAATTTACAATGCCTTGATTGATTTCCTTATATAGTTCAATCAATTTGATTCCAACAAGAGAGCACATCTGTTGTAATTAGTGTTGTAATCTGGTTCAATTTTTAGTGAGGCAATAAAAAGAAAATAGATCTTCTAATTTTGTCAAATGCTTTAGGGTTTTAAAATTATCTGTTATTGCTCAGGAAATGTTAATTAACGAGTGCTAATTTTTGAGAGATAGGTAGTTCAGTGGTTGTTATGAGGTACATCAGAAGTTGTAAATTTCTATGTAAAAATTAAACAGAAAAATTAATGCATGTGAAAAATCAAGTTTTCTAAAAGGGAAAAATAAAATTAGAGTGGAGATGGTTTATTTAAAAGGTGCATTTAGTTTTCATATTGTCTCATTGTGATGCATTTGTTAAAAATAAAATCAGCTGCATTGTCAATATTAATTAGAATATTACAGAAGAACTCCCTTTGAATCAGAATAAGATTTAATGAGCGAAAGATTTGAACAATGTATGAATGCTTATCATTTTTCATAAAAAATAGGAAATAGATAAATATAAAAATAATATAAAGATGTTAAGTGAGGATATGTTTGGCTGACATTTTTCTGATTAATCTTTTAACAACCAATCATGATATTAATAAGAGCAGCTGAAAAAACAACTGTGTCATCCAGTTTACCACTATAAGAAATATATGTGTTGATCAGCTTATACAGTAAATAGAATGAGAAGCTCTTGGCTTCAGAAGGTCTAATCTGTGAGTCATTAGCACTATTGCTTTTCTGTGTCAGATAGACACACAATGTGATGTTAGATAGACATCACAATGGGGACCACAGACAGAGTAAACCAGCACACCTCGTGGGGAGAAATGGAAGAAAATAAAGGTAAGGAGTCTGGGAATCCAGAGCTTCCTTTAAGGCATGGTCATAGTGACTTGAACAAGTGCTCCACCTCTTGAATATTTTACATCACCCAATTTTACCAAACCAGACCCAATGCTTGACACAAAGCCCTTTGCAGACCTTATAGATCTGAATTATTGCTAGGACCCAAATAGTAATTACTATAGTCAACTTATGACAACTGAAAGGAGAATTATTCTTCTGAAGAATAAGGCCAGTAATTGATTTTTCAATATTACATGAGTCAGCCTTGAAGTCATATCATATACATATGAGCTACACCAAATAGATTTAGCAGTTCTTCCAGAGATAGATTAGATAGATATAGATATAGATATAGATGATATAGATGATATAGATGATATAGATGATATAGATGATATAGATGATATAGATATAGATGATATAGATATAGATATAGACATATAGAATGAATGTTGTATTGTTGTATTATATATGTGTGAGACTGTATGTGTGTGTTTCTGTATATAATCATAATCATTAAATAAAAGGAAAGTTGAACTTGAAAAAGAATGAGGGGATCTATGGAAAGTATTGGACGGAGAAGATAGAAGGCAGGGATGATGCAATTATATTTTACTTTAAATAAATAATGCTTGAAAATAAATAAATAAACAGACAAATAGATAAGGTTAATTGTAATAAGAACAGGAGAGACAGGAGAGAGACCCAGAGAATCAGAAAGAATGGAAATCTGCAGCTGCTTGGGGTGGGGATATAGGAGGAATCTCTAGGATGTCCCAGAGACTTGAGATGGGGTAGGCTTACAGGAGTCGATGCTGGTGACTTCAGCCATGATGCCTAACAGTGGGGACATGAAACATGAAAAGACTACCTCCTATACTCAGGCAGGAGCCTCAGTGGAGGGATAAGAACACAAACAAACCCACAAAAGTATCAACCTAAAATTTGTCCCGTCTAAAGGAAATACAGGACAAAGACAGAGAAAAGACTGAAGTAATGACCAACTAATAACCAGCCCAACTAGACATCTAGTTCATAGGTAAGCACTAATCCCTGACACTATTTACTCTGTTATGCTTGCAGACAGGAGCCTATCATAACTGTCCTCTGAGATGCTCTACCCAGCAGCTGACTGAAACGTGCAGAGACACATGGCCAAATATTAAAGTTCAGGGAGTCTTGTGGAAGAGTTGGGGAAAGGATTGAGAAACCTGGAGGGGATAGGAACACCACAGGAAGATGAATAGAGTCAACTAACCTGGATTCTTGAACACTCCCAGAGACTAAACCACCAAAGAACACACATGGGCCAAATGGAGGCCCTTGGCACTATGTAGTAGACGCTCAGCTCAGTCTCCATGTGGACCCCCTAACAACTGGTGTGGAGGTTCTCTCTTAAGCCTGACTGTGGTATCCATTCCTCAACTGTGCTCCCTTCTCTGGCCTCAGTGGAAAAAAATGTGTCTAATTTGACAGGGATGTGATGCTCCAGGGTGGGGGAATACCTGGTGGGGGGCAGCCTCTCAGAGGAGAAGAGGGGATGGGAGGGGGCACTGGGAGGGAGCAGCATTTGGGATGTAAATAAATAAATAAATAAATAAATAAATAAATAAATAACTATTTGCATGAAGAACAGTACAATGAAATTAAAAACATTTAAAGTAATGTATTTATTTAATTGGCTTATTTAAGCAACATATTTGATATCTGTTATTACATACCTATGAAACTGTGAAAATTGAGAGTTACGGGAAAATACACAATTTATTATTTCCAATGGTTAAAATTACCTCTGAATACCTGTTACTGATGAAACAATGAAAGCTTCATTAGACATCATTTTTTTTAAATCTTAGAATAGTAACTAAAAGAGAGCCATGTTGCTTGATATTATATTGCTTGATGATTCCATATTACAAAGGGCCTAGAGGTAAAATGTCTCACCTGATACTTGAAGCAGCTTTTGGAGGTAGAAAGAATGTGATCATCATTATTTAAGTAGATTTGAACAGCCAAAGGGGAAGTGACCTATGCTATGACATTAGAATGCTTATTTGTACTTCAGGGATAAAGAGCTGAGAGTTGTATCCAGCATGACAGAAAAAAAAAGTGCAGAGTAAAGCACATTACCACTGTGAAAGCACTGGACAAATGTAACAAGATGATGATGAATTAAGATAGCCATAAATCTATATAATAAACTAGATTTATTATTATCATTTTATAATTATGAATGTATTTCTGTAATTATCTTGGCAATATCTGACTGAGAGCATGGATCGTCTTAGTCTGTGTTGTTCAAGATGTATTGTTCACTCATGAACTTAGGGATCTGGCCATGCAAACACTATTTATATCAGTACATTAGAAATTTTCAAAAAGTTATAGACATGTAACCTGGATGTGTGTTTAGCTGAAATTAATTTTGAATGCTTGAAGGAAGCTAACATGTAAAAAGAAGATTATATATCTGCAGAATAAGATGCAAGCCAGGAACAAAAGCCTGAGGAAGCACATTTTTTTTTTCATGAAAATGAAAATCCTTATAAAGTATAAACACAGGAAAAAAAAACCCAAAGAAACAGTTTTGTGAAGAAAAAAATATGAGAGTCTGGTTGTCAACAAGCAGATCCAAACTTGCTAAAGTCAAGTTTAGAAACTTTATACGTATTTGTTTATTTTGGCTGGGAACTTACTCTATTTTATACACACACACACACACACACACACACACACACACACACACACACACACACACATATATATATACATATATGTACATACATATATACACACATATATATATATTTGATTAAATATTTAACATCTATACATAAACAGTATCAAAAGTGAAAAAGACCTACATGTTAAATATACACATATATTTATGAATTATTTTTCCATCTTAACATTTTAATGACTTTTTGTTCAATAATTAAACTATTACTCTTTCATACATATATTATTCTGGTTTTACAATTATTATCAACTTTAAATCTTTATGTTTGGGACTAAAGAGATGGCTCAACACTGAAGAATTAGTACTGCTCTTGTGGAAGAGTTGAAATTGGTTACCAGTAATCATATTAGAAGGTAACAGCCACTTGTAACTCCAGATTCAGGGATTTCATTATCTACTTCTTGTATCTGAGAGCACCCATGTGCACATGGTCATACACACACACACACACACAAGTAAAGCTGGATATAAGTAATGCAAGTCTTAGAAAACACTGATATATCAGGTATATCAGATACCTACAAATAAATGAGGTATATCAAATATTTATAAAATTAACAAATTTAGATACTTAAGTGTACAAGCTTGAAGTTATCGTGTGACACACTAGTACTAGATTTAAAAGATTTTCAGTTAAATTAAAATGTGTTGAGGACCACAGGCCTCATCCGGCTGGATCAGCACCTGGGTAGCGGGAGCGCAGGGTTGCCTGACACCCGCCAGCTACCCACGACCCCCACCGCAGGATTTTGGGACTGCTGGTGAGTGGAACACAGCTTCTGCTCCAATCCAATTGCGCGGGACCTGAGACTGCATTAGTTAGGGAAGCAGAAACCGGCCTGAGTAGGGCCACAGGCCTCACCCGGCCGGATCAGCGCCAGGGTAGCGGGAGCGCAGGGTTGCCTGACACCCGCCAGCTACCCACGACCCCTGCCGCAGGATTTTGGGACTGCTGGTGAGTGGAACACAGCTTCTGCTCCAGTCCAATCACGCAGGACCTGAGACTGCTCTGGTTGGGGAGAGAGAAATCCGGCCTACATAGGGCCACAACCCTCTTCCGGTCAGAAAAGCACCTGGGCAGCTGGGGCGCAGGGTCTGCTGACACTCACCAGCTACCCACAACACCCGCCACAGGATCTTAAGACTTCTGGTGAGTGGAGCACAGCTTCTGCTCCAATCCAATTGCGCGGGACCTGAGACTGCATTAGTTAGGGAAGCAGAAACCGGCCTGAGTAGGACCACAGGCCTCATCCGGCTGGATCAGCGCCTGGGTAGCGGGAGCGCAGGGTTGCCTGACACCCGCCAGCTACCCACGACCCCCACCGCAGGATTTTGGGACTGCTGGTGAGTGGAACACAGCTTCTGCTCCAATCCAATTGCGCAGGACCTGAGACTGCATTAGTTAGGGAAGCAGAAACCGGCCTGAGTAGGGTCACAGGCCTCACCCGGCCGGATCAGCGCCAGGGTAGCGGGAGCGCAGGGTTGCCTGACACCCGCCAGCTACCCAAGACCCCCCGCCGCAGGATTTTGGGACTGCTGGTGAGTGGAACACAGCTTCTGCTCCAGTCCAATCACGCGGGACCTGAGACTGCTCTGGTTGGGGAGAGAGAAATCCGGCCTACATAGGGCCACAACCCTCTTCCGGTCAGAAAAGCACCTGGGCAGCTGGGGCGCAGGGTCAGCTGACACTCATCAGCTACCCACAACACCCACCACAGGATCTTAAGACTTCTGGAGAGTGGAACACAGCTTCTGCTCCAATCCAATTGCACGCGGGACCAGAGACTACATTAGTTAGGGAAGCAGAAAAACGGCCTGAGTAGGACCACAGGCCTCTTCCGGCTGGACCAGCACCGGGGTACCATCAGCTACCCACGACCCCCGCCGCAAGATTTAGAGACTGCTGGTGAGTGGAACACAGCTTCTGCTCCAATCTTTAAATAGTGACAACGATAACAACTAACCCCAGAGATTACCAGATGGCGAAAGGTAAACGTAATAATCTTACTAACAGGAACCAAGACCACTCACCATCATCAGAACCCAGCACCCCCACTTCGCCCAGTCCAGGGCACCCCAACACACCGGAAAAGCTAGACATGGATTTAAAAGCATATCTCCTGATGATGATAGAGGACTTCAAGAAGGACTTTAATAACACACTTAAAGAAATGCAGGAGAACACTGATAAAAAGGCAGAAGACAATAAAGAGGAAGCACAAAAATCCCTTAAAGAATTGCAGGAGAACACTGCTAAAGAGTTACAAATCCTTAAAGAAAAACATGATAACATAATCAAACAGGTAGAAGTCCTTACAGAAAAACAGGAAAACACATCCAAACAGATGATGGAAATGAACAAAACCATACTAGACCTAAAAAGGGAAGTAGACACAATAAAGAAAACCCAAAATGAGGCAACACTGGAGATAGAAACCCTAGGAAAGAAATCTGGAACCATAGATACGAGCATCAGCAACAGAATACAAGAGATGGAAGAGAGAATCTCAGGTGCAGAAGATTCCATAGAGAACATCGGCACAACAATCAAGGAAAATGTAAAATGCAAAAAGATCCTAACTCAAAACATCCAAGAAATACAGGACATAATGAGAAGACCAAACCTACGGATAATAGGAGTGGATGAGAATGAAGATTTTCAACTCAAAGGACCAGCAAACATCTTCAACAAAATTATAGAAGAAAACTTCCCAAATCTAAAGAAAGAGATGCCCATGAACATACAAGAAGCCTACAGAACTCCAAATAGACTGGACCAGAAAAGAAATACCTCCCGACACATAATAATCAGAGCAACAAATGCTCTAAATAAAGATAGAATACTAAAAGCAGTAAGAGAAAAAGGCCAAGTAACATATAAAGGCAAGCCTATCAGAATTACACCAGACTTTTCACCAGAGACTATGAAAGCCAGAAGATCCTGGACGGATGTTATACAGACACTAAAAGAACACAAATTCCAGCCCAGGCTACTATACCCAGCCAAACTCTCAATTAACATAGATGGAGAAACCAAAGTATTCCACGACAAAACCAAATTCACACATTATCTCTCCACGAATCCAGCCCTTCAAAGGATAATAACAGAAAAAAACCAATACAAGGACAGGAACCACGCCCTAGAAACAACAAGAAGGTAATCCCTCAACAAACCTAAAAGAAGACAGCCACAAGAACAAAATGCCAACTTTAACATCAAAAATAACAGGAAACAACAATTACTTTTCCTTAATATCTCTTAATATCAATGGACTCAACTCCCCGATAAAAAGACATAGACTAACAAACTGGCTACACAAACAAGACCCAACATTTTGCTGCTTACAGGAAACTCATCTCAGAGAAAAGGATAGACACTACCTCAGAATGAAAGGCTGGAAAACAATTTTCCAAGCAAATGGCATGAAGAAACAAGCTGGAGTAGCCATTCTAATATCTGATAAGATTGACTTCCAACCCAAAGTCATTAAAAAAGACAGGGAGGGACACTTCATACTCATCAAAGGTAAAATCCTCCAAGAGGAACTATCAATCCTGAATATCTATGCTCCAAATACAAAGGCAGCCACATTCATTAAAGAAACTTTAGTAAAGCTCAAAGCACACATTGCACCTCATACAATAATAGTGGGAGACTTCAACACACCACTTTCACCAATGGACAGATCATGGAAACAGAAACTAAACAGGGACACAGTGAAACTAAGAGAAATTATGAATCAAATGGATCTGGCAGATATCTACAGAACATTCTATCCTAAAACAAAAGGATATACCTTCTTCTCAGCACCTCATGGTACCTTCTCCAAAATTGACCACATAATTGGTCACAAAACAGGCCTCAACAGATATAAAAATATTGAAATTGTCCCATGCATCCTATCAGATCACCATGGACTAAGGCTGATCTTCAATAACAAAATAAATAATAGAAAGCCAACCTTCACGTGGAAACTGAACAACACTCTTCTCAATGATACCTTGGTCAAGGAAGGAATAAAGAAAGAAATTAAGGACTTTTTAGAGTTCAATGAAAATGAAGCCACAACATACCCAAACTTATGGGACGCAATGAAAGCATTTTTAAGAGGAAAACTCATAGCTCTGAGTGCCTCCAAAAGGAAACTAGAGAGAGCACACATTAGCAGCTTGACAACACACCTAAAAGCACTAGAACAAAAGGAAGCAAATTCACCCAAGAGGAGTAGACGGCAGGAAATAATCAAACTCAGGGGTGAAATCAACCAAGTGGAAACAAGAAAAACTATTCAAAGAATCAACCAATCAAGGAGCTGGTTCTTTGAGAAAATCAACAAGATAGATAAACCCTTAGCCAGACTCACTAGAGGGCACAGGGAAAGCATCCTAATTAACAAAATCAGAAATGAAAAAGGAGACATAACAACAGATCCTGAAGACATCCAAAACACCATCAGATCCTTCTACCAAAGGCTATACTCAACAAAACTGGAGAACCTGGATGAAATGGAGAAGTTCCTAGACAGATACCAGGTACCAAAGCTGAATCAAGATCAGGTTAATGATCTAAACAGCCCTATATCCCCCAAAGAAATAGAAGCAGTCATTAATAGTCTCCCAACTAAAAAAAGCCCAGGACCAGATGGGTTTAGTGCAGAGTTCTATCAGACCTTCAAAGAAGATCTAATCCCAGTTCTTCACAAACTATTCCACAAAATAGAAACAGAAGGTACTCTACCCAACTCATTCTATGAAGCCACAATTACTCTGATATCTAAACCACAAAAAGACCCAACAAAGATAGAAAACTTCAGACCAATATCCCTTATGAATATTGATGCAAAAATCCTCAATAAAGTTCTTGCTAACCGAATCCAAGAACACATCAAAACAATCATCCATCCTGACCAAGTAGGTTTCATCCCAGGGATGCAGGGATGGTTCAATATACGGAAATCCATCAACGTAATCCAGTATATAAACAAACTCAAAGACAAAAACCACATGGTCATCTCGTTAGATGCGGAAAAAGCATTTGACAAGATCCAACACCCATTCATGATAAAAGTCTTGGAAAGATCAGGAATTCAAGGCCCATACCTAAACATGATAAAAGCAATCTACAGCAAACCAGTAGCCAACATCAAAGTAAATGGTGAGAAGCTTGAAGCAATCCCTCTAAAATCAGGGACTAGACAAGGCTGTCCACTTTCTCCATACCTATTCAACATTGTACTTGAAGTCCTAGCCAGAGCAATTCGACAACAAAAGGAGATCAAAGGGATACAAATTGGAAAAGATGAAGTCAAAATATCACTTTTTGCAGATGATATGATAGTATATATAAGTGACCCTAAAAATTCCACCAGAGAACTCCTAAGCCTGATAAACAGCTTCGGTGAAGTAGCTGGATATAAAATTAACTCAAACAAATCAATGGCCTTTCTCTACACAAAGAATAAACAGGCTGAGAAAGAAATTAGGGAAACAACACCCTTCTCAATAGTCACAAATAATATAAAATATCTTGGCGTGACTCTAACTAAGGAAGTGAAAGATCTGTATAATAAAAACTTCAAGTCTCTGAAGAAAGAAATTATAGAAGATCTCAGAAGATGGAAAGATCTCCCATGCTCATGGATTGGCAGGATCAACATTGTAAAAATGGCTATCTTGCCAAAAGCAATCTACAGATTCAATGCAATCCCCATCAAAATTCCAAATCAATTTTTCAACGAATTAGAAAGTGCAATCTGCAAATTCATCTGGAATAACAAAAAACCTAGGATAGCAAAAACTCTCCTCAAGGATAAAAGAACCTCTGGTGGAATCACCATGCCGGACCTAAAGCTCTACTACAGAGCAATTGTGATAAAAACTGCATGGTACTGGTATAGTGACAGACAAATAGACCAATGGAATAGAATTGAAGACCCAGAAATGAATCCACACACCTATGGTCACTTGATCTTCGACAAGGGAGCTAAAAACATCCAGTGGAAGAAAGACAGCATTTTCAACAAATGGTGCTGGCACAACTGGTTGTTAACATGTAGAAGAATGCGAATCGATCCATTCCTATCTCCTTGTACTAAGGTCAAGTCTAAGTGGATCAAGGAACTTCACATAAAACCAGAGACACTGAAACTTATAGAGGAGAAAGTGGGGAAAAGCCTTGAAGATATGGGCACAGGGGAAAAATTCCTGAATAGAACAGTGATGGCTTGTGCTGTAAGATCGAGAATTGACAAGTGGGACCTCATGAAACTACAAAGCTTCTGCAAGGCTAAAGACACCATCAATAAGACAAAAAAACCACCAACAGATTGGGAAAGGATCTTCACCTATCCTAAATCAGATAAGGGACTAATATCCAATATATATAAAGAACTCAAGAAGGTGGACTCCAGAAAGTCAAATAACCCCATTAAAAAATGGGGCTCAGAACTGAACAAAGAATTCTCACCTGAGGAATACCGAATGGCAGAGAAGCACCTGAAAAAATGTTCAACATCCTTAATCATCAGGGAAATGCAAATCAAAACAACCCTGAGATTCCACCTCACACCAGTCAGAATGGCTACGATCAAAAATTCAGGTGACAGCAGATGCTGGCGAGGATGTGGAGAAAGTGGAACACTCCTCCATTGTTGGTGGGATTGCAAGCTTGTACAACCACTCTGGAAATCAGTCTGGCGGTTCCTCAGAAAATTGGACATAGTACTACCGGAGGATCCAGCAATACCTCTCCTGGGCATATATCCAGAAGATGTCCCAACCGGTAAAAAGGACACATGCTCCACTATGTTCATAGCAGCCCTATTTATAATAGCCAGAAGCTGGAAAGAACCCAGATGTCCCTCAACAGAGGAATGGATACAGAAATTATGGTACATTTACACAATGGAGTACTACTCAGCTATTAAAAAGAATGAATTTATGAAATTCCTAGCCAAATGGATGGACCTGGAGGGCATCATCTTGAGTGAAGTAACACAATCACAAAAGATCTCACACAATATGTATTCATTGATAAGTGGATATTAGCCCAAAACTTAGGATACCCAAGATATAAGATACAATTTGATAAACGCATGAAACTCAAGAAGAATGAAGACCAAAGTGTGGACATTGTGCACCTTCTTAGAATTGGGAACAAAACACCCAGGGAAGGAGTTACAGAGACAAAGTTCGTAGCTGTGATGAAAGGATGGACCATTTAGAGACTGCTGTATCCAAGGATCCGTCCCATAATCAGCTTCTAAACGCTGGCACCATTGCATACACTAGTAAGATCTTGCTGAAAGGACCCAAATATAGATGTCTCTTGTGAGACGATGCCGGGGCCTAGCAAACACAGGAGTGGATGTTCACAGTCAGCTATTGGATGTATCACAGGGCTCCCAATGGAGAAGCTAGAGAAAGTACCCAAGGAGCTAAAGGGATCTGCAACCCTATTGTTGGAACAACATGATGTACTAACCAGAACCCTGGAGCTCTTGTCTCTAGCTGCATATGTATCGAAAGATGGCCTAGTCGGCCATCACTGGAAAGAGAGGCCCATTGGACTTGCAAACTTTATATGCCCCAATATAGGGGAATGCCAGGGCCAAAAGAATGGGAATGGGTGGGTAGGGAAGTGGGGGGCGCTATGGGGGACTTTTGGGATAGTATTGGAAATGTAATTGAGGAAAATATGTAATAAAAATATTTAAAAAAAATAAAAAAAAAAAAAAAAAAAAAGAAAAAAAAAATGTGTTTAGTTCCCAAGGGAATAGTTTTGCTCTGTTCAAAATTTCTAAAAGGAATTTGAGGTTTCAAAAGTCGGAGTTGATCTTGTTGGATTTTCACATTTAGTTGTATGGCGATGTGAGACCTCTTCATTACTTGTGACACAAGCTTTTGTTCTGATATCAGAACCATACTTTCAGAAACTATCCATTGCAAAATTCCCAGGAACATATATCTAAAGGGCTAAATATATCCTGCTGTGCTGAGTGCAATAATACCCATCACCTTTTAGTGCTTTCCTGTGGGCCATCACCTTGGCCAGCTGCCTGTTGAGGAACAGTTCAGTTGATATATAAATAAACAGGCTATACCTCTTCTTCTCCATTCTTTCAAAAGAAACATTTTACTCCTGCTGCTCAACACAGTTAGAACAAGTAAAACTAAAGCAAAGTTAACAAGAAAATTAAGCAAAATTCGTTCTGGCAGCATCGAGAGCCCATACACCTGGCTTATAGTTCCCAGAGCAAAGCTATTGCACAGGAATGCACTGCTGGCTTCACGAGCAGCAGGACTGAAATAGATGAACAGATGACTGCATTGAAACTTTATCGAAGTTTTGATGCTTGCAATGTGATGCTACAGAAGGAGCTGGAGAAGAAATGAATCTAAACAGAGAAAAGAGAAAATGAGATTGAGACAAGGAAAAAAAATAAAACAATGGCCTAAGTATAATGTCAATTGTTTTCCCGGAATGAGAAATTCTGAGCTTTGTATAGTTTCAAGGGAGATCAGAATTGTGAATTTCAGATTAAAATATGGGAGGAGCAAAAATTTAGCAATCTAGAACTTGATGTAGAAAGGAAAATAAACATAAATTCAGACGGTTTCTTGACTTTGGAACAATATTGTTAGTTTCCATTACACTTCCTGGTAACGAGCAGTTATACTGGTTTCCACCTGTAGGAGACTTTCATAGACTTATAACTTTGTATTGGCACAAATTTACCCTTTTACCCTTTGATGTTACGTTGGAAAACTCAGGCTTATACTAATCTCAAGTAAGATAGTATGACTGTCTAATATCTGCCTTGCAGGCAGGTGAGAAAACTCACTGAATTTCCCACAGACTCCTGAGCAATGAACATTTTGATATAATGCATGCTTGCTGTTTTATGCTGCTTAAGGTTGTGGAGTTTTTGAAAATTAGACACCTAGCATACATTAATGCTTAAAGGGTGGCATTCTATTTTAAGCATCTCAAAAAGAGAGCATAAATGATTTTGAAGTAAATGTACATAAGAAATTCCTTGCCCAGTCAGTTAGTACTCATCTGGTACTAACTTCATCCTCTATGGCCTTTCCCAGGGCACAGCTTTGGTTCCCATCCAGATAAGCTGCAATTGCATATTTCCTCATCCCTGTTTTTCTTATGCTTTGTTTATGGATTTGGAGAAGGAAATAAGTAAAAACTAAATGACCCATTCGCATTATGGATTATAAAGTACATAATATTTTTGACTGAGTGATAATCATATAGTGATTTAGGGACACTTAAGTTTTACATTCAGCCTGATTGTAAAATGAATGGGCTATAAAATTCTGATGTTTAAATTATTATATGTGAACATGCTACAGCTAATGAGACTCTGTGATGAAAAACTGAAGTTTTTTTCCTGAGACCAGGAAACAATATGATATGATCATTCTTGTTATTTAAATTCATCACAGGATTGTAAAGTTTACTGCAAATATTTTCGATGCATAAAAATAGATAAGTAAAAAATAAAATAATGCCTATGGATATATGATACTATATATTTATATATATATATAAAACATAATTTTATTTGTAAATATCAGAAACTATTAGAACTGATTAAATTTAAGGAAGTTGCAGAATACAAAATCAATACACAAAACAGGTACAGCACTAATTAGTGGGACTGAATTATCTGACAAGGAAACTAGGGAAAAATAAACCCTCTAACAATAATATGTGGATACAAACATTATAAAAGCCTAGGAAAACCGAATGTCCACAATGTCTCTAATCACCGGAAACTTTCAAGAAAACTTGCCTTTTCAAACAGCTTTTTCCATTCTACAATGATATAGTTGTTACTTCTTCCCATTGTGAAGTTTCTGTAATCAAACTTCCCATGCATTTCTTTCTGTTGCCAAATCCAGTAGATATTAATGTTTCCTCATTAATGCCTTAACACCAGGCCATTTGACACCGTCTTCTGCTCCTACAGAGACTGTCTTCTTTGGGTTTTGAGAACCTGAATAACTGAAAATTCTCTTCCATGATAAGTATAGTCTTGCTTCCCTTCTAGATGTTACTTGTGTCAAGATTTCTACCTTTGATTTTCTGTTTATAGATCCATCCTACAGCATAGAGTCTACTTTGCCTTCTCATGTAACTGTTCACTGATGATCCAGTGCAATTGGGTCATCTGATTGCCTTTGGTGTCACAGACATTTCCTAATAGAAGTTGCAATCCACTTGGGGCCTCACAAACATGTATCTGGGTCTTATTACTTAACTTTGCAATGTTAGTGTGGCTTAAAGATACACAGTCAATGAAATCCCTAGAATGCAGGTACTTGATGGTAGTAAAATTTCTTTTTTTATCACAAATGTTTCTTTCAGAACAATAAGCAATAGTGGCAAGGCTTCTGTGAACACTTAAGAATGTATTCAAAATGTGCCCATATTCATTCTCATAAAGCAGTTTTAGTCAAAACTATTAATTAAAGCAACTTTATTTTCTTTAGATTAGACTTATTTTAGTGATTATGTTGGTTAGTTTTATGGCAATATGACCCAAGCTAGAGTCATGTAGAAAGAACAAAATTTAATTGGGAAACATCCATAACAATCCTATGGGGAAATTTCTTGATTAATGATTGATGTTTGAGGACCTCATCATCCACTGTGGGCTGTGTTGTCTTTCAGCTGGTTGTCCTCAGTCCTATAAGAAAAACAGACTGAAGAAGCCATGAGAAGCAATCACCAGAAAGACGCACTCCTCCCTGGTCTCTGCAACAGTTCCTGATTCCTGGTTCCTTCTTTGAGTTCCTGCTCTGACTTCCTTTCATGAAAAACTCAATAGATGCAATATGGTTAAATGAACTCTTTTCTCCCCAAGTTGATTTGAATTTCGATGTTTTATCACAGCATTAGAAACATTGTTCCAATGTCCAAAATCACAGTGATCTCAAATAATCCCTTAACACATACATAGAATTCTAAGGAGGCAAAATAAATAGTGATGGTCAACTAATTCTTGCTGCATAACAAATGACCCAAATGTATTCACATTAAAGTTTTCCTGATTGTCTATCCAAGATTTTCTGTAGATTTACTATGCCCATATTTGAGATGTCCACACTGTGGTTAGGTCAAAGTGGGCCTCACTTATTTCTAGGTCTCCTTTATTCAGTAGGCTAACACAGGCATCTTGATTAATGACAACTTGCTGTAGTTGACAGACTACAGAGACTGCTACAAGTATAGAGGAGAAGAGCAAAGGAATCCCAGGGCTGTGAGGGAAACTCTTCCCAACAGAGATGGCGATGATCCAGACAGTGGAGGAAGCCAAAAGTGAGATGTGCCAGTCAGAGAATGGAGAACATTATAATTATTAACAATAGATTTAGAGAAAAGATTTTTTTCAATCAGCCTATAATATGGAGCTAGTGGAGAGAAAGTACAAACTGGAGTTTTAACAGATACAGCAAAGAAAATGCAACCTCAACTTACAGGAGTGATTTCAAGGAAACATTTCAAAACGCTGGTAGGCCCTTCTGTCATTGAGATGGATTCTGTTAGACACGCAAAGCACATTAAATTAAAGGACATTCAATGGCAAACTAGATGCTGGAGGCTTGAATACATTTCACGGATGTGTTTGGGTTTTCCTGATTTTTAACTATTTGAACTAATATAATTCTGTGTAGGCCAATTTCACCTGAAAGTCCAAGTTTTCAGCAATGTTTTACCCTAGTCCTTTACACAAAGGGTGAAGACATTTTTGGGGGCTGAGTGGGTGTTCTTTAAAGGGACTTCAGCCTTCCCTGGCAAGAACAGGTCCTAAGGAAAGCTATCAGTTGCTATATCCCATTGATTATGGATTGTTTACATCTTGGAGGTAGAAAAACACTTCTTTGTCTTCCATCAAAAAACAGAGAAATGAGAAATAAAACAAAACAATATGCTTCAGGAAAAAAAAAGAAGAGAGAACAAAGAACACTTGTGAGGACCATTTCTCTGTATAATATACAAATGAGAAACCATGCTCTGGTGGAAGACATAAACAGAAGAAGGCATTTTTCAACTTGAGATGTTCTCAGATGCTCTCACTCTTCTGCATAATTATATGTCTGTAACATTAAAAAGTTCCCAAACTTCAGTCACCCTAACTGGTGATCTCAGTTCCTAGTAGGGGAAAAAAATGTTGGTTTCCTTGTGAGCATCTTTCCTGTTAGAAATCAGCCACATTAAAATATGTGTCCTCAAACATGAGAAAGCCATCTGACAGATATTCTGATATGACTTTGCTAAGCATCAACATAAGCCATAGAAAATGTTGGCTTGTAAGGGAGTTTATTGCAATTAGTAGTATATAAAAAATATCTCATAGTGGTTCAAGAGTTATTTAAGTATATAAAAGAGACAGTGTTAGAAAACAACTAAGAATATAGTTTCCATTCAAATTTTAAAAACTTACTTAGTCAATAACACTCAGTGTGTTCACATCCGTAGATGAAATGAATATAAAGTCCAATCAGAATGAGTAGAAAACCAATTGGACATAATATATATTAACCCAGGATAGTCATTTGGCCTTTTAGTATATAACAAAAAGATTTGGAAAGTAAACCTTCCAACTTTGATGGCTAATATGTATTTAATTCTCAGTGGAGAGAAGAGAGAAAAGAACACTTCAATCCCTGAAATGATTTGAATCTAATTTTTTAAAAAAAGTAAGATACTCAATCTAACAGATTGGTGTTAGTCAGTGAAAGCTGTAACTAAACTTATATATGAGGCCAAAATTATTGAAAGTCCTTGAAAATAAATTTGTATTGAGTCAGACATATACTTAGAATAAAGTTGGAACTGACAAACAGTTAAGTACTGTTTCTATAATTATAAATTTAATTTGTTGATATTTTTAAAGGATCAAGAAAACCTCTGATTATTCTTTCTGTAAATAAAACTACCCTTTAGGGCAAAAACCAAAATCAAACACTAGAAATCCCAGAAAATCCCCTTCTATATTAGGAACAAAGCGCCTTGCCATTTGCAATAGAGCACAGACAGTTTGGGCGTCACTCTTAAGGCTCAGGAATCCACCGCATGTATTCAGACCTCATAACTGTGTCTACCAGAACATTTTGGAATATATCCAGATTTGATAAGAAATGTTATTGGCATATGATATTTTACCAAAAGATTCAAATAAATTTAAAGTTATGGTTAAAATATTTAAAGTATTTCATTGTATACTTGATTGCTTACTTTAAATATTTTTATACAATATATTTTTATCATATACTTTGCCCACCCTATACCCCTCCCTCTTCCTCCCCCATTTCCTACCTACCACAGTTCCTGTTTCCTCTCTGTTAAAAAAAAAAGATTCTAAAAGAAAATAAAAGAACAAACAAAAAATATAATAAGGCAAAAAAAAATCATCAAACCAAAACTGAAAGTACATTAGCAAAATGGTCACAGAGTCCATTTTCTGTTGACCAACTACACTAGGGCATGGGGCCTACCATAAAATGTGTATAATATATCCAGAGACATTGAAAAAAACTAATTTTCCCTCTGTCAATAGGTATCAGTTTCAGATAGCTTTTTCAGTAGAAGTGGGACTTGTGGCCCCTTCACCATGCTGAGATTTTATCTAGTCTGAACTTAATACAGATCTTATGCATTCTATCAGACTTTGAGTTTGAATGTGCATCAACCATGTTTGATTGATCATTTTCCATGAAAGCGCTTAGTATTATTCATGTGCTGCAAGCTAGATGTGATTTAAGTATGTTCTTAGCACCAGCTATTTTAGTTTTTATGTATTTATTATTTGTTAAATAAACAAATCAGCTAGGGGTTAAATCTGAAAAAGATACATTAACTGGGGGGAATTAATCAAAATGATTATTATCTTCCAATAACTGAAATTTATTTGTCATCTTAAAATGGATTTAAGTATCTGGTACATTAACAACAATACCATGTTGTACTCTATGTGATATGTAATATCTTCTCATGATTATAATTTAGCTCATCAGAGTTCTCTGCATTTTGTAAACAGTCTCTGTCTCTGTGCAATGAACATAGTTTAATGAAAACTCATTAAAATATGGTCTTAATTAGAAAGCAGAATTTCCCCCCTAGAGACTTATTCCTATACAAAGTAAAGCCATTCATATGTGGTATATAATGACGGAATGCAGAAAGGAGCTTTGCCAAACACACTCTGTCATTTTACATAACTCCACTTAGAAGGTTGGAGACTAATTAGAAACACAGCATATATCTCTCTATGGTTTCATTTTTTTTTAAATTCAGATTTTAATTCCTTCTTACATTTAGAACTTGCTAGGTACATTCTTTTGCAGTTTAACTTTTCCTTTTCAAGAAATTGCTTTTAACTACAAGTTTTAAAAGACAAACAAAACTCACCTAACCTCTAGTCATAAAAACGTTCAGTGGGTGGTGATAACCACATAGTGGTCAACTTAATGCAAGGTTACTTTTTCCCAGGGCTCTGAGTGCAATCCTGCTGAACTTACTGCAATTCTTGTGTTAGCCCTGTCCTGTAGTGCAAATCAATCGGGTACCCTTTGAGCTCTGGTGCACATTTAAGATGCCAGTGCTTGAATCCCACATGCATTTAACAGAAGAGGCCAGGAGAGCAGCCACTCTCCAGTCCTGCACTCCATCTCAGCATGATATGCAATAATGACCTGTCAGGAGAGGAAGCTGTCTACCCTCATACTGTGAAATATCCTGAGACACTTTCTTTATGAACGGAAAAAAAAAAAAAAAGGAAAGGAAAGAAAAACAGATTCAGCAGGGCTTGAGGCTAGAAATCATGTCCTCCACTTCAAAAGTGCCTCACAATCTTCAAAAAAAATTTTTTTTCACCTAGTATCTTAACCTTGGTGTGTTTTCATGTGTTCTTTTAAAAAATTTTAAAAATGAAAAGGATGGCCAGAAGCAGTCTCCAGGCCACAAAGCTTAGTCATCTCTTTTTCAAGGTTCATAGATTAGTCATTTATCTTTTTACCTTAGAAGAGTGTGTTTTTGCCTTTCAAACATTCATTGATTTAGTTTTATTTTTTGCCCATTCATAATGTAATAGCTGTTGAATGGTTGATAGGTGTACATTAGTTGTTGTGCTGAACTTGTCAGAATTTATTCAAAGGACAAAAACAAGATTAATTCATCTTTTACAGGTAATTAGTTGGCTTCAACAAGCTAAAGCATGATGTTTAAGTTTTGGGATGTAAAATTTGACCAGCAAAAAAAATCTGTCACAGAAAAATTCATATCCACTTATAAAATAAAACTTATGCATAAACTTGGAAAATCCCAAGGGTCCCTGAACCACAGTGTTCCAGGTTGAGTTGCTCTAGAAAGAACTGATGCTAAAAGAGATTTTAGCATAATAATGTTTGTTAGGGAGCTGCAAGAATAGGCAAGGATAAAATACTGATCAAGGAGAGCTGAGGTATAGAATCCACAAAACCTTAGGCAATGTCAAGATCTCAGAACAGTCTTTCTCTAGAGAAGAGTGGTCCCTAATGGTACTCTCTAGCATTGATTGGCCATCACATGCCTTTGATACACTGGAGTACACAGGTATGCAACAGGCTGATGACCTACCTCTATCTACTGATACCTGGGCAATAAATAGAACTGAATAAAAGAGTAATTTCCATCATGCCGAGTGACTAGAACTGTGTTCTTGTAGTTTTATTTTTTTATTTTTATTATTATTATTTTTTATTTTAGTGATAGAAGCAACTTTCTCATTTCAAGTCTTAAATCTAATCAAAATACTAGGTTAATATATATATATATATATATGTATATATATATATATATATATATGAGTATATTTTAAGATTTTAAGTATGATTTAAAAAGCCTTTTCTTTTTTCTCTTCTCTTCTCTTTTCTTCTCTTCTCTTCTCTTCTCTTCTCTTCTCTTCTCTTCTCTTCTCTTCTCTTCTCTTCTCTTCTCTTCTCTTCTTTCTCTTCTCTTCTTTTCTTTTTGAAAAAGGGCTTCCTTGTTTCACAGCTCTGGCTCTCCAGGAACTCACTTTGTAGACCATGCTGACCTTGAACTCACAGAGGCCTACCTGCCTTGATGTTAAATCACACTTTTATTTCCTAAGAGGAAGTGATGGGATGCGAGCCGTACTCAAGTTTTATAAATACATGTCTTGGGCTGAGTCCAGAGTGTTTCTGTCTATCCTGAGGCCTTTTCCTGGAAGCTTCTAGCCTTCATACAATGTAATCTTCTGTTAGCTCCAACCTAGATGGCTTCATATTCCTGCCTTTGTCTACTAACCTAGGTTTAAAATGTTTCAGCCTCTGAAACTTACTGCTGAATTAGCTAATAGTTTCTAACTCTTTCTCAACTCTGGCTGACTGGCTCAACTCAGCAGTTCTGGCTCATACTCCTTTCCAAGCTGACTGGTTCAAACTGGCTTCTCAGCTTCTGAATAAGTTGCCCTGCTAAGAAAAACTGCAGGTAAACTCCAAGAATTGAACTGCACTTACTGCACTGACTGGACAAACTGAACCAAACTGAATGGAACTGCAGGAACTCAGCTGAACTCAACCATATTCAATGGAACTACATAGAATTTAATTACATTAAACAGAACTGCACCAAATTCAACTAAACTCAGCTTCAACGCTCTCTCTACACTGGTCTTAAGTAGACTTTCCTTCCTGTCTATTCTCATGAGAGTTGGGCATATCCTATATCTGACTCATTCTGTCAAACCTTTCTCTGATTCATCACTGCCTGTCCTCAATTAGCTATCATTGTTTGGGAATAAACGTGAGTGTTAAAGGTCTATGTGTATTCCAACAGGATCACATAGACTTGGATATTTGGATGTGATTCCTTAACAGAGTAGCCACGTTGCTGGAATAAAATTCCTCTACACTTCGTCCCCCTAGGTTCTAGGATTAAAATAAATATTTTAATAAAAATTAAACTATTGCAATTTAATTTATTTGTTGGGTTGTCGTGGCACATGCCTTTAATCCCAGCACTTAGGAGACAAAGAAAGGCAGATTTCTGAGTTCAAGGCCAGTCTGGTCTACAGTGAGTTCCAGGACAGCCAGGGCTACACAGAGAAACGCTGTCTCGAAAAACTGAAAAGAGAAAGAAGGAAAGAAAGAAAGAAAGAAAGAAAGAAAGAAAGAAAGAAAGAAAGAAAGAAAGAAAGAAAGAAAGGAGGAAAGAAAGAAAGAAAGAAGGAAAGAAAGAAAGAAAGAAAGAAAGAAGGAAGAAAAATAAAAAAGATAAAAGAAAAAAGAAAAAAATAAAATTTTATTGAATAAGTTTTTTGAGTTTTCTAGATTTTGTTAGATATAATTTAACAATTTTATTTTATTTAGGGAGGGAATGGTTTCAAACAGGTTTTAAAAGGGCAAGAAATTTGCAAGATTGGGAAAGCTCACCACTGTCAGTTTGGTGAAAGAAAATGTAATACTTTTTCTTTTCTTTTTTTTTTGTTTTTTTTCCTGTATTATTTTAGTTTTATTGGTTATTTTATTTGTTTACATTTCAAATGTTATCACCTTCCTGGTTTCCCATTTGCAAACTACCTATTCTACCCCTCCTCCCTCTGCCTCTATGAGAGTGTTTTCCCACCAACTCACACACACTTCCATCTCACCATCCTATGCAGGGGTATCAATCCTTCAGAGGATCAAGGGCCTCTCCTCCCAGATAAGGTAATCGTTGGCTACATATTCAGCTGGAGCCATGGGTCCCTCATTGTGTACTCTGGTTGGTGGTTTAGTCCTTGAGAGCTCTGAGGGATCTGGTTGGTTCATATTATTGTTCTTCCTATGGGGTTACAAACCATACAGTTCCTTCAGTCCTTCCCCTAACTCCTCCATTGGGGTTTCCGTGTGAAGTTTGATGGTTGGCTATGAGCATCTACGTCTGTATTGGTTAGGCTCTGACAGTGCCTCTCAGGAGACAGCTATATCAGGCTCCAGTCAGCAAGCACTTCTTGACATCAGCACTAGTGTCTGGGTTTTTAGGCTGCATACGGGATAGATCCCCACGTGGAGCAGTCTCTGAGTGTCCTTTCTTTCAGTCTCAGCTCCACTCTTTGTCCCTGTATTTCCTTAAGACAGGAGCAATTCTGGGTTAAATTTTTGAGATGGGTGTGTGGCTCCATCCCTCAACCAGGGGCCATGCCTAACTCTGGATATGGTCTCTATAGGTACTATACTTCAAATGTAATGCTTGTATTAAATGCATAGAAACAATAAACAAGATAAAACATGTCCTTCTTGATCTTGAAAGCATAATTTATAGTATAATATAGACTAAGAGTCCATAACGTATTGCCTATGAACTTGATTGTTTGAAAAACAAGTCATAGAAATTAGTTTGTTATCTGAAATTCTTAGAAATAGGGACTTTATGATGTAATTCAGTACTAGAACCAAAGAGAGATGAGGTGTTTTTGCTGTAGTAGTGAGGCAAGATAAAGGGATGCATGTCTTCTTGTGCCTTGCTGTATCCTATGCAGGCTTCAGTGGATCCCATGATGTCCATCATCATTGGGGAGGGGCAGTTGCTTTACTGAGACTGCAGATTCAGATATTAATCTTACGTTAAGTATATCCTTAGACAAACTCAGAAGAAAAACTGTCTGGCAGACATATAAACTCATAGTACCACTTTCCAAACAGAAACTCTGACACACTTTGAAGGCATAAATCTATAGGACAATATAACTTACAAATTTAACAGATCTTCATCATTTTACACTGACTTTTTCCTTTCACCAAAGTAACTTACATCCATTATAATTTATCTTTCTTAATAACGACACTGATTCAGATTCATTACATCCTTAGTGGACATCTCCTTGAGATAACCATATGGCAGGTGATGTTGAGAAGAGAAAGAAAATTAGAAGTATTGCTTGTGATCAAATACTCTATCAGTACATTATTTATCAAATAATTTAAAGGAAACTCAACTATTCAGCTTGTCATTTGTACAAAACAGATTAGTGGAAGAAAAGTGGCTTTCTTTTTTTTTTTTTTGATTTTTAATATTTTTATTACATATTTTCCTCAATTACATTTCCAATGCTATCCCAAAAGTCCCCCATAGCGCCCCCCACTTCCCTACCCACCCATTCCCATTCTTTTGGCCATGGCATTCCCCTATATTGGGGCATATAAAGTTTGCAAGTCCAATGGGCCTCTCTTTCCATTGATGGCCGACTAGGCCATCTTTCGATACATATGCAGCTAGAGACAAGAGCTCCGGGGTTCTGGTTAGTACATCATGTTGTTCCAACAATAGGGTTGCAGATCCCTTTAGCTCCTTGGGTACTTTCTCTAGCTTCTCCATTGGGAGCCCTGTGATACATCCAATAGCTGACTGTGAGCATCCACTCCTGTGTTTGCTAGGCCCCGGCATCGTCTCACAAGAGACAGCTATATTTGGGTCCTTTCAGCAAAATCTTGCTAGTGTATGCAATGGTGTCAGCGTTTAGAAGCTGATTATGGGATGGATCCCTGGATACGGCAGTCTCTAAATGGTCCATCCTTTCATCACAGCTACGAACTTTGTCTCTGTAACTCCTTCCCTGGGTGTTTTGTTCCCAATTCTAAGAAGGTGCACAGTGTCCACACTTTGGAAAAGTGGCTTTCAAAAGCCCCTAAGATGAAACTTTCATAAAGACAAGTGAGATTGGATAAATCTGGAAACTTGCAAGATGAATGACATTCAGTGAGAAAAGAATATTTGGATGGCTCTAAAATGATATTGCTCCAGGAACATACATGCAGAGTGAGGCTGCTGGCTATGACAGAGCAGAGTGGAGATGTGACTGGTAGCTCTCAAGCAAAATTAAAATAGTGTCCTTGCCTCGGGTGGGAAAACACCACTCTAATGAATAAATAGTAGTAGTCATAGATTTTCTGTTTGAAGAAACGATGGATGTATTACTCAATAAGCAGCCTGTCTATAGAAAAAGTCTAGTTTCTTATCACACATCCTCCATACAGGGATGCAGGCATTTGCATAGAAATGAATTGATTTGGGAAAGGGCAGAAAAGGGGAAGCAACTGAGAAAGTTGATGCAGCAGGCAAGAAAGTGCAGAGGGAAATATCCTCATGGATTTGTTTAATAAGACCCAATTCTACCAACAGTATTGAGCACCCTCCATGACTTACTCATTCGCAGCCTCACAGTTATATGATTTTCAATGAGAATGAGGAAATATGAATTTTAAACAGGAGCTATAATTGCTTTTATTTATAAATCAGTTATCTACCATATTTAAAAAAAAAACAAAGCTGAACATAAAAGTGGAAAATCTCCTATTCAGAAAATGAGAATGATTTTGTTTATATTTCATTTATGTTTTTAAAGGTTTTTGCCCCCTCAAAATTATTCAGATGATACTTAGATTTTTTTCTTTTAGCATACTTAATTGGAAGGATATCTATATGAATTTACAGAGGTATAGTTTACCTAAGAAATTGTTTTTACACATTCTTCCTTCTCCATTATAAATATATAAACAAACATATAAATAGCTAGTAGATTTTTTTAATAAAGCAAACATGCACACACATTTATTTTGTACCTTTAAAAAACAATTGTTTTAATAAATGATTGAAATTTGTTTAAAATTAACTAACTGCTGTCTTAATTAATTTTCTAAAATATAATAGCATGCATTATGCTTTTTTTTAATTTTTAATATTTTTTATTACATATTTTCCTCAATTATATTTCCAATGCTATCCCAAAAGTCCCCCATAGCGCTCCCCACTTCCCTACACACCCATTCCCATTCTTTTGGCCCTGGCATTCCCCTATATTGGGGCATATAAAGTTTGCAAGTCCAATGGGCCTCTCTTTCCATTGATGGCCGATTAGGCCATCTTTCTATACATATGCAGCTAGAGACAAGAGCTCCGGGGTACTGGTTAGTTCATCATGTTGTTCCAACTATAGGGTTGCAGATCCCTTTAGCTCCTTGGGTACTTTCTCTAGCTTCTTGATTGGGAGCCCTGTGATACATCCAATAGCTGACTGTGAGCATCCACTCCTGTGTTTGCTAGGCCCCTGCATAGTCTCACAAGAGACAGCTATATTTGGGTCCTTTCAGCAAAATCTTGCTAGTGTATGCAATGGTGTCCGCGTTTAGAAGATGATTATGGGATGGATCCCTGGATACGGCAGTCTCTAGATGGTCCATCCTTTCATCACAGCTCCAAACTTTGTCTGTGTAACTCCTTCCATGGGTGTTTTGTTCCCAATTCTAAGAAGGGGCACAGTGTCCACACTTTGGTCTTCATTCTTCTTGAGTTTCATGCGTTTAGCAAATTGTATCTTATATCTTGGGTATCCTAAGTTTTGGGCTAATATCCACTTATCAGTGAATACATATTGTGTGAGTTCCTTTGTGATTGTGTTACCTCACTCAAGATGATGCCCTCCAGGTCCATCCATTTGGCTAGGAATTTCATAAATTCATTCTTTTTAATAGCTGAGTAGTACTCCATTGTGTAAATGTACCATAATTTCTGTATCCATTCCTCTGTTGAGGGACATCTGGGTTCTATCCAGCTTCTGGCTATTATAAATAGGGCTGCTATGAACATAGTGGAGCATGTGGCCTTCTTACCGGTTGGGACATCTTCTGGATATATGCCCAGGAGAGGTATTGCTGGATCCTCTGGTAGTACTATGTCCAATTTTCTGAGGAACCGCCAGACTGATTTCCAGAGTGGTTGTACAAGCTTGCAATCCCACCAACAATGGAGGAGTGTTCCTCTTTCTCCACATCCTCGCCAGCATCTGCTGTCACCTGAATTTTTGTTCTTAGCCATTCTGACTGGTGTGAGGTGGAATCTCAGGGTTGTTTTGAGTTGCATTTCCCTGATGATTAAGGATGTTGAACATTTTTCAGGTGCTTCTCTGCCATTCGGTATTTTTCAGGTGAGAATTCTTTGTTCAGTTCTGAGCCCCATTTTTTAATGGGGTTATTTGACTTTCTGGAGTCCACCTTCTTGAGTTCTTTATATATATTGGATATTAGTCCCTTATCTGATTTAGGATAGGTAAAGATCCTTTCCCAATCTGTTGGTGGTTTTTTGGCTTATTGATGGTGTCTTTTGCCTTGCAGAAGCTTTGCAGTTTCATGAGGTCCCACTTGTCAATTCTCGATCTGACAGCACAAGCCATTGCTGTTCTATTCAAGAATTTTTCCCCGTGCCCATATCTTCAAGGCTTTTCCCCACTTTCTCCTCTATAAGTTTCAGTGTCTCTGGTTTTATGTGAAGTTCCTTGATCCACTTAGACTTGACCTTAGTACAAGGAGATAGGAATGGATCGATTCACATTCTTCTACATGTTAACAACCAGTTGTGCCAGCACCATTTGTTGAAAATGCTGTCTTTCTTCCACTGGATGTTTTTAGCTCCCTTGTCGAAGATCAAGTGACCATAGGTCTGTGGGTTTGTTTCTGGGTCTTCAATTCTATTCCATTAGTCTATTTGTCTGTCACTATACCAGTACCACGCAGTTTTTATCACAATTGCTCTGTAGTAAAGCTTTAGGTCCGGCATGGTGATTCCACCAGAGGTTCTTTTATCCTTGAGAAGAGTTTTTGCTATCCTAGGTTTTTTGTTATTCCAGATGAATTTGCAGATTGCTCTTTCTAATTCGTTGAAGAATTGATTTGGAATTTTGATGGGGATTGCATTGAATCTGTAGATTGCTTTTGGCAAGATAGCCATTTTTACAATGTTGATACTGCCAATCCATGAGCATGGGAGATCTTTCCATCTTCTGAGATCTTCTATAATTTCTTTCTACAGAGACTTGAAGTTTTTATTATACAGATCTTTCACTTCCTTAGTTAGAGTCACGCCAAGATATTTTATATTATTTGTGACTATTGAGAAGGGTGTTGTTTCCCTAATTTCTTTCTCGGCCTGTTTATTCTTTATGTAGAGAAAGGCCATTGATTTGTTTGAGTTAATTTTATATCCAGCTACTTCACTGAAGCTGTTTATCAGGTTTAGGAGTTCTCTGGTGGAATTTTTAGGGTCACTTATATATACTATCATATCATCTGCAAAAAGTGATATTTTGACTTCATCTTTTCCAATTTGTATCCCTTTGATCTCCTTTTGTTGTTGAATTGCTCTGGCTAGGACTTCAAGTACAATGGTGAATAAGTATGGAGAAAGTGGACAGCCTTGTCTAGTCCCTGATTTTAGAGGGATTGCTTCAAGCTTCTCACCATTTACTTTGATGTTGGCTACTGGTTTGCTGTAGATTGCTTTTATCATGTTTAGGTATGGGCCTTGAATTCCTGATCTTTCCAAGACTTTTATCTTGAATGGCTGTTGGATCTTGTCAAATGCTTTTTCCGCATCTAAGGAGATGACCATGTGGTTTTTGTCTTTGAGTTTGTTTATTTACTGGATTACGTTGATGGATTTCCGTATATTGAACCATCCCTGCATCCCTGGGATGAAACCTACTTGGTCAGGATGGATGATTGTTTTGATGTGTTCTTGGATTCGGTTAGCAAGAACTTTATTGAGGATTTTTGCATCAATATTCATAAGGGATATTCGTCTGAAGTTTTCTATCTTTGTTGGGTCTTTTTGTGGTTTAGGTATCAGAGTAATTGTGGCTTCATAGAATGAGTTGGGTAGAGTACCTTCTGTTTCTATTTTGTGGAATAGTTTGTGAAGAACTGGGATTAGATCTTCTTTGAAGGTCTGATAGAACTCTGCACTAAACCCATCTGGTCCTGGGCTTTTTTTTTTGGTTGGGAGACTATTAAGGACTGCTTCTATTTCTTTAGGGGATATAGGGCTGTTTAGATCATTAACCTGATCTTGATTCAACTTTGGTACCTGGTATCTGTCTAGGAACTTCTCCATTTCATCCAGGTTCTCCAGTTTTGTTGAGTATAGCCTTTGGTAGAAGGATCTGATGGTGTTTTGGATGTCTTCAGGATATGTTGTTATGTCTCCTTTCTCATTTCTGATTTTGTTAATTAGGATGCTTTCCCTGTGCCCTCTAGTGAGTCTGGCTAAGGGTTTATCTATCTTGTTGATTTTCTCAAAGAACCAGCTCCTTGATTGGTTGATTCTTTGAATAGTTCTTCTTGTTTCCACTTGGTTGATTTCGCCCCTGAGTTTGATTATTTCCTGCTGTCTACTCCTCTTGGGTGAATTTGCTTCCTTTTGTTCTAGTGCTTTTAGGTGTGTTGTCAAGTTGCTAATGTGTGCTCTCTCTAGTTTCTTTTTGGAGGCACTCAGAGCTATGAGTTTTCCTCTTAGAAATGCTTTCATTGCGTCCCATAAGTTTGGGTATGTTGTGGCTTCATTTTCATTGAACTCTAAAAAGTCCTTAATTTCTTTCTTTATTCCTTCTTTGACCAAGGTATCATTGAGAAGAGTGTTGTTCAGTTTCCATGTGAATGTTGGCTTTCTATTATTTATTTTGTTGTTGAAGATCAGCCTTAGTCCATGGTGATCTGATAGGATCTGTTGAGGCCTGTTTTGTGACCAATAATATGGTCAATTTTGGAGAAGGTACCATGAGGTGCTGAGAAGAAGGTATATCCTTTTGTTTTAGGATAGAATGTTCTGTAGATATCTGCCAGATCCATTTGATTCATAACTTCTGTTAGTTTCACTGTGTCCCTGTTTAGTTTCTGTTTCCATGATCTGTCCATTGGTGAAAGTGGTGTGTTGAAGTCTCCCACTATTATTGTATGAGGTGCAATGTGTGCTTTGAGATTTACTAAAGTTTCTTTAATGAATGTGGATGCCTTTGTATTTGGAGCATAGATATTTAGGATTGATAGTTCCTCTTGGAGGATTTTACCTTTGATGAGTATGAAGTGCCCCTCCCTGTCTTTTTGATGACTTTGGGTTGGAAGTCAATCTTATCAGATATTAGAATGGCTACTCCAGCTTGTTTCTTCATACCATTTGCTTGGAAAATTGTTTTCCAGCCTTTCATTCTGAGGTAGTGTCTATCTTTTTCTCTGAGATGAGTTTCCTGTAAGCAGCAAAATGTTGGGTCTTATTTGTGTAGCCAGTTTGTTAGTCTATGTCTTTTTATAGGGGAGTTGAGTCCATTGATATTAAGAGATATTAAGGAAAAGTAATTGTTGTTTCCTGTTATTTTTGTTGTTAAAGTTGGCATTCTGTTCTTTTGGCTGTCTTCTTTTAGGTTTGTTGAGGGATTACCTTCTTGTTGTTTCTAGGGCGTGGTTCCTGTCCTTGTATTGTTTTTTTCCTGTTATTATCCTTTGAAGGGCTGGGTTCGTGGAGAGATAATGTGTGAATTTGGTTTTGTTGTGGAATACTTTGGTTTCTCCATCTATGTTAATCGAGAGTTTGGCTGGGTATAGTAGCCTGGGCTGGAATTTGTGTTCTTTTAGTGTCTGTATAACATCTGTCCAGGATCGTCTGGCTTTCATAGTCTCTGGTGAAAAATCTGGTGTAATCCTGATAGGCTTGCCTTTATATGTTACTTGGCCTTTTTCTTTTACTGCTTTTAGTATTCTATCTTTATTTAGTGCATTTGTTGTTCTGATTTTTATGTGTCGGGAGGTATTTCTTTTCTCTTCCAGTCTATTTGGAGTTCTGTAGGCTTCTTGTATGTTCATGGGCATCTCTTTTTTTAGGTTTGGGAAGTTTTCTTCTATAATTTTGTTGAAGATGCTTGCTGGTCCTTTGAGTTGAAAATCTTCATTCTCATCCACTCCTATTATCCGTAGGTTTGGTCTTCTCATTGTGTCCTGTATTTCTTGGATGTTTTGAGTTAGGATCTTTTTGTGTTTTACATTTTCCTTGATTGTTGTGCCGATGTTCTCTATGGAATCTTCTGCACCTGAGATTCTCTCTTCCATCTCTTGTATTCTGTTGCTGATGCTCGTATCTATGGTTCCAGATTTCTTTCCTAGGGTTTCTATCTCTAGTGTTGCCTCATTTTGGGTTTTCTTTATTGTGTCTACTTCCCTTTTTAGGTCTAGTATGGTTTTGTTCATTTCCATCATCTGTTTGGATGTGTTTTCCTGTTTTTCTTTAAGGACTTCTACCTGTTTGATTGTGTTATCCTGTTTTTCTTTAAGGACTTCTACCTGTTTGATTGTGTTATCCTGTTTTTCTTTAAGGACTACTACCTGTTTGATTGTGTTATCCTGTTTTTCTTTAAGGACTTGTAACTCTTTAGCCATGTTCTCCTGTAATTCTTTAAGTGAGTTATTAAAGTCCTTCTTGATGTCCTCTACCATCATCAAGAGATATGCTTTTAGATCCGTGTCTAGCTTTACCGGTGTGTTGGGGTGCCCTGGATTGGGCGAAGTGGGAGTGCTGGGTTCTGATGATGGTGAGTGTTCTTGGTTTTTGTTAGTAATATTATTACGTTTACCTTTCGCCATCTGGTAATCTCTGGCGTTAGTTGTTATCGTTGTCACTGTTTAAAGATTGGAGCAGACTCTGTGTTCCACTCACCCGAAGTCTCAAAATCCTGTGGTGGGTGTCGTGGGTAGCTGGCGGGTGTCAGCTGACCCTGCGCTCTAGCTACCCCGGTGCTGGTCCGGCCGGAAGATGCCTGTGGTCAGGCCTGTTTTCTGCTTCCCTAACTAATGTAGTCTCAGGTCCCGTGCGCAATTGGATTGGAGCAGAAGCTGTGTTCCACTCACCAGAAGTCTTAAGATCCTGTGGCCGCATTATGCTTTTTGAGAAGTAGAACATTTATCAAATCTTTTTCCCTCACTTGATACTAGGTACATAGGTTTCCAAATATGCTAAACAATTGTTCTCCAGCTAAATCACTTAAATTATTTTTCAAATAGATTTAAGAATAATTTTTGAAAAAAAATACTTTCAGTTGCTAAAATTCTACATAATAGAACACTAATTACCTGGACAAATAATGTTTATATAGCCAAATGCTAAATTCAGCATCATTCCACCTGTTAATGTTTCAGATATATTGGAAGCTACTACACTGCCTATTTCATTTTCTTCCTGTACTTGTCCCACAATAGGCTGATCAGTGCATTTTTTTTTCTCCTAGAAATTCTTTCCATTTAGAGCTCTTCCTTTTATGAACCCTTTTATCCTTGCAATTTTTAAATTTTTTTATTGGATAGTTTATTTATTTAAATTTCCACTGTTATCCCCTTTCCCAGTTTCCCTTCTACAAAACCTATCTTCTATCCCCTCTCCCCTGCTTCTATGAGGGTGCTCCCCTATGCACCCACACACTCCCATCCCACTGCCCTAGCATTCCCCTACAGTGGGGCAACCACCCTTCACAGGACCAAGGACCTCTCCTCCCACTGATGCCAGATAAGGCCATCTTCTGCTACATATGCAGCTGGAGCCATCTGTTTTTTTCGTTTAGTGGTCTAATTCCTGGGAGCTCTGGTGTGTCTGGTTGGTTCATATTGTTGTTCTTCCTATGGGGTTGCAAAGCCCTTCGGGTCATCCAGTCCTTGCCCTAGCTCCTTTATTGGGGTTCCCATGCTCAGTCTGATGGTTGACTACAAGCATCCTCAACTGTATTGGTGAGGCTCTGGCAGAGCCTCTCAGGAGACAGATATATTAGGCTCCTGTCAGCAAGCACTTCTTGGCATTATCAATAGTGTCTGGATTTGGTGTCTTCATATGGGATGGATTCCCAGGTGTGGCTGTCTTTGGATGGCCTTTCCTTTAGTCTCTGATCCACTCTTTGTACATGTATTTCCTTTAAACAGGAGCAATTCTGGGTTAACATTTTGGAGATGAGTTTGTGGCCCCACCCCTCAATCAGGGGCTTTGCCTAACTTCTGACTATGGTCTGTACCGGTTGTCCTTCTCCTTTGTTGAGTATTTCAGGTAATGTCATTCCTGTTGTGTCCTGGGAGCCTCTTGCTTTTCGGGCAGCTGGGACTCTCTGGTGGTTAACTCCAGGGATTAAGAATGAGAATTTGAAATCAGATGCTTTTGTTCTTTTCTAATCTGAAATATGGCACTGGACAGATTACTTTGTCTAAATATTGATTTCAATACTTCTAATCTGAGGTCATTATCAACTTCTCAGGTATATTAAAATTAAATAATATAATGGTGTCTTAGAGTTGTACGATGTAATTAGGAAAACAATATATTATTAAATGACATTATATTTAAGGAGAGATGTTTTAGCATATATAAACTTAAAAATTAAAGTATAGACAGTGTCAATTAAAAACCATGACAATTACCTTATGGAGCAATCTATCATTTAGATAGGAACTTGAGTGGTTTAACTTTACCAGGCACTGATTTTGAAAGACTAACTGTGGAAGAAACAGTAATTTCAGACACTCATTGAACTGACTCTACATTTTATTATTAGTCTGCTACTTTTTTGATTATGGGTAATAAATAGAGTGCCAATATAGGACAGATATGTCTGTTTACATAATAATAACATACTCATAGCATCTACATGCCAATAAATTTAAAGTTATTAAATTAGTGGATGAATAAACGAATACTAGTGGTATGCTTTCATTGGGGTCTTCATTGAATCCTTTCAAAAGAAGTGACACTTTCCGCACATATTTTCAACCACACTTGTTACTTTTTCTCTAGGACATTCCACCACAAGACAACTATAATCATAGAAGTATGGTACCTTGAAATTGTTTTAGAGATATAACAAGATCTTCACCAAGAGGAAAATAATAATTAGAAGAATCCATAGAAGCTGGAATGTAAGGGTTATCCTTACTTGTCAGGTTGACTGGACATAGAATCATAATCCAGGCATACCTCTGGGTGTGTCTTTGAGGGCAGTGCCAGAATGATTTATCTGAAGAGGAAAGAGCAACTTGGATTATGGACCACACTATTCCATAGACAAAGTTCCTGAAAATGAGTGAAATGATAGTGAACTGAGTACCAGGACTTACCTGCTTGCTTGCTAAATGTCAGTACAATGTGGTAAGGTCTCTTGCATCCTGATCATCAAGCATTTCCTCTATGATACCCAACCTTCAGTCTGTGAGAAAAAAAAATAACCTCTTCTTTCCTTTCTTAATTTGCTTTTGTCAGCCATCTGTCACAGAAACAAGAAAAGGCAGTACTACATGAGGAGACATGCATTAGTTTCCTAGTCTCCATTTAACCTCACCAGTTCCATAAGTCATCTTCTTTCTTTCTTTTTTTTTAAATTTTATTTTATTGGATATTTTCTTTATTTACATTTCCAATGCTATCTTGAAAGTTCCCTATACCCTCCCCTCCCCCTGCCCTGCTCCCCTACCCACCCACTCCCACTTCTTGGACCTGGCGTTCCCCTGTACTGGGGCATATAAAGTTTGCAAGACCAAGGAGCCTCTCTTCCCAATGATGGTCGACTAGGCCATCTGGGAAGGTAGACCAACGGGTGGATACTTCATTCCTCCTTAGAATAGGGAACAAAATTCTCACGAAAGGAGTTACAGAGACAAAGTTTGGAGCTAAGATGAAAGGATGGACTATCCAGAGACTACCCTACCTGGGGATCCATCCCATAATCAACCACCAAACCCAGACACTATTGCATATGCCAGAAGATTTTGCTGAAGGGACCCTGATATAGTCCTTCTTTCTACAAGGGGCTTTTAATGTCATTCACTGATAGTTCTAAACATTTCTCTAATGTGGGCAATCATCTTTCTCTAACGCCTTATTTTCAGAAGCTTTCCTGAACCACAATTTATTGTGTTGCAATTAGACTAAATGATATGTTGAAGAGCAACAGTTCCCATGAGTTCCTGGTGATGGTGATTGGCTTCATCAAAGTGGCAGCCCTTGTTTTTACCTGCTCGGCTTGGCAATTCATATTCTGTTCCACAACCCCCTGTTCACCTCCCTCAGTGTTCCATTCCCGTACATTTTAATTCTAACACCCCTTTTTAACTGAAATAGTTTCTTTCACTGATTCATAAGAAGATGATAAAGACAAAATAAAGTCTTCAACATAGATCCTTTAATCCACCAAGCTGGTGACTTTATAACATGCAGGGTCATGAAAATATCTTGTCGCTCAGAGTGCCCAGTGATAAGACAGTCTTGTGCAAAAAGAGGAGAGAGGTTTCACCAGAAAACAGTGCTGCTAGAACCTCGGTCTCTGGCCTGCTGCCTCCTGAATGCAAGATCATAAAGTTTTGTTGCTCAAGTAAGCTAGACTGTGCTGTCCTGAGAAGAATATGATTTTGTTGCATTGTCTGTAGTTTTTCTCATAGTATTTTAGAAAACAATTTGTTCACCACTAATGTGTTTGTATGCATGGCATGAACAAAGTAGCACACATTAAGTTGACAAGCCACAGAAACCTATTTTATTGATTTGGAACTTTGTTTTTTCTTTTTCTTTTTCTTTTTCTTTTTCTTTTTCTTTTTCTTTTTCTTTTTCTTTTTCTCTTTCTCTTTCTCTTTCTTTTTCTTTTTCTTATTTTCTTTTTCTGTTCCTTTTCCTTTTCCCTTTTCTTTTCCTTTTCCTTTTTCTTTTCCTTTCTTTTTTTTCCCCCTCAGCCACCTTCTCAGTATCCTGAATGATGGAGAGTATCTTCCTGAGGTTGCTGATGATTTCTGTTCTTTGTTTTTATTTCATTTACAAGAATTCCAGTTAGATTACCTCAGGTCTTACCCTAGGATCCTAATTTAACTTAATCCCTTCTTTTAGGAGTCTTGTTCCACAGGGTCACATGGGAGCATAGGATATTAGCATATTTGTTGCTGCTACTGTTTTAACAGAGAACACAATTCATACCAAGATTCACAACTGTCTCACACATTTTTTGAGTTAAAAAGTCTTTTCTTTCTTTGGCATAGAAGATGTCAAATCTTTTATATTTTAAATTTGTGTTTAATCTATTTCACACACTCAAATGTTCTGGAACTCATTTTGGAACAGTCTTGATATTTCTGAATCTATGCATTTAGTTCTGTATGCTCATAGAATTTCTCAATTGATTTCTAGCTCTGCTCTCTATATCTTCTCTAGGACAATTTTTTTTTGAAGAACTGGTTTCTAGTTTGAATGGTCAACTCTGAATTGTCAAACCTTTGACATAATATGTTTTTGTTGGTACAATTTTTATTTAATTTTTTTAATTTATCAAATGTTTTTTTTAACCCTTGGTTTTGAGTGTTTCACTGATTTTAATTATATCCTAGACACTCATGTGTAATGTTTTTCAATAAATTTTCTTGTATATTCTTCAATTCAAATAAGATCTATGTAGCAACAATATTTCAGTATTCTTCACACTCATTGAACAAAAATTCCATTTAAAATTTTATTCTGTTGTACATTGTTTCCAATTAGATAGGTAGATCTAGAATATACATATGTGTCTATGTGCATATGATGTATGTACATAGGTGTATGTGTGTTTAACATATATTATATAATACACATAAAACAATTTATGACATGAATTATTAAATTAAGTAAGCATATTACATCTTTCCTACACTGCAATTGAGATCCAGTCTCTGACTTTGGTATATCATTTAGGTTTGTTTCATTCTTTCTGTTTGATTAATTTATTTCTGTTTCATGATGAGTTCCTTATAGACATGTCTTCATTTATTTAGCCACTCAGTTTTCTTTTCTGATTTTATTCTATTCTTATTGTCGTTGCTTTCTGTTACTTCTCACACTCATATAATTTGTCTATAAAGGCTATTTATATTTGCTCTGGTAAGCATAATGACAGGTAGAAGGTGCTGTAAGTTATAAAAACTGTTGTATAGATTTTAACTGTGATTCTTTTCCTTAATGCCTGAGAATCTGTATTATGAACAATGCAAAAAATCATGTTTTAGCTAGAAGTTAGAAGTTAAGAGCCTTTCTATTGAAAGAACTTCAAATAAAAGAGAGAGAGAGAGAGAGAGAGAGAGAGAGAGAGAGAGACAGACAGAGAGACAGAGAGACAGAGAGACAGAAAGAGAATGTAATGAATTGACCAGTATTGGAGCTACAACTATTTGCTAATAAATATGGCAGAAATTAAATTTTAGAACTTAAAAACATTTCAACCTATGGGGCAAAATATATTTTATTTGTCAAGGAGGAAAGAATGGTCATAGCTAGGGAAGACTTCTAATAAAGTTATAAGAAGTGTGAGTTGTTCTGGTTATTATTTTTTTCCAGATGTAATTTGACAGTTGATATATGTATACGTGTGTATCTTTTACGATAAACACTTTATATCTTATATGTTTTTGACCCTTCAAGAAATATTTAATGTCTAATGCTTGCATCTTTTTGCAATGATTCATATTTTACATTTAATAGAAAAAATATTCCTTGAATTAGTAAGACAAGATTTAAAGCTAAAATGTTTTTATACTTCTTGTTTGTGATGATTCTATTTGCTTGCCTTTTTTTATTGTTTTTTGTTTATTTTATGCATGAAGGACAGGTAACTTGTAGCTGGGATGTATTTAGAATTGATTTGACAACCAAGTTAATTGAAATATTGCAAGACTTTGCTTTTTAATGGAAAATAATTCTTTCGAGAGTAGCAGCTTCCTTCTTAAAAGAGAGATCACAGAACGAGTGAGACACATGAGGGCCGCCATTAGAGGGAAGGATGAGTGCCTGTTTGTGAAGTGCCGCTTCCACTGTCCCAGGAGACCTGCTGCCAAACAGGCTCAAGGAGGAAATACAAAATCAGACATCTGTATGTGTGCAGCATCCACCATGTTTGCTCTGAGCAGGGGAACCATATGAAGCTAGACAGCAAAGGTGAAATCCAACAAGATAGCCTACTTTATTGCCATGGCAACCCAACCCTGATGAAAGTAGAAAAACAATAAAATATCCACGGGGAAAAGAAGTAAAGCTGTGCCATGAATACCTACTGATAGGAGGAAAGGTGCACTCGGGGGCGGGCAGGGTTTGGCTTTCATGTAACTCAGGGCAGCTGTGGGTGCTTCGGTGTAACAATGTCATGGGTGCTGCTTTGGGGAAATGCTGATTTAAAAGCAGTGCATTTACTGAATTATTCAATTCATCTTGTTACTAAATTCAGGGCTATACGTGAAAACTGTAGCTTTAGATTAAAATCTTAAGTGTCCCTGTAGAGGTCAAAGCATAAATCTGCCACTCTTTCTGATGTCTTCTGACAATACCTGGCCATTATACATAGCATAGATTGTGTGTTCAGTCTGCAGGAGAAGTTCCACAGCATTCTGCTGCATGATTCTAATTAATGCTGCAGCCTATTTGTCTAGGTTGGCTTCTCAGATTTTTCCGTTATTACTAAAACTACTCTCCTTTCAGTCTGGTATTTGTTGGTACATAGTTTAATATGAAGGGGAAACATTTTTTTTTCCTTTTCAAAATTTGACTATTACAGTTTCCTTCATCCTCCCTCACAGACATAGGCAATTCGAAGAATAGGCAATTCATGTTTGTTTTTATTCTAATAAAACCCCCTGATTTGCAGCAGAAGTCTAAGAAAGGTTAATATTTACTTGCAAAATCAACTTTACTAAAATTATTTACCTACAATAAAATCTACCAATACAAATTTAGATTTGACACATATGTGCAGACATGTAACAGTTATCAAAAACAATTTCATTGTTTTATTATTATATGTTTAATCTATGAATAAAAAATGAGCTACTTTATGCTGACTGACTTTTGGTAATATACAGAATTGTGTGTGTGTGTGTGTGTGTGTGTGTGTGTGTGTGTATGTATGTGTGTGTATTTGCATGTGTATATATATATATAGAGAGATAGATAGATAGATAGATAGATAGATAGATGATAGATAGATATAGATAGATAAATATTACAAACTCAACAATAGGATACGAAAAATCTTGTATTTATTTACTTTTTAAAATTTTTGGAACCCTTTGTTTTGTTCTATGAACATGAATTATTAATAAAATTGAGTGGTCATTTTAATTTCAATTAATTTACAACTGTTTTGCTAATCTGTGCTAGAAATAAACTAATTTATATTTTAGTAGTTGAAAACATTGTTACTCAAAATCTATCAAAAATAACAGTCTCACTGGAATGAATTCTTATTTGATAAAGGTTTTTGCCAGTATTAGAACATGTTATTTTATAGTTTTGTTTCCTTTGTTTCTGATTAGAATTTAGCCATTAATCATATCATCATGATGTAGATGAAACTTTTAGAATTTCCCATTGTTTACATTTGTAATTGAGTGATGCATATAGCTAGAACTCTCATTGTAAAGATATTTGGGTGGTTCATTGAAGTTCTTGGATCTATAGACTACTGTCTCCATCAAGTTTGGGGAATAGGGTTTACCATTATACTTTAAATTTGTTTTAACCTTTTCTTTCTTCTAGAACTATATAGTTTTGGGCAGTTTGATGTTCGGTATTTTGTCACATGATCTCTAAATGTCTATGTCATGATCTAGTTTTTCACTGTTCTAATTGTTTTTTAATTAAAAATCTATTGTTCTGTCCCTAAACAAATTCTCTCTTGATGTCTTAAACATTTTAAATTATGTATTATTAAACAGAACATTTAATCTGAAGTATTATACCTTTTAATTTATTTCTGAATAAATTTGATTGTTAAAAACTAGTTTCTGTTTCTCCAGAGAAGTTCCTTACAGGTTTAGTACTTTATTTTGCTCATTAGGAAATGAATTCCTTGATGACTTTAATATGTAGGTAATACTACTTTATCATGTGTAAATCAAGCATGTAGGCACATTTCAAATTAATTTTGAATATCTGTATCCTTCCTAGATTTTGCTTGCTGTCCTAATTCATGATTCCCATTAATGAGTAGTAATATGCTAATGAATAGTAATATGTTGGTAATCTTATATGATAGATAACATACTGTAGCCATTTTGGATTCTTTTTGTTCTTCTTACAGCTGTCTTGTTTTGGTGGTGAATTATGCTTCTGAAATTATGTGAAATATTTCTTCAATGTTAGGTGTTACCAATTCGGTATAGGTTTAGTATTTAGTATTTACTTATTCACTCATTTATTAGTATGACTCATTTAGCTTCTTCCATCTACTTGCATGTTTCAGAGGCAAATGAATGATTCCCTTAGAATCATTCATGCTGATATCTCAAGCTCATAAATTTCCCCCATGTCCCTTCTACTTGTATGAGAAAGAAGACTCATGCATAAAAGGGCCACAAGTTCACATTTTCCTTGTCTTCCACTTCCACTGAGCTCTCTGGAGTTCCCTCAATTTTCTTACTGTAGCTGTCAACTAAGGATGTATGAAGAATTTATTATCTCATTTCCCCTCTACCTTTCTTGTTTGCAAAGTTTTCTTTTGATTCCCATGTGCTCACCTGACCATCCTGATTTGTGTCTACCTTCAGCAGCATGTATAGCTGTGAGAGTTCATCAACCAAAACGATAACATGGGAATGCTGCCAGGCAAGGGGGCAGTCACGTTTTCTCACTGTGCAAACAGTCTTGGAGTTGCTGCCTGATTTTTTGGTTTACACAATGTCCTGAAAACTTCATAAGAAGCTGACCATTGTTAAACTTATTTTTCTGTTGACATTAATTGCTCATTTTCTTTGGAGCAATTGCTAAAAAGAAAGATGACCTTTAACATATAAGAGGAATATATTTGAGATAGCTAATATATTTGTATAACCCTAGAATAAAACTCTTATGACAAATTTAATATAACTAACATAATTCTCAGAGGACACACTCATTATAAGTAATCAGAACAGTTAGACTTCTTTATTTTGACATCTATGTGCTTCAGAATTTAAAGCAGGGACATTAACAAAATAAATATATTTTACATAGTCAATATGATACACTTAAAATTTGGGAATATATTTACATAATTTAAGCATTCAAGTCTAAAGATCTGAAGAACGTTAAACATGAGTATTTAAGTATTAATATTAAATCTATGTCAGAGAAAATAAATACGAGAAAAAAATAAAACTAACTTCTAAAAATATTAATGGTATTTTCCAACTGCTAAGTTATCATTTGAGACAAATGAAACTTATTTAGGCAGAAATTTACTATTGTTTTTGAAGGAAACAAAAATCTTAATTTTTGTAAGAAAATGTACTTTAGTTTGGACAGTTTTAGTCTGTTTTTATGGAGCTCTAATATAATAGCATGTACAATTCTTCATGCATAGTTACTAAGTGATACCCTAAATCTATGACATCTATTTTTTTCAGTAAATGTAACTATTTCTATTTATTAAATGCAATTCAAGTATAAACCAACAATGTGGGAACTATAGATATGTATCAAGAATTGTTCCATTCTCTACTATGTTTTATTCTCTCTCTCTCTTTTTTAAACATATTTATCTTTAAGCTTTTTTTTTTTTTTTTTTTTTTTTTTACAGTCCAGTCATTATCCTCCTTCTGGTCTGCCCTCTGACGGTTTCTCATCCCGTTTTTCCTCTTTACTGTCTCCAAGAGAATGTCCCCACTCGCTACACCGGAACACACACTGCCAGGCTTCCCTATTCCCTGGGGCATAAAGTTATGGCATGGATCTTAATTTATGATTACCACAGCAGCAATGTGCTGAGTACCTTTGCAGATATTCTAATTTAAACCAAAAAAAAAAAAATCAAAAAAAAAAAACAACAAGAACAAAAACAGGTTTGTTCTCCTGTCACTTATTATTAATGTTTTGAAAGAGCAAATCCTTTATGCCTATCTTTTTGGCTTTGTATATTTGAGATAATTTGACTTATTGAAAATATTCATTTTTTTAATTAGGAATTTATTTCATTTACATTTCCAGTGCTATCCCAAAAGTCCCCCATACCCTCCCCCATCTACTCCCCTAACCACCTGCTCCCACTTCTTGGCCCTGGCCTTCCCCTATAATGAGGCATATAAAGTTTGCACGATCAATGGGCCTCTCTTTCCACTGATGGCCGACTAGACCATCTTCTGATATATATGCAGCTAGAGACATGAGCTCTGTGGGGTACTGGTTAGTTCATATTGTTGATCCACCTATAGGGTTGCAGATCCCATTAGCTCCTTGGGTACTTTCTCTAGATCCTCCATTGGGGGCCCTGTGATCCATCCAATAGCTAACTGTGAGCATCCACTTCTGTGTTCACTAGGCATCAGCATAGTCTCACAAGAGACAGCTCTATATGGGTCCTTTCAGCAAAAGCTTGCTAGTGTATGCAACGGAGTCAGCGTTTGGAAACTGATTATGGGATGGATCCCCGGATATGGCAGGCTCTAGATGGTCCATCCTTTCGTCTCAGCTCCAAACTTTGTCTCTGTGATTCCTTCCATGGGTGTTTTGTTCCCAATTCTAAGAAGGGGCAAAGTGTCCACACTTTGGTCTTCGTTCTTCTTGAGTTTCATGGGTTTAACAAATTGTATTTTATATCTTGGGTATTCTAAGTATCTGGGCTAATATCCACTTATCAGTGAGTACATATCATGTGAGTTCTTTTTTGATTGGGTTACCTCACTCAAGATGATGCCCTCCAGGTCCATCCACTTGCCTAGGAATTTCATAAATTCATTCTTTTTAATAGCTGAGTAGTACTCCATTGTGGAAATGTACCACATTTTCTGTATCCATTCCTCTGTTGAGGGGCATGTGGGTTTTTTGCAGCTATTATAGATAAGGCTGCTATGAACATAGTGGAGCATGTGTTCTTCTTACCAGTTGGAACATCTTCTGGATATATGCCCGGGAGAGGTATTGCAGGATCCTCTGGTAGTACTATGTCCAATTTTCTGAGGAACTGCCAGACTGATTACCAGAGTGATTGTACAAGCTTGCAATCCCATCAACAATGAAGGAGTGTTCCTCTTTCTCCACATCCTCGCCAGCATCTGCTGTCACCTGAGTGTTTGATCTTAGCTATTCTGACTGGTGTGAGGTGGAATTTCAGGGTTGTTTTGACTTGCATTTCCCTGATGATTAATGATGCTGAACATTTTTTCAGGTGCTTCTGAGCCATTCGGTATTCCTCAGATGAGAATTCTTTGTTAAGCTCTGCACACCAGTTTTTAATGGGGTTATTTAATTTTTTGGAGTCCACCTTCTTGAGTTCTTTGTATATATTGGATATTAATTAGTCCCCTATCTGATTTAGGATAGGTAAAGATCATTTCCCAATCTTTGTCTTTTTTTTGTCTTATTGACAGTGTCTTTTGCCTTACAGAAGCTTAGCATTTTATGAGGTCCCATTTGTCGATTCTCAATCTTACAACACAAGCCATTGATGTTCTATTCAGGAATTTTTCCCCTGGGCCCATATCTTCAAGGCTTTTCCCCACTTTCTCTTCTATAAGTTTCACTGTCTCTGGTTTTATGTGAGGTTCCTTGATCCACTTAGATTTGACCTTAGTACAAGGAGATAGGAATGGATTAATTCATATTCCTCTACATGTTAACCACCAGTTGTGCCAGCACCATTTGTTGAAAAAGCTGTTTTTTTTCCACTGGATGGTTTTAGCTCCCTTGTCAAAGATCAAGTGACCATAGGTGTGTGGGTTCATTTCTGGGTCTTCATGCAGTTTTTTTTCTTTTTTTAATCACAATTGCTCTGTAGTACAGTTTTAGGTCAGGTATGGTGATTCCACCAGAGGTTCTTTTATCCTTGAGAATAGTTTTTGCTATCCTAGGTTTTTTTGTTATTCCAGATGAATTTGCAGATTGCCCTTTCTAATTCCTTGAAGAGTTGAGTTGGAATGTTGAAGGGGATTGCATTGAATCTATAGATTGCTTTTGGCAAGATAGCCATTTTTACTATATTCATCCTGCCAATCCATGAGCATGGGAGATCTTTCAACCTTCGGAGATCTTCTTTAATTTCCATCTTCAGAGACTTGAAGTTCTTATCATGCAGATCTTTCACTTCCTTAGTTAGAGTCACACCAAGGTATCTTATTTGTGACTATTGTGAAGGGTGTTGTTTCCCTAATTTCTTTCTCAGTTTGTTTATCCTTTATGTAGAGAAAGGCGATTGACCTGAGTTAATTTTATATCCAGGTTTATATCCAGTTAATTTTATATTCACTGAAGCTCTTTATCAGGTTTAGAAATTCTCTGGTGGAATTGTTAGGGTCACTTATATATACTATCATATCATATGCAAAAAGGGATATTTTGACTACTTCCTTTCCTATTTGTATTCCCTTAACCTCCTTTTGTTGTTGAAGTGCTTTGGCTAGGACTTCAAGTACAATGTTGAATAGATAGGGAGAAAGTGGGCAGCATTGACTAGTCCCTGATTTTAGTGGGAATGGTTTCAGCTTCTTGCCATTTACTTTGATGTTGGATGCTACTGGCCTGCTGTAGATTGCTTTTATCATGTTTAGGTATGGGCATTGAATTCCGGATCTCTCCAAGACTTTTATCATGAATGGGTGTTGAATTTTGTCAAATGCTTTCTCCCCATCTAACGAGATGATCATGTGGTTTTTGTCTTTGAGTTTGTTTATATAGTGGATTACATTGATGGAATTCCATATATCAAACCATCCCTGGAATGAAACGTACTTGGTCAGGATGGATGATTGTACTGATGGTGTTCTTGGATTCGGTTAGTGAGAATTTTATTGAGTATTTTTGCATAGATATTTATCAGGGAAATTGGTCTGAAGTTCTCTATCTTTGTTGGGTCTTTCTGTGCTTTAGTTATCAGAGTAAGTGTGGCATCATAGAATGAACTGGGTAGATTACTTTCTGCTTCTATTTTGTGGAATAGTTTGTGAAGAACTAGAATTAGATCTTCTTTGAAGGTCTGATAGAACTCTGCACTAAACCCATCTAGTCCTGGGCTTTTTTTGGGTGGGAGAGTATTAATGACTGCTTCTATTTGTTTAGGGGATATAGGATTGTTTAGATCATTAACCTGATCCTGATTTAACTTTAGTACCTGGTATCTCTCTAGAAATCTGTCCATTTCATCCAGGTTTTCCAATTTTGTTGAGTAGAGCATTTTGTAGAAGGATCTGATGGTGTTTTGGATTTCTTCAGGATCTGTTGTTATGTCTCCCTTTTCATTTCTTATTTTGTTAATTAGGATTCTGTCCCTGTGCCCTCTAGTGAGTCTGACTAAGAGTTTATCTATCTTGTTGATTTTCTCAAAGAACCAGCTCCTCATTTGGGGTTGATTCTTCGAATAGTTCTTCTTGTTTCCAATTCGTTGATTTCATCCCTGAGTATGATTATTTCCTGCAGTCTACTCCTCTTGGGTGAATTTGCTTCCTTTTGTTCTAGAGCTTTTAGGTGTGTTGTCAAGCTGCTTGTGTGTGCTCTCTCTAGTTTCTTTTTGGAGGCACTCAGAGCTAGGAGTTTTCCTCTTAGAAATGCTTTCATTGTGTCCCATAAGTTTGGGTATGTTGTGGCTTCATTTTCATTAAACTCTAAAAAGTCGTTAATTTCTTTCTTTATTCCTTCCTTGACCAAGGTATCATTGAGAAGAGTGTTGTTCAGTTTCCATGTGAATGTTGGCTTTCTATTATGTTGTTATTGAAGATCAGCCTTAGTCCATGGTGATCTGATAGGATGCATGGGACAATTTCAATATTTTAGTCTCTGTTTTCATGATCTGTCCATTGATGAAAGTTGTATGTTGAAGTCTTCCACTATTATTGTGTAAGCTGTAATGTGTGCTTTGAGCTTTACTTAAGTTTCTTTAATGAATGTGGCTGCCCTTGCATTTGGAGCATAGATATTCAGAATTGAGAGTTCCTCTTGGAGGATTTTACCTTTGATGAGTATGAAGTGTCCCTCCTTGTCTTTTTTGATAACTTTGGTTTGGAGGTCGATTTTATTCGATATTAGAATGGCTACTCGAGCTTCTTTCTTCAGACCATTTCCTTGGAAAATTGTTTTCCAGCCTTTCTTTCTGATGTACTGTCTGTCTTTTTCCCTGAGAAGGGTTTCCTGTAAGCAGAAAAATGTTGGGTCCTGTTTGTGTAGCCAGTCTGTTAGTCTATGTCTTTTTATTGGGGAGTGGAGTCCATTGATATTAAGAGATATTAAGGAAAAGTAATTGTTGCTTCCTATTATTTTTGTTTTTAGAGTTGGCATTCTGTTATTGTGTTTGTTTTCTTTTAGGTTTGTTGAAGGATTACTTTTTTGCTTTTTCTAGGGCATGGTTTCTTTCCTTTTTTTTCGGTTATTATCCTTTGAAGGGCTGGATTCGTGGAAAGAAAATGTGTGAAATTGGTTTTGTAGTGGAATTCTTTGGTTTCTCCGTCTATGGCAATTGAAAGTTTGGCTGGGTATAGTAGCCTGGGCTGGCATTTGTGTTCTCTTAGTGTCTGTATAACATCTGTTCAGGATCTTCTGGATTCATAGTCTCTGGTGAAAAGTCTGGTGTAATTCTGATAGGCCTGCCTTTATATGTTACTTGACCCTTTTCCCTTACTGCTTTTAATATTCTATCTTTATTTAGTGCATTTGCTGTTCTGATTATTATGTGTTGGGAGGAATTTCTTTTCTGGTCCAGTCTATTTGGAGTTCTGTAGGCTTCTTGTATGTTCATGGGCATCTCTTTCTTTAGGTTTGGGAAGTTTTCTTCTATAATTTTGTTGAAGATATTTGTTGGCCCTTTAAGTTGAAAATTTTCATTCTTATCTTCTCCTATTATCCGTAGGTTGGGACTTCTCATTGTGTCCTGGATTTCCTGGATGTTTTGAGTTAGGATCTTTTTGAATTTTGTATTTTCTTTGATTGTTGTTCCAATGTTCTCTATGGAATCTTCTGTACCTGAGATTCTCTCTTCCATCTCTTGTATTCTGTTGATGATGCTCACATCTATGGTTCCAGATTTCTCTCCTAAGATTTCTATCTCCAGCTTTGCGTTAGTTTGTGTTTTCTTTATTGTGTCCACTTCCGTTTTTATGTCTAGTATTGTTTTGTTCATTTCCATCACCTGTTTGGATGTGTTTTCCTCTTTTTTTCTTTAAGAACTTGTAACTCTTTAGCAGTGTTTTCCTGTATTTCTTTAAGTGCGTTATTAAAGTCCTTCTTGATGTCCTCTACCATCACCATGAGATATGCGTTTAAATCTGGGTCTATCTTTTTGGATGTGTTGGTGTGCCCAGGCCTGGGCGAGCTAGGAGTGCTGCGTTTTGATGATGTTGAGTGATCTTGATTTCTGTTAGTAAGATTCTTACATTTGCCTTTCGTCATCTGGTAATCTCTGGAGTTAGTTGGTATAGTTGTCTCTGGTTAGAGCTTGTTCCTCTCATGATTCTGTTAGCCTCTATCAGCAGACCTGGGAGATTAGCTCTCTCCTCTGAGTTTCAGTGTTCAGAGGATACTCTGAAGGCAAGCTCTCTTCTTACAGGGAAGGTGCACAGATATCTGGAGTTAGGACCTCCCTCCTGGCAGAAGATGAAGGCCCGAAATAGGACCTGTCCCAGAAGCTATGTTGCTTTGGCTTGTCACAGAATCTGTTAGATTCTGTAGTCCACACTCTTATCTGCACAGACTAGTCTCAGAGGGATCCGGGAACCAAGATGGCTCCCCCAGGTGCTCCAGCAAAGCCTTCCTGGGCAGGGTGGACACCTCTCCTCTGGCAGGGTAGGTGCCCAGATGTCTGTCTCAGAAGCTACCCTCTAGGGACCTTGGGGGTTTCCACCGACTCTGTGCCCAGGTGACCAAGTGCTGGCACCAACCAGAAGAGACTTGTGACCCTGATCAGGCAGGGTTTCCTGCTTCTCTAATGCTGTCTCAGCTCCTGCACGATTGGATTGGAGCATAAATTGTGTTCCACTCACCGGTGGTCCTAAGATAGTGTGGAGAGTCCTCTAGGGGATCTTGGGGTTGTCTGCCGACTCTGTGCCCAAGGTGCCCCAGTGCTGGCACCGACTGGGAGGGCAAAAATATTCTTGATATTCGTGTAAATTTTATTGCTACAATTTAGGAGAGGAGGTATTTACTCTAGCATACAATTTGAGGGGCTCACTCCATCATGGAAGAAAAGACATGGTAGCAGCTGGGCAAGCTATGACAACAAATGCAGCAGGCCAGTGGTCACATTCCATTCTCAGACATGAAACATATGGAAAGCTAGCACCCAGCCCACTCTCTTCATTTTATTCAGGCTACCGTTATAACTATTCTCAACTGAATATATCTAATCTAGACTATCTGTCATATTCATATTTAGAGGTATTTCTCCACAGTGGTTTTAGTTCCCGTCAAGTTGGCTTTTATTTTTAACTATTACAATTCCACTTACTGTCACTCTTACATTCAACATATTTTTATTAATTAATTAATTTATTCACTTTACATCCTGATCAAAGCTTTACCTCCCATTCTTCCCCTTTCACAGCTCCACACCATCCACCTTCCTTTCCAAACATTCTGGCACATTCAGTCACTGTGTTACTAGGTATATTCTCTCCCACTGAGGCCAATCAATGCAATCCAGTTAGGGAATCAGAATGCACAGGCCAGCAATAGAGTCAGGGACAGCCCTGCTCCAGGGCTTCATGAAACTAAGCTTTACATCTATAACATAGGTGAAGGGGACTTAGGTCAAGGCCAATATACTCTGTCCCTTACTCTTGTAAGCTGGACAAATTTTGAGCTAAAGGTTTGGTGAGTGTATTAGTGTGCTTATCCTCCACAAGAGGTGGCCATTTCAGTATCCATATCCTCCAAAACTAAGAATAACAGATAGTGTCACCCTCATATATCCCTTAAAGCCTCTTCAATACCAGGTCTATGGAACTTCTTAAAGATGCTTAGCCCCTCCCTCTTACTACCACCAATTTCTTTTCGTTCTCAAGCCCTCTCTCCCTGATTCTCACTAAACCTTACCCCATCTGCTCATTTTCCTCCCCATCTGCTCTTCCGCCCAATTACCTCCATCCATCCATTCCCATGTCTATTTTATTTCCTCTTCTGAGTGATATTCAAGTACTCTCCCTTTAATATTTATAAACTTGTTATTTAACAATTTGGATATCCTGTTCTTTATGACTAATATGCCCTTACATATAGCATGCATGTCCTTTTTGGTCTGGGTTACTTCATTCAGGAAGATATTTTGTAGTTCCATCCATTTGCCTGGAAATTTAATGATGTTCTTGTATTTAATAGCTGAGTGGTATTCCATTGTGTAAATGAACTGCATTTTCTTTACTCATTCATTGGTTGAAGAAGATCTGGATAATTTTCAGTTTCTGGCTATTACAAATATATCTGCTATAAACATAGTTGAGCAAGTGTACTTGTAGCATGGTGGCACATTTTTTGGTATATGCCCAGGTGTCTTAGTTAGGGTTTTACTGCTGTGAACAGACACCATGACCAAGGCAAGTCTTATAAAAAACAACATTTAATTGGGGCTGGCTTACAGGTTCAGAGGTTCAGTCCATTATCATCAAAGTGGGAGCATGGCAGTATCCAGGCAGGCATGGCACAGCAGGAGCTGAGAGTTCTATGTCTTCATCCAAAGGCTGCTAGTGGAAGACTGACTTCCAGGCAACTAGGGTGAGGATCTTATACCCACACCCACAGTGACACACCCATTCCAACCAGGTCACACCTATTCCAACAAGGCCACACCTTCAGACGGTGCTACTCCCTGGTCCAAGGATATACAAACCATCACATTCCACTCCCTGGTCCCCATAGACTTGTTCAAAAACATGAGTCTATGGGGACCATACTTAAACATAGCATAATGCAAAATGCATTTAGTGCAACTTTCAAAGTCCTCATAGTCTATAGCAGTTGCAACAATGTTAAAAGTCCAAAGTTCAAGGTCTCTTCTGAGATTCATTCAACTTAATTAACTGTAATCCCCAAAGCAAGGCCGCAAACCAGCTGGGCAAACTCCAAACTCTGCATCTCCATGGCTGATGTCAAAGTGGTCTTCAGATCTCCACTCCTTTTTCATCTTTTTTGACTGCAACAAACTGCTTCCTCCTGGGCTGGTTCCACTCCCTGTTAGCAGCTTTCCTCAGCATGTGTCCCATGGCTCTGGCATCTTTAACATCTTTGAGTCTCCAAGGCAAGTTCAATGTTACAGCTTCTTCTTTCAGTGTCTGGGATTCCACTTGATCTTTTGGACTCCTCCTAAGGGCTGGCATCACTTCTCCATCTCTGTCCTCTGTAGCACTCTATGCTCAGGTTGATCCACTCCATTACGGCTGCTGTTCTTGGTGATCATCCCATGGTACTGACATCTCCAATACACTGGGGTGTTCCACTCCAACTAGGCTTCACCAATAGCCTCTCATAGGCTCTCTTCAGGGTGCCAAGCCTCAAATCCTTTGCATGACCCCTTCAATCCTGGGCCATCAACTACAGCTGAGGCTTCACCTTCTCCAATGGGCTTCCCTGGCCTCTCACAGTGCTAAGCCTCAGCTTCTCTCCATGATCCCTTCATTCCTTCACAAGCAGTACCACCTGAGTGACTCTTACACATTACCAAGTCCAGCCGCAGCATGAGCTACAACCTTATCTATCTCTGGAACACAGCTTCTTTGTGCTCCCAGAAAACAATTTCCAGAAGATTTCACCTCAACGATGCTGGTCTCTTCTTAATCACCGCTAATTCCTTAGCTCCAGCTAACCAGCATCAATTTTCCCAGTAGTTCCTTCCATTCTAAACTCTAGAGCCAGAGGCACAATGGCGGAAGCTGCCAAGTTCTGCTGCTTACAGGAATTAGAACGATCCCCTTGTATTATTACATTATCACTAGCTTTATGTTTTCTAAATCCTTCATTGCCTAAGCTTGGCTATCCTGGTTCTTGCTCTGTAGATTGACCCTGAATGTAGAGATCAGCATGCTTGTCTCATGGGATTAAAGGTGTGTACCACCATGCCTGGATCTAATTTAGCTGGGTAGGATCTTGCCCCAAGGTCCCTCTCCCTTAATCTTTATCTCGTAGAACACAAGATTTTGCTCCATTTCGCTTCCTGGTACTCCTTTAATACTCAAACCATATATTTTATATTTTCCCTTTCTAAGCTTGCTATGCTTGTTCAAACTTCTCTTCATAAGACTTAACCAGAGAACAAAGTCTCTGCTAGGCTTTTTTGAAACTTCTTTTGTCAATGCAATTAATCCAAGTCTCTTCACCTTAGCCTCAGGCAAACTTTTCAGACAAGGGCAAAAAGTAGCCACATTCTTCACCAAAATACCACAAAACCAGTCTTTATGCCACATTCTGAAATTCTTCTCCTTTGAAATCTCTTGGGCCAGGTCAACACAGTTCAAATTACTCCCAGCAACAAAATCTTCCATATTCCTACTAGGATGACCCATTAAGCCCCATTTAAAGCATTCCACTGCTTTCCAAATCCAAAATCCCAAAATCCACATTCTTTCAAATAAAAGCATGGTCAGGCCTATCACAGCAATACCCCACTTCTGGTACCAACTTCTGTCTTAGTTAGGGTTTTACTGCTGTGAACAGACACCATGACCAAGGCAAGTCTTATAAAAAACAACATTTAATTGGGGCTGGCTTACAGGTTCAGAGGTTCAGTCCATTATCATCAAAGTGGGAGCATGGCAATATCCAGGCAGGCATGGCACAGCAGGAGCTGAGAGTTCTATGTCTTCATCCAAAGGCTGCTAGTGGAAGACTGACTTCCAGGCAACTAGGGTGAGGATCTTATACCCACACCCACAGTGACACACCCATTCCAACCAGGTCACACCTATTCCAACAAGGCCACACCTTCAGACGGTGCTACTCCCTGGTCCAAGGATATACAAACCATCACACCAGGAGTGGTATAGTTGGGTCTGGACACATAAAACAATCCTGTATAATAAAAGATTTTTCTGGATGTGTCACCATCCCTGATTTTAATCTGCACTACAGAACAGTAATAATAAAAATGGCTTAGTACTGACATAGAAACAGACAGGTTGATCAATGAAATCAAATTGAAGACCCAGAAATAAACCCACACACCTAAGGACACTTGATTTTTGACAAAGAAGCCAAAACAATACAGTGGAAAAAGAAAGCATCTACAACAAATGCTACTCATCTAACCTGATGACTGCAAGCAGAAGACAGCAAATAGATTGATATCTATCACCCTACACTAAAGTCCAAGTGGATCAAAAATCTCAGCAGAAAAGTGGACACACTAAATTTAATAGTAGTAAAAGTGGGAGATAGCCTTTAACACACTGGTACAGAAGACAACTTCCTGAACAGAACATCAGTACCTCAGGCACTAAGATGAACAAGTAATAAATGGTACCTCATGAAACTGAAAATCTTCTGGAAGGCTAAGGACACCATCAATAGGATAACACCAGCCTACAGAATGGGAAATTATTTTTACCATTCCTAAATCTGAAAGAGAGCTAATGTCCAAAATATCAAAAGAACTCAAGAAGTTAGCCACAAACAACCCACATAACCCAATTAAAAGTGAGGCTCAGAGCAAAACAGAGAATTCTCAACAGAGGAATCTCCTATGGCCAAGGAACACTTAAAGAAATATCTAAGTGTTTTCAGTCATCTGGGAAATGCAAATCAAAATGACTATGAGATGCCATCTTATAGCCATCAGAATGTTTAAGTTTAAAACCTCAAGTGACAGTACATGCTGGTAAGGATGTGGAGCAAGTGGAACACTCCTCCATTGCTGATCAGAGTGAAAATTTATACAACCACTCTGAAAATCAATTTGATATTTTCTCAGAAAATTGGGACTACTTCTACCTCAACATATCATTTTTTAAATTTATTAATCATTTTATTTGTAATTCCCCTTCCTGGTCTCTCCTTCACCAACCTCCACCCTATCTCCTCCCCTTTACCTCTAAGTGGGTGGTTCCCCACCCACCCATCCAACCAATCACCCACTCCTACCTCCCTCCTCTAGCATCTTCATTCTCTGGATCATCAAGCCTCCACAGGACCAAGTGCCTCCTCTTCCACTGATGCTGGATGAGGCAGTTCTCTACTATATGTAGCTAGAGCCATGGACTGGCCCATGTATCATTTTTTTTTTATATTTTTTTATTACACGTTTTCCTCAATTACATTTCCAATGCTATCCCAAAAGTTCCCCATACCCACCCCCTCCTTCCCTACCCACCCATTCCCATTCTTTTGGCCCTGGCATTCCCCTGTATTGGGGCATATAAAGTTTGCAAGTCCAATGGGCCTCTCTTTCCAGTGATGGCCGACTAGGCCATCTTTCGATACATATGCAGCTAGAGACAAGAGCTCCGGGGTACTGGTTAGTTCATCATGTTGTTCCCCCTATAGGGTTGCATATCCCTTTAACTCCTTGGGTACTTTCTCTAGCTTCTCCATTGGGAGCCCTGTGATCCATCCAATAGCTGACTGTGAGCATCCACTCCTGTGTTTGCTAGGCCCCGGCATTGTCTCACAAGAGACAGCTATATGGGTCCTTTCAGCAAAATCTTGCTAGTGTATGCAATGGTGTCAGCGTTTGGAAGCTGATTATGGGATGGATCCCTGAATATGGCAGTCTCTAGATGGTCCATCCTTTCATCACAGCTCCAAACGTTGTGTAACTCCTTCCATGGGTGTTTTGTTACCAATTCTAAGAAGGGGCATATTGTCCACACTTTGGTCTTCATTCTTCTTGAGTTTCATGCGTTTAGCAAATTGTATCTTGTATCTTGGGTATCCTAAGGTTTGGGCTAATATCCACTTATCAGTGAATACATATTGTGTGAGTTCCTTTGTGATTGTGTTACCTCACTCAAGATGATGCCCTCCAGGTCCATCCATTTGGCTAGGAATTTCATAAATTCATTCTTTTTTTAAGTCATAAACTTTGATCCGTTTTCTGTGTAGACATCTTGGGCACAAAGTGTGTTCATTATACCTTCCAAGGTTATATTACTCATTAATAGTTCCAACATCACTCAAAATCATAAATTCACAATCTTTTCTGAGGTACAGGCAATCGCTTACTGTGGGTCTCTATACAATTAAAGCAGTGTTCTGTAATTCTAACATGGAATGAATGGTACACAGAATAATCATTCTTATTTCAGGAGGGAGAGATAAGAATATAGCAAGGAAAAAAATATGATGAAAAAGAAATTAAGAACAAAATAATAATAACAATACAACAAACAGAAAAACAATAGTAAGAACAAAGAAACAACACCAAAATTGTAGAAGAAACACTAAATCCTGAACCTTCATATATAACCCGAAGCTACTGATGGAATCATGTAGTCTTCAAAAGGATTGGGTAGCCTCATCCTCCCTATCTTCTGCCTGCTACACAAATAGTAATTTGTCCAATTTCATGGTGCAGGTGATCCATGATCCTAATATTGCTTATGTCCTGAAAAATCTCTTGCAATCTTGTCTTTATTATCATTTTCATACAATAATTCCTTAAAAGCTCCCTTGCTAGCATTATAACACTGTTATACATTGGCCACGTTTAGTGGCTCCTTGATACCAGTGAGTATGTTTTTGTGAACTCATCAGTAATGTATGCTTTCTATGCTCTAAATTAGTACACATGAGCAGTGCCATCATGGTCTACTGTGAGCTGTAGATGCATCATGTTCATCTTGTACCATGATTAACAAACTGTGTGCTGATTCAAGGACACTTTTCTAGGAAATTGCTGTCCATAAGCAGAGACTATTTTGTTATAGTAAGTTTAGAGTGTCTCCTTTCAAGTAATTTGCATTTTCCAAATTAGTGTTTTTGATGGGTAGGGTCAAATTTAGAATTGTTTTTTTGTGTTTTTACACTTCTTATTTTGTGTGTATGTGTGTGGTATAGCATGATATATCATGGCATATATGTTAGCATTTTGCTAAGCTTCACCCCACAGTAGGCTTGGCCCACTGAAAATGGGGCTGCTTGTCCCGTTCTCTCTCTCTCATTCCTGCTTTCTGCTTGCTTCTCTATTGCCCTCTTGAGTTCTTCCCTGCCCCCTTCCTTTCTCCCTCTCTCAATATGGCCATGGCCATGGCTGGCCTCTATTTCTGTACTCTTTCCCTCTTTCTACCTTTCTCTGCCTCTACTACCCTCTTAACGTCCCTCCCCAGGTCCTGAATAAACACTATTCTATACTATACCATCGTGTAGCTGGTCCCTCAGAAGAAGGGATGCCTTGGCATGGGTCAGCTGAGGCACCCCCTTCCCCCACACCTCACCACAGCCCCATAGAACATATCTTATTTCCCTTTATCTTTTTATAATCACAACAAATATATGTGGAGGAGGTTAGAGGGCAGCTTATAGAAATCAGTTATCTCCTTACTTCCTGGAGCTACTTGGGATCATCATGACTGGAAGATATCTTTACGTGCAAAGTCTTCTTGCCTATTCTAGGGCACCTTACTTAATATCTCATTCCAGAGTAGATTTCTTCCCAGAAATATCCTCTTCTCTAGCATCTACCTTAGCTGTTACTTTAAACTTAGTTGGGGGGTTTTGCATATATATTTTCATTCCACTTGTTGATCTTTTTTTATTGTATACCTGTGTTAGCATCAGAACCATCCATAGACAGCCAGAGCTGTTTACACCCAGCTCCTGAACTCAGCGACTAAGCTATCCCTGGGTGAGTGACCCTCCTGTATCTATTATCATGGCACCTGTCCTACACCACCCTGTGCATGTATTACCTACATCATGACCTGCATCAAAGACACTCAAACTCCAACCCATAGCTCTCACTTCTTCACTTCTTCCCTTCACCACTCTTTAGAAGCACCTCTATCAATATGGCCTCTCACATGAGAGCTGTGCTGGCTTGCCATGATTTGACCTGGGGTGCACCACTTCATCTAACAACCTCGATAAGAATGGTCAGTAATAGGTTATATTAGGAATATATACATGTATGCAAATGTATATGCATATGAAAGATCCCAATCCTTGGTCAGTGGTACTTAATTTGAGATGCCCCCCCACCCAAGTGAGACAGCAAAACACAGATTGAGGCAAAAGCAACCTTCAATTAGTACCTCAAGGCAAGTGACTAGAAGGCAACCCCAAATGGCTATTACAAGCAGTTTTTATACTTTTCTGGGGCACAGGTTACATCAACAAGGTTACAGTTCAAACTTATTGGCTAAATATATTGACATTTAAATCTATTGGCTAGCAAGCATGACACACATTTCAACTCTACCTGGGATTTTTCAGAGGGTCAGGTGACTCTCAGTCAGTACATTCTGTGATTTTTCTGAGATTTTTTTTTTTAACTCAAGAATGTTCCTATGGGTTGAGAATGGAACTTGGCCTAGACCCCACATGGGAGGGGGAAGGTGTAAGGAGGGTGTGGGACTGGAAAAGCCCTTATGATCCCTCACGTAAAATAACAATCAGTGAAAAAAGAAGCCATGCATTTTAAGGAGGGTGGGAAGAAGCATATGGAAAAGTTTGGGGTGAGGAATGGGAAGATATAAATGTTCTAATCCAATTGTAATCTCAAAAATAAAATAATAAAAAGATTGTTCAATAATAACAATCACACATAATAAATGCTTTCATACCTTAAAATTTTCTCCACCAAAGACACAAGACTTTTACTTTAAATTTAGTTTCATTCAAGTTCTCAGGGTATAAGAAAATGTTTTTCAACCCCAGTGCCCCACCCCCAAATACTAATTAAGCTACAACCACAGCATTTTAAAGCTTTTCTATCTCAAATTTCTAAATATTTCCATATTTGTTAAGCAGATGAGTTCTAAGCACCTCCAACCAAATTGTCCATACTACCTCACTTGTGGCTTCCATTGTCTACCAATGTTTAATATTAGTTAATTGTGAAAAATAACTTAGAAAAGCATTTTAAGTAAAAACAAGTGTAGGGTCTGGCATGTTCTTGGTGGGGACACAGTGACATGGTTCCTGACCCTAGGACAAGGCCAGCAGGCTTGGGCCCTGAAGGGTTTTGATAGTTGCTCTTGGCATAAAGCTTGTTTGTACAATAATGTAAAACATATTTTGTGTTTTTTCTTAAGGAATGCCATCCCTGTTAATGGGGTAATAACTCCAGGATAATCAGAGACAACAGGAGTCCTGGAGGAGAGGGTGTGGGTAATGACTCAGCAAAATGGTAAATGCTGAGGACAGCCCTTAATGCTGTGGAAAACATGGTTCAAAAATGTAAAGGAATAACATGAAAAATCCTAAAACAATCTCTCTCTCTCTCTCTCTCTCTCTCTCTCTCTCTCTCTCTCTCTCTCTGTCTATTCAAAAATAACGATGCACTATGAATTATATGAAGAGCTTCACAAATCTAAAAGAACAAAAGCAGCTGCCCTTTGTGAGCCAATTTGTCAGAAAGATACTAAGAAAGAAGATAAAGAAATTTAGGGAGCAGAGATCCCAACCCACTAATTTTTTTGTTTATGGTTAAAAAGGCAAATAAATTCCTGAGTTTGGGGTCAGCCTGGGATAGAGCAAGGGTAGGCCCAGGTGTGGTAGAAATGGTAATTTCAGGACAGAGGTCCACACAGCTCATTTATCGTCCCTGTTTAAGAGAGGAAGGCAGTTCTCTGAATTCTTTTGCAGTGTTAAAAGAAAATGTGTGTTCACAGTCATCTATTGGATGGAACACAGGGACCCCAATGGAGGAGCTAGACAATGTGCCCAAGGAGCTGAAGGAGCTTCAACCCTATAGGTGGAACAACAATATGAACTAGCCAGTACCCCCAGAGCTCATGTCTCTAGCTGCATATGTAGCAGAAGATGGCTTAGTTGGCCATCACTGGGAAGAGAGTCCCCTAGGTCTTGCAAAGTTTATATGCCCCAGTACAGGGGAATGCCAGGGCCAAGAAGTGGGAGTGGGTGAGTAGGGGAGCAGGGTGGGGTAGGGTATAGGGGACTTTCAGGATAACATTTGAAATGTAAATAAAGAAAATATCTAATAAAAATGGGAAAAAACTCAGAAAATAAAAAGTAAAAAAGGAAAGAAAATATGTGCTTACTGTCTTCTAAGAATTAAGGGGCTGGGGTCACCTGGATGCTGATCCATAAGATAATCAGAAGGAAACCCCAAGCAAATGACTGGCTTGATATTCAAAACAAAAGATAAGGCTCATGAACTGCACATGAGCTATCCAGAGATTTATTATTTTAGAATAACAAGAGAGAGCTTCTTGGAGAATTGTCTCCAGCATAGAATAGCAAGAGAAAGCTGTCGAGAGAGAGAGAGAGAGAGAGAGAGAGAGAGAGAGAGAGAGAGAGACAGAGAGAGACAGAGAGACAGAGAGACAGAGAGACAGAGAGACAGAGAGAGAGAGAGAGAGAGCAAGCAGAACTAAGAGAAAGCAAGCTAGAAAGCTGTCTTGAGCAGAACATAGGCCACTAGCTTGTCCCCATGACTTGACATCGAGTCATTTATTTTTGTTGCTCCCAGACACTGATTCTTTCAGAACCCCTTTCCAAGCTGAGGCTGGTTCTTAGCAGAAAAAGTTTATTTTGGATTATAATTTCAGAGCATAGTCTATCATGGAGAAACAGTGATGGCAACAAGAATTTGAGACAGTTACTTACTTGGTATTTGTTGTCAAGAAACAGAGAGAGAGAGAGAGAGAGAGAGAGAGAGAGAGAGAGAGAGAGAGAGAGAGAGAGAGAGAGAGAGAGAGAGAGAGAGCTGATATTAGCTTCACTTTCTTTTTTTCTGTCTGGCTGTTAGTATGGGTATTTCTACCTCTACATCTACATCTACATCACAGAAATGCCCAGGGGTATATCAAAATCATCTAAAAGCTAATAATGAACTTTTGAAACATGTAATTTCAAAATGTTTTTGAACTTATCCCCCCTTTCTCTATAATTTTAGTGAGTCTAGTATACTCATTATTATATAGAAGAAAGTATAGACCCTTTATGATATAAACAGCAATTAATTTTGTGATTTATTAGGGTGGGATGTAGATTAATACCATGTCCAGTGAGGCTGGTCCTGGTAACCAGTTTGGAGTGTTTAAGGAATGGAAAAAAGAAAAGAAAAAGAAAAGAAAGATAGACACAGACATACACACAACAAATCTGGGATAAGTTGATCTGCAGCCTCACTGATGAAGGGTACCATCTATACAACTGAACAATTGTAACCTTATTGCATTTATTATATACATCACAGGGAAGAGCCAGCTTGTCTCAGTAGAAGGTCTCTCTAATGGAACAGTCTCAAGCTGCAAACATTCATGTGGCAGAAGATGTGTAGGTTGGTTTGAATAGGTTTGTCCCCTGTAAGATCATGTGTTTGAATGCCTAGACCATGGGAAGTGACACTATTAGAAAGTGTGGCCCTGTTGTAGAAGATGTGGCTATCTATCCTCAAGCTTCCCCAAGTGTGGAATCAGAGCCTTCTCCTGGCTGCCTGGGAAAGACAATACAGTCTTGGCTGCCTCCAGATCAAGATTTAGAACTCTCAGCTTCTTTAGTATCATGCCTGCCTGGACGCTGTCATGCTTCTCACCATAATGGTTATGGACAAAATCCTTGAAACTGTAAGCCAGCCCTAATTAAATGTTGTCCTTTATAAGAGTTCCCTTAGTCATGGTGTCTCTTCAAAGGAATAAACCCAAACTAAGACAATATGTACTATGATTTCTGCATATTTTGTCACCATTTAGTCATTGATTTGGGAAAGCATTACCAGTTCCTTGCCTCTGAGCTGGATAAGGCTTTGCTGGTTATCATGGGTCCAGGCACTGGGTCATTGACTGGCTGTGCCAATGTCAACAATACACATTCATCCAGAACTTCACATCTTCCATATAGACTGAGGGAATCCTATGCTCCTAACAATTGAGTAGATCATGTACATGTTCACTGTCCTCTGTTTGTAACGCATATGGCTAAGCTTATGTCATGTTTTTTTCACGTTGATAAAGATTAGCAGACCCACAATTCTCCAAACTGCTAGCTCTTTAACTTACTCACCCTGTATATTAAATATAAAATATAAATATAAAAATATAAATATGAAGTCCTAACTGTGGTTACTTAACATCTGCTTCTTCCCTCTTTGACCAGAATCTTTAATCTTTCAGGCTCCACTTCTGAATCCTTTTTGTGTGGTTACGTATACACTTGAGCTATATTTATATTTATTCTTTTATTTTTAGAAAATATGTCTCTTGGTGATCATATGATACTCTATTGAAACTGAATTTACTCAAAGAATATAAATTTTGAAATTAAATTATTCATAATTAAAATCAAAGTAATTTTCTCCTTGTTTGATAGTTATTCTTTTTAAATGTACTACCTGAAATTCCAGGTCAGTATCTTGGTCATGGGTGCTGTCTCCTCTTTTCTATCCTACCATTGTGGAGAAGCACAATCTGAAGGACCAGGTTTGGTGCTCCAAGCCTCTCTGTGTTACTTTTGCTTTTCACTTCTTGTGCCTGTACATTTCTCTACTTTGTCAAATTATTTCCATCATCGTGTCTCCTATACTTGAATCATTGCCTTCATCTGTCTGCGAGCAGCCAGTCTCTAATGAAAGTCGAACTCCAGATTCATTTCTTTAAGATTATTTCTCCAACTGAGAAAGTGATTTGTCTCAGTTTTATGATACCCTTTACAAAATGTCATGCAGTCCCTAAAATTTTTCACATGCTGGATCTTATTTAATTTGCTCCACAACTTTGTATAGAGCAGGCACCACCAACTCTATTTTATACACAGAGAATTCAATTCCTAATTGAGTCCCATTCTTTCATTTTTATGATACTGGGGACAGAATGTATGGTCTCACATATGCTAGGGAAGTTATCATCATTTAGCTATGCACTTAGCTCTAGTTGAATTTTCTAATCATGATATTGATAACAGACAGAAAAGTGCCTTTAAGTCCTCTGTCTTTCACAACCAATAATTTTTCCATTACTATATTTCATGTTTGCTTTTGGGTAATCTGAAAGGTGAGATAGATTAATACACCTAGAAAATTCAGTTCATTTCATAGAAGTCAGATTCTTCATTTGTAAAGTAGACATTACACTAATACAATTCCTCAAATGTGAGAAGAAATTTTAGGTGAATATTAACACTTACCTTTTATAGAGTAACTCATTTCTGAACATATGTGGTCATTCTTCTTCAAGGAGTTCATTAATACACACAATATGGAAATTACTTATCATCTTAGCTAAAGCCTTTTGCTTTTCTCACCCACAGAATTTTACTCCTTTGAGCACACTCAAGTGTTCTGTATTTTACTAGTCCATTCTTTCTATCTATTTTCTCCCAATTCCATCAGGTTCTATCCACCCTATCTCTAACAAATAGGTTCTTATTAAAGTTAAGTGGTTTTAGCTTTCATCAAAGTTATCAGTGAACAACATGTTGCTAAATTTAATGGTAAGCCTTCAGAGTCTTCTTTGGTCCTTCAGCAACTTTTGACACCTAATTACTCACTTTCCTTGAAATGCTTCCGAATCTGGCCTCAAACCCTAGGTGAAGCTGTCTCTGTGCTTCTTCATGACTACTGATTTTTTGAGTTGTACCAAGTTTCAGATCTGAACCTTGTAAGAACGAGGGTTTGGTATATTGGCTTATTTTCATCAGCTTCAGTTATAGTCTAACTGGCTATCCTCACACTCACTAATTAAAAACTAAACAAATATGCTGATTACTTTCAAAAACATTTCTCCAGCAGAAAACCTACTCTTCCTTTGTGGAGTTATGGGGTTCATTATCTATTTGTCATCTCAACTTTGATATTACCAAAATAATCTCAAAGGTGTCATATTCTAAACTTGACTTCCATGCAAATGTCTAAAAGGCATTTTTTTCCCAGGGTTGCTCACATATCTATCATTTCAGTTGTTTAAACCAAATTTTAATTGGCAAATATTTTAGGCAGACAAAGCCAAACCAGTAACTGGAAAAATTCTCATTTCAAGAACTTTCACTTAGATAAAACCAAATTTCATAGGAAAGAATTTCAGGGTAGGGATAAAGGGTACTTAATGCTTCAGAATTAAGTGCAGGCAAGAGAAGGGGGACACCAGAGAAAGGGAAACGTCATAATGAAAGTAAATTAGTGCAGCCAACTTGAGATAATTTCATCTAAGGGTTTAAACAATAACTATGTATGTGAGCACTATCTATTTTCAAACCGTGCTGTTGAAAGAATATAAAGTTCAGCAAAATATTTGAGGTTGATACCTATTTCTCTTCAATAGCCTTCTTTTTACAAATGAATCTGTGAGACAGTTTATGGATTTCATTGTTTAGATTTAAGCACAAGAGGAAGTGGCTTATGTGGTTAAACACAAAGGTAACAAATATTCTCAACCTATTTAGTTGCTTTGAACATCCCTGTTTGAGATGTTTGTAGACAAATGAATATTGTTTAGGTAGATAGATAGAGTCATGTTGAACTATTTGATTTTCATTCAGATTATGGAGTCAGACATTTTTCTCATTCCAAGATCCTTAATTTTCCTTATATTTTATATTATCTCACACATTAGTTTCATCATTCTCCTGTATCAAATTATGATGCAATTTTGTGTCTTAAAACACTGACCATTTAGTCTTTGCTATTGTCTAAATCAGAATTTTGAAATGCATCTGGAATCTTGGTGTCAGCAGGACAGGATTTCATTGGCAGCTGTCAGTACAATCTATTGCCATATCATTTCCCACTTTTCAGGGTCTCTTTAACCCTGGTTCCTCTATAGCATCCTTCTTCCTCTCTGATTCAAAACTGAGCCTGCCATGATAGTCAAGAAAAATTTGCCCATCTCGAGATTAGTTTATTTTCATCTGTATAATTCAATTTGTCATGCCATGTAACAATCTCAGGTTCCAATTTTATTTTGGGAGGGATTTCAGACCATCATGTGGAAAAACTTAATGTCTTTCTTGACAATGCACTTTCTTCTCCAACCTAAGTCCAAGTTTAGCTACAATTCTTGATCATTCTAGATTTGAAATGTGTCCATTTCCTGAGCCTTACATCAGTTACTGTGATTGATACCAAACTTGTTGAAAACCTTGCAATATGAGAAAAGCTACTCTCTGGCTTCTAATCTTTATAATGATATACTATGTTCTCTACCAAAAACAAACTATCCTAGTTAAAATAATGTCATCACATCACTTCCTAATAATTTTAAATCTCAGGATAATATTGACAATTCTTATCCTAGATTTTTTATTAGATATTTTCTTTATTTACATTTTAAATCTTATCCCCCTTTCCGGTTTCCCCTCCAAAAACCCCTATCCTCTACTCCTTCCTCCTGCTCACCAACCTACACAATCCCACTTCTTGGCTAGAAAATCCCACTTCTTGGTATCTGTTTAGAAAATTGTCCATTTCATTCAGATTTTCCAGTTTTGTTTTAATAAGATCCAATGAATTTTTGGGGGGTTTCCTTATTTTCGGTTGTTATGCTCCCTTTTCATTTCTGATTTTATTGATTTGGACGCTGTCTTTGTGCCCTCTGGTTAGTCTGGTTAAGGGTTAATCTATCTTGTTGATTTCCTCAAAAACCAGCTCCTGGTTTGGTTGATCTTTTGTATAATTCTTTTTGTTTCTACTTGGTTATATTCAACCCTGAGTTTGATTATTTCCTATAGTCTACTCCTCTTTGGTGTCTTTACTTCGTTTTGTTCTAGATCTTTCAGTTGTGTTGTTAAAGTGCTAGTGTGTGTTCCCCCAGTTTCTTTTTGGAGGCACTCAGAGCTATGATTTTCCTCTTAGTATTGCTTTCAATGAAAGTCTTGTATGTTTTATCTTCAATTTCATTAAGTTCTAAAGAGTGTTTAATTTTTTTCTTTCTCCCTTGACCAAGTTATCCTTGAGTAGAGTGTTGTTCAGCCTCCATGTGTATGTGGGCTTTTGGTTGTTTTTTGTTGCTATTGAAGACCAGCCTCAATATAGTGATTTGATAGGAGGCATGGGATTATTTCAATCTTCTTATATATGTTAAGGTCTAATTTCTGACTGATTATATGGTCAGTTTTGGAGAGGGTACCATGAGGTGCTGAGAAGAAGGTATATTCTTTTGATTTAGGATGAAATGCTCTATAGATATCTGTTAAATCCATTTGGTCCAAAACTTCTGTTAGTTTCACTGTGTTTCTTTGTAGTTCAATAAGTTTCTTGTAGTTCAATAAGGTTCTTGTATGTTCATGGGTGTCTCTTTCTTTAGGTTAGGGAAGTTTTCTTGTATAATTTTGTTAAAGATATTTACTGGCCCTTTAAGCTGGAAATCTTCACTCTCTTCTATACCTATTATCCTTAGGTTTGGTCTACTCATTGTGTCCTGGATTTCCTGGCTGTTTGGTGTTAGGAACTTTTTGCATTTTGCATTTTCTTTCACTGTTGTGTCAATGTTTTCTATGGTATCTTCTGCATCTGAGATTCTCTCTTCTATCTCTTGCATTCTCTTGGTGACGCTTGCATCTATGATTCCTGGTCTCTCTCCTAGGTTTTCTATCTCCAGTATTGTCTCCTTTTGTGATTTCTTTGTTGTTTCTATTTCCATTTTTAGATCCTGGATGGTTTTGTTCATTTCCTTCACCTGATTGGTTGTGTTTTCCTGTAATTCTTTAAGGGATTTTTGTGTTTCCTCTTTAAGGTCTTCTCCCTGTTTACCTGTGTTCTCTTTTATTTTGTTAAGGGAGTTATTTATGTCCTTAAATTCCTCTATCATCATAATGAGAAGTGATTTTAAATCAGGGTCTTGCTTTTCTCATTGTGTTGGGGTAACCAGGGTTCACTGTGATGGGAGAACTGGGTTCTGATGATGCCAAGTAGTCTTGGTTTCTGTTGCTTATGTTCTTGTACTTGTCTTTAGCCATCAGGTTATCTCTGGTGTTAGCTGGTCTTGCTGTGTCTGACTCCTACAAGCCTGTGTGTGAGTACTCTTGGGAAACCAGTTCTCTCCAGGAGGAATTTGGGTATGGAAAGCTGTGCTACAGATTCAGCTCTGAGATGCAGACAGAGACCAGAAGGATCCTGTTCCCAGCTGATCCTTGGTTCCTGGGTCCTGAAGGCTCTGTGAGGGTCTCTCTTCAGCCAGGAATTTGAAGAGAAGTGGTGATCTTACTTGTGATTACAAGGGTGTAGGCTCTCCTAGGAGACTAGCTCTCTCCTAGTGGTAATTGTATATGTAACCTGTGGTACAGGATCAGCCCTGGGTGCAGATGGAGACCAGAAGACTCCTGTCCCAGATCATTCTTCGGTTCCTGTGTCCTGTGGGTTCTGGGATGGATCCTCTGAGCAGCAGTAGTGGTCTTACCTGCACTCACAGGCCTCTCTACACTCCTGGGGGGCTCTCTCCCTCCTGGTGCTATTTGTGTATGGAGCCCTATGGCAGAGGATCTGCTATAGGTGGAGACCCCTAGATTATATTTTAAGCCATTTCTTTATTTATCTACCAGTGCTTGGCCATTTACCTTTGTTATTGGACCTACTCATGACTATTTGCTTGATAATATTTTTGATACTGTACTTTTTTTGCACTGTACTTTTGTACTTATAAAACTCATTCTAAATATTTCTAGAAGGATGCATTTTTTAAAATACTTTTACATAACTCTCAAAATAGAAGGTGGATTTTCTATTATTGTCATGGTAGTCCTATGCCTAAATATAATGTTATCCTAACTTATATTTTTACACATTTAAAACTTTTTTATACATTGTATTCTCATTATTTAGTTTTTCCTAAGGATGTTTTCAGTTTTTTTTTTTTTTGATGACATCTCTGTATCTCTATAGTAAGACAATGCTTAGCATACTACATACACTTCAACAGTATATGTTGAATGAATGAATTGATGAGAATATGAATGAATGAATTCATAATCAATTGAAGGTAGGTGATGAAATCATCTTCCTTGCCTTTGTTATGAGAAAACTAAAGCTAGTTTAAGATACTTTCAATAAGTAGAGATGATATATCTTGATTGAGCTCGTACTTTTTACTTCAAATTACTGAGTTTGTACAATTTGAAACAAATTTTGTAAATATTCAAATCATTGCAAAAGAACATATAGGATTGTTTCATCATTATATTATAAATCTTACCAATAATGGAAAAATAATGCACATGTCAAGGGTTTGATTTACAGGTTGGCGATGAAGCCTTGCTTGCAGTTTTTCATTCACGTGGCTTTTTGTTCAGGGATGTCTTCAGGCTACAAGACCAGAGCTTCATGATATGGAATGTAAATAATGAGCATTATATGATTAATTTATCTTTTTGATTTTTATGAGATTGGTGTGATTAATGCCAGGGACCCAAGAGGTTCCCAGGATCCATCAGGGAGGACATTAGCTGAGATACCAAACAAAGGGGAGAGAGAACCTGTAGGGACCATATCCAGTAGATAGACATTCTGAGTCTTGCAGGCAAATGGATGGAACTAGAAAATATCATCTTGAGTGAGTAACTCATACCCAAACAGATATGCATGGTATGTACTCATTAATAAGTGGATATTAATCAAAAAAAGAAAGAGAGAATACCCAAGATACAGTCTACAAAACTCAAAAAGATCAACAAGCTGAAGGGCCCAAGCCCCTCATTCCCACTTGGGAGGAAGAAGAAAGCAATCACAAGGCAGGAGGGAAAGAGATCTGGGAGAGAAAGCAGACTGGGGGGTGGGAAAGAGGGGAACACGATCTGGTATTGGGTGAGGAAATAGGACTGAAGCCCTGAGGGACAACAGAACAGGCAACATTGGGAGGTAACAGGTTGGGGGGACATACCAGAATGTAAGAGAGATATGTGAGGTGAAAGACTCTCCGGACTCAAAGGGAAGGACCTTAGGTGATATGCCCTACAATGGGGAGAGGGACCTTGTAGATACTTGTTCTATTTCATTCATTATGGCTTATTCATAATATCTAGAAGCTGAAAGCATCCTAAATGTCCCTTAACAGGTGAATGATAAATAAAATATGATATGAGTACACAAAAGTATATTACCCAGCCATTAAAACAACAACAACAACAAGAACAAAAAATTAACATTCTGAAAATTGCAGGCAAATGGATAGAACTCTAGAAAACAAAAATCATCCTGAGTGAAGTAATCTAGAGCCAGGAATAAATATATATTAACTTAAAAGTGTCGCTAAATCATTAAGTAAATTGTAACCAAGCTACTAACCATAGGCCTAGAAAGATTAGATAAAGAGGGATATAGGGGTTGACAGATGTATTTCCCTGTTAGGAGGAAATAGAATAGAGTCTATGGGCATATTAGGACCAGGTTAGGATGGGATCAGGGGCATCATGTGTGTGGATAGATGGGGTGGGTGGAGAGAGTGGAGAGACAGCTGGAACTGTGGTGGGGCAGTTGGGGGTATGGTTTGAAAACCTAGTGCAGTGGAAACTTCCTAGAAAGTATGAAGGTACTCATAATGAAGACCTTCCTAGCACGAAGGTCACAGAGTCTCAACTTGTCATCTCTCATAGCCAGACAAAGCTTCTAATGTCAGAAATGGGTTACACTCAATTAAGTTGTAGGCCATCAGGGCCCTTGGAAATCCCCAAACAACCCAGTCTACTATTGAGACAAAAGATTTCTCTTTACAAACTTATATGGAGCCTAATTGCTGAGAATAACACCCACACAAACTCATTGAACATGAAAAAGTAGAGTTAATGTCTACATATCATTCTAATCTCTAAATTCTAGTCTCTTTGGTGAGGGAAGGTACTGACAGTTACAGAAATATAAACATGGAAACTGATCAAACAGCAAGACCTTTGACCTACAATACTTCCTGCCAAAAAGTATGCTAGGGCAATGTTGGCACAGAACTTATGGAAGTAGCCAATAAGTCAGTCTGGTCTGACTTAAGGCTAACTCCAAGACAAGAAAAACATATCTGACACAACTTGAATGACCAAGAACTGTAACCTAGAAAGGCCAGAGACATAGGGTAAAATAAAACACCACTAGTCCAAAAAATGTCTATAAAATGATTTCTAGTGATATTTTTCTATACTTGTAGAGCAAAGCCTTATCCAGGCATCATCATAGAGACTTGTCTAACAGCTGATGGAAATAGGTACAGAGATCTCATAATGCCAGATATTACGAGGACAGAGAGTGTAAATCCAAGATCTCCATTAAATCCTTCATCTGATAGTTCAAAGAATCCTGGAGAAGAGGAGGCAAGAAGAATGTAAGAGCTATAGTGGATCGACAGGCAAGGAGAACAAAGCATTCTTTTTTTTTTAATTTTTAATTTAATTTAATTTTAATTAGGTATTTTCTTCATTTACATTTCCAATGCTATCCAAAAAGTCACCCATACCCTCCTCCCCTACCACTCCCCTACCCACCCACTCCTACTTCTTGGCCCTGGCATTCCCCTGTACTGAGGCATATAAAATTTGCAAGACCAATGGGCCTCTTTTTCCACTGATGGCCGACTAGGCCATCTTCTGATACATATGCAGCTAGAGACACAAAGCATTCTTAATCAGATAAGTAAGACATTTACAAGCTCTCAGAGTTTGAAACAGAAAGCACAGGGCCTATATGGATCTGTACAGGTCCTGTGGATATGCATTATAGCTATCAGTTTAGTATTTTATAGGAATCCTGACTGTGAGAATTAGTAGGTCTCTGATTCTTTTGCCTGCTTTTGAGACTATTTTCTTACCTTTTGGCAGCTGTGTCCAAATTTTGATATAGGATTTGCTTTACCTTATTGCATTTTATTTTGTCATGTGCAGTTTTTATCTCTTAGAAGCCTCTTCTATTCTAATAAGAGATATAAAGGGAGTGCCTCCAGAGGAGGAAGGTATATAGGGTGGAACTCAGAGATGTAGCAGGCAGGAAAACTATAATCAGGAAATATTGTTTGAGAAAGAATCCATTTTCATTAAAAGGAAGAAAAAAATAAAACTTGGAGACTTTGAAAGTTATAATATTTTTGACATTAACATTAATAAAATACTTGTAACAGAAAAGTTACTGTTAAATAGTGATATCTCTCTGTGCCCAGTTGACAAAGCCTCAATTGTGCTGGTTAATTTTGTCAACTTGACATAAACTAAAGCCACCTGTAGAGAGGCAATATCATTTGAAGAATTGCCTCTACTTGATTAGTTAATGAATGAGGCTGGATGTGCATTTTTTTTTTTGACTAATGATTGATATGATTTTGTGTGGTGCTATTCCTTGGCACGTGAACATGGGTTATATAAGAAAGCTAGATTTATGTTTTATCTTATTTTATAATATCATTTTATTATTACCCCTTAGCCTCCTGTTTGTTTTGTAATGAAAGGACAGAAAGGAGGTGGATGATGGTAGGGAGGGAGGTGGGGTTATTCAGAAGACAATCCTCAGGGTTAATTATCTATTTTGACAAGGAGTTCCAGAAATTAAATTCAGGTCATTATTCTTGACAAGAAGTAAATTTTTCCTTTTCATCCTTTCACTAGTCCAACAAATTTCATTGAGTATATAAAATTCAATATTGGGTTTATATGAAACCTTGATGATATTTTAAATTAGTTTTAATCATTTGCTTTTATATAGGATATTCATACCTTTTCTTTCTTCATTCACTATTTTTTTATTGTTGTTCATATGATATAGAAGATTGAAACAACATCACCACACCTGTGAGACAAGTACTGAACCACTGACATTCATACTTAGCCTTTTTATTTATTGATTTTTAAAATGAGATTTCATTATGTTGCCAAAGTTTATCTTAAACTCTATCTAGCAAAGGTAGGCATGAGACTCGCCGTCCTCTAACTCTGCTTCCCAAGTAGCTAGAATAATAATTCTACACCAAACTGGCTTAGCCTTTTCTACACAGCGTATCAGATTATCTGTGGACAGAGATGCTTAGTTTCTTTCTTTGAAGCTTCTGCATATATTTGTATACGCAGGTGTGATGGGACTACTGTGAAGTCAGAGGTTGACATCAGGTATCTTTCTCTATTGTTCTCCATTTTATTTTTGAACCTGAATTGTGTTGCTTGTCTAGCTTTGTTGGTCAAATGAGCTTTGGGCAGGCTTGTCTCTGCCTCTTCAGGACTGGGGTTACAGATGCTTATCCTCACAAAACCTCTACTTATGGCCACTTGGACTCCATCTTTGACCTTTATGCTTAAGTGAGAGGTATTTGTGAACTAAAAATCTCTTCAGCCCCTCTCTTTTCAACCTTGATACTTATTGAATTTCTTGCATAACTGCTCTTGTTGGGACTTTCAATATTACACTGAGTAGAAATGAACATAAACAGTAGCTGTTCTTATTTTGTTATTCATCTTTAGAAAAAAACCAAGTGAGTGAAAATATTTCATGGATGAACATGGTGTTAACATGTATTTTGTACACGGTTCTAACTGTTGTGGTCATTTTATTCATATTTCACTTGATGTTTTCATTATAAAAAGGTACTGAATTTTGTAATTTTGTGAATTTTTTTTGCACAGCAATTGAAACAATATGTTTCTCAAGCTCTATTTTGTTAATGTTTTATACTTATTGATTTTTGAATGTTAAATCAATTTTGCATTCTAAAGTCAAATTTCAGTAGGTCATTGTTTATACTCTTTTTAATACACTATTAAATTTAGCTTAGTACTATTTTGTGTTGAATGTTTTGCCCAGCAGGGATATTGATCTATAGATTCTTTCTTCATGTATATTTTTTGACTTTTGGCACCAGATTAAATTCTTCATAGAACAAGCATGGAATTATTTCTTGCTTCAGTTGTTTGAAAGAGTTTGAAGAGTGATGATGTTAATATTTCTTTAAATATTTGTAAAAAAAATTACCACTGAACCCATATGATTCTGTGGTATTCATTATAGGTTCTTTTCTGAATACTGATTATTGATCTTAGTTACCATATTATTCTAGCCATCTTTTCCTTTCTTCTAGATTCTTCTAGAAGTGTTTTCCATTTATCTTGGGAAGTAAACTACAGTAGTATAGCCTTTCATTATATTCAGCAACAATTTATTTCCCATTTATAGAAAGAAATGGTATCAGTATTCAGCCTATGTATCTGATCATAATTGACTCCCCTCTTTTCATTATGCCACTAAAGGTTTGCTCATTTCACTGAATCATTCAGATATAGTATCTATTGATTATCTGTACTTTTCTTTCTTATATCTACTTCAGTCTTTGTAATTCCTTTCTGTTAATTTTCTTTTGCAGTAGAGAATACTTGAGAAATTCATAAAGAAAAGTTGTTGACATTGACTTGTGGGTCAGTAGTTGGAAATCTAAGACAAAGTATCTAAGACCTTGATACTGTATCATCTCAGAGCAGAAAGAAGGCAGATGGAATGGATATATGGGAAGAAAAAGATTCTGTATCATGGAATCTTACAGTTATGACCAATAACTAATCCATTTTGGTGAGAAGAAGAGGCATGATGTGCAATTAAAAGTGACCCATTCATGCAGCACCACCTGTGACCCAGTAATGTCACTGAAGACCTTATTTATCAATGCTGCCAGAATCAGAATTGAGCTTCCTGCCTTCTCTCTGAAAATGTAAAGAAATCTCTCTCTTAGAAGCAGTTTGTTGCTTACATATAGTATTCAAATAGTTATCTATGTAGTCCTTAAGGAAAAAAAAAAAACACATGTCAAAGGGCATTATTCCATTTGTGGATATTTGAAGAAACAATTAGGAGTATGTAGATGGGACAAAGGTGAAAATTACCTATAGACTTTGTGAGGGGAAAAAAAGGAATGTTGAATTAATAGATAAAAAAATTTCGACATGTCAATAAACCATGTATAACCTTTGGCATCATCGCTTCTTCCAGACCTACACTGTAGTATAACATGTAGCTAAAAAGCATTTGAGTTCTACTAAGTGGTAAAAGGAATAGTTAAACCCAGGTAAACTTTTATTTATTTGTTTGTTTGTTTGTTTGCTTGCTTCTCAAATATTAGCCCTCCTTTCCATCTCAAGACCTCCCTCCCCCATCAATCTCTCCTTTGCCTTTGAGAGGGAAGCCCGGCCCCTGGGTCCCTCCACCCTGGACCCTGGTATATCAAGTCTCTGCAGGATTTGGCACATCCTCTCCTACTGAGGCCAGACAAGGTAACCGTCTACTACATATGTATCAGGGGCCTCAGACCAGCCCATGTATGCTCATTGGTTGGTCACTTTATCTCTCGGGGCTCCAAGGGGTCCAGTTTAGTGGATATTATTGGCCTTGCTGTGGGGTTGCTATCAAACTGAGGGCCTTCAATCCTTCCTGTAACTCTTCAACAGGGGTTCTGGACCACCTTCCAATGTTTGTGATTATCTGCATCTGTCTCAGTCAGCTTCTGGGTAGAGACTCTCAGAGAGTTGCTATGAAATAGATGACTATCATTCATATATATATATCTTTTTTCTTGACTTCTGAGTTTTGTATGGCTTCTTAAAGTATTATATATTGAAAGTTATGGGAGCATTTCTCATACTTTGTAATTTATCTGGTTCACAAGCTTTGGAAAATAGAAAAATTAAAGTTAATGAGTGATGATATCTGGAATCCTTTGCTTACTAGTGAAGCTGCATTTCTTACTAACATGAAGTTCACTGTATTATCAGTAGTGCTGTGTACTAGGTTTTAAATGAAAAATTTAATATCTGTGAACACTTTTATAGCTAGAGAACATTAATGATGAAATTTGTGGTTAGATTTTCTAAATTGTTTTTTTTTTTACATGAACTTTGCTCAGAAAATTGAGGTTTATAGAAATATATAACATCTTCATTTGAGGTTCATGTACAATAGTTTATGCACTTTTGCAGGACTTGATGATTGTTTGTGGATGTTGAATGTAATATCATGTATATGCCTTGCTCTTGAACAGCAATTTTCAGGTTAGAAAGAAATTTCTTCTCTTAGCATACATTTAGGTCATTCAAAACTACAGAAATAATGAAGACATAGAGCATGTAAAAAGAGATATCATTTAAAACCACAGAAGAATATTGACTTTATGAAGAGTTAACTTATTTTATTAATATTGGTGAAGAGAATTAATATCCCTCATCCAGTTTCACAATTGAAGCAAATTCTCCATTATACTAAAGAGTATATCCCTGGAGATTCTTTCTGAACTGAAATAATTTGACAAATCTGTGGTTAATTATCTTCATCTCTGAGTACACCAGCAACAGGAAAGAAAACAAGAAATGGCCCGTGAACTATGGAAGCCTTTCACTCTACAAGTGGCCCACTAGGAGCACTGCTTAGCATTCTTAAAGCCAACAGAAGGTACTATGAAACTCCTTTGCATTCTGTCCTTGCTTTCTGGGTTAATGGAGGGCTTACATGTTTAGAGCTGTCAAGTGAGCATCTTTCTACCGGCCTTGCATCAATTTCAAAAGAGGGTAAAAGAACAAAGAATGTAATCTTTTTCCATGTAATTTAAGAGTACTCAATTATTTGGGCACTCTGAGATCGTTATTTTATCATTTTGAAGAGCATGCAGTTAATTGAAGGATAAAGTGATCTGAGTTAGCCAAACCGTACAATTGTTTTAATTGCTTCCCTGTGGTGAATCGTACTGAGCTTTCAAGTTTTTCAAAGAGCTTGTTTTGTTAAAGTCTGCTCCTGTCTCCCACTTTTAAATCTTGTTGATATAGTCATTTGCTAGTTTCCTCATTATAAACATATATTACTTCTGATTTATGATGGCAGCTGCTTTGTTGAACATTTCTTCTTCAAATGTTTCAGAATTCCTTTATTGTAGTCTCTGTACTTTCTGTACTCTGACTTTGTAGTCACCAGTACTTTCTTTTTCTCATGCAATATTGTATATATTTCTACTATGTGACTAATATTCGGATTCTTATGTTTAATAATCTTGCCAACAGTACTGTCAATGTTTTTTTGAGCAAATTAAAGTTTTTATGATGTTATCTCTTAAGTGGCATTTTTTAACAGTATCTAACACATTGAGAAAGTAAGCTAGTGATAATAATTGGAAACATTTATGGAATGAATATTTAATAACAATAATATAAAATGCAGATTACAAATAAACTAATTTTTAATATAAGCAAAATGATCTAGACAGAAGGTCATGTTAATACATTTTCTTGTAGTTATCCACAACAAGTTTATGAGAGATATTCTTGGGAACGGTCTTGTATTCCTCTTATTTTGTGGTACTTGGGATAAAGCCCAGAGAGTCTCTGGCACAGAGCTACAACACAGCTCATTTTTGTCTTTCTATTAGATATAGGATCTCACTGAAGTACACACATTGTTCATGAACTCACAGTCCTCCTGTCTCAAACTTCCAAGCAGCTGTAGTTGTAAGACTGTACCACTCCATCTGCATTAATTTTCTCCTTTCTATATAAAGATGAATATCACAATTCTGAACACTTACAACGCCCTGCTGCTTCCCTAGTGCCGTCATCTTTCAGCCTTGTCCTTCTGCTGAGTTAAGTTCTTCATCACTGTGAGCAACTACACTGTTTGCTTTAATACTTGTGCTGTAAGGCTATGTATCTGCTTATATTATATTGTGGTATTCTCACATTAGTGGTTCTTCTATTTCTTTATTAAATCAAGTATGATTCATCATAATATGTTATATAAGACTGTTGTAAGTTGCTAAGCCAACATGTTTTGACTAATCTGAATATGGTGAGACAAATATACAAAGAAATTTGGTAACTCATTATTTTGTAAAAGGTTGTGATTATTGTCATGTCATCACTGTAAATTTAAATTTTATTCAGATATTCTTAGTTAATCAATGACTTGAAATATGTGGATTAGTAATTTCTTAGTTACCAAGTAGAGCAGTGTTCTAGGAGGATATGTTAGAAATGGCAACTTCCTTTAGGTGCCATGATTTCTCTGTGAATGAGAGGCAGGTATGCAGGTAGGCAGAACAGAGTAAGGAAAAAATAAAGATACGGTAGGATGTTGATTATTGAATATCACACATAGCCTTATAAGCCATATTATATTTATGTGCCTGCTGTAATTAGTAATCTTTACTGGATTTCTTTTTTAAAAAAAAATTTTTATTACATATTTTCCTCATTTACATTTCCAATGCTATCCCAAAAGTCCCCCATACCCTCCCCCCCCACTCCCTTATCCACCCACTCCCACTTTTTGGCCCTGGCATTCCCCTGTACTGGGGCATATAAAGTTGGCATGTCCATTGGGCCTCTCTTTCCAGTGATGGCCGACTAGGCCATCTTTTGATACATATGCAGCTAGAGTCAAGAGCTCCAGGGTACTGGTTAGTTCATAATGTTGTTGCACCTACAGGGTTGCAGATCTCTTTAGCTCCTTGGATACTTTATCTAGCTCCTCCATTGGGGGCCGTGTGATCCATCCAATAGCTGACTGTGAGCATCCACTTCTGTGTTTGCTAGGCTCCAGCCTAGTCTCACAAGAGACAGCTATATCAGGGTCCTTTCAGCAAACTCTTGCTAGTGTATGCAATGGTGTCATTGTTTGGAGGCTGATTATGGGATGGATCCCTGGATATGGAGGTCTCTAGATGGTCCATCCTTTTGTCTCAGCTCCAAACTTTGTTTCTGTAACTCCTTCCATGGGTGATTGTTCCCAATTCTAAGAAGGGGCAAAGTGTCCACACTTTGGTCTTCGTTCTTCTTCAGTTACATGTGTTTTGCAAATTGTATCTTATATCTCAGGTATAATAAGTTTCTGGGCTAATATCTACTTATCAGTGAGTACATATCATTTGAGTTCTTTTGTGATTGGGTTACCTCACTAAGGATGGGTTACCTCACTAACTAACTAAGGTTACCTCCAGGTCCAACCATTTGCCTAGGAATTTCATAAATTCATTCCTTTTAAGAGTTGAGTAGTACTCCATTGTGTAAATTTACCACATTTTCTGTACCCATTCCTCTATTGAGGGGCATCATGGTTCTTTCCAGCTTCTGGCTATTATAAGTAAGGCTGCTATAAACATAGTGGAGCATGTGTCCTTCTTACCAGTTGGAACATCTTCTGGATATATGCCCAGAAGAGGTATTGCAGGATCCTCTGGTAGTACTATGTCCAATTTTCTGAGGAACCGCCAGACTGATTTCCAGAGTGGTTGTACCAGCTTGCAATCCCATCAACAATGGAGGAGTGTTCCTCTTTCTCCACATCCTCGCCAGCATCTGCTGTCACCTGAATTTTTGATCTTAGCCATTCTGACTGGTGTGAGATGGAATCTCAGGGTTGTTTTGATTTGCATTTCTCTGATGATTAAGGATGCTGAACATTTTTTCAGGTGATTCTCAGGCATTCGGGATTCCTCAGATGAGAATTCTTTGTTCAGTTTTGAGCCCCATTTTTTAATGGGGTTATTTGATTTTCTGGAGTCCACCTTCTTGAGCTCTTTATATATATTGGATATAAATCCCCTATCTGATTTAGGATAGGTAAAGATCCTTTCCCAATCTGTTGGTGGCCTTTTTGTCTTATTGAAGGTGTCTTTTGCCTTACAGAAGCTTTGCAGATTCATGAGGTCCCATTCGTCAATTCTCGATCTTACAGCAAAAGCCATTGCTGTTCTACTCAGGAATTTTTCCCTTATGACCATATCTTCCAGGCTTTTCCCCACTTTCACCTCTATAAATTTCAGTGTCTCGGGTTTTATGTGGATTTCCTTGATCCACGTAGATTTGACCTTAGTACAAGGAGATAGGAATGGATCAATTCCCATTCTTCTACATGATAACCACCAGTTGTGCCATCACCATTTGTTGAAAATGCTGTCTTTCTTCAACTGGAGGGTTTTAGCTCCCTTGTCAAAGATCAAGTGACCATAGGTGTGTGAGTTCATTTCTGGGTCTTCAATTCTATTCCATTCGTCTACTTGTCTGTCACTATACCAGTACCATGCAGTTTTTTTCACAATTGCTATGTAGTAAAGCTTTAGGTCAGGCATGGTGATTCCACCAGAGGTTCTTTTATCCTTGAGAAGAGTTTTTGCTATCCTAGGATTTTTGTTATTCCAGATGAATTGCAGATTGCTCTTTCTAATTCATTGAAGAATTGAGTTGGAATTTTAATGGGGATTGCATTGAATCTGTAGATTGCTTTTGGCAAGATAGCCATTTTTACTATGTTGATCCTGCTCATCCATAAGCATGGGAGATTTTTCCATTTTCTGAGATCTTCTTTAATTTCTTTCTTCAGAGACTTGAAGTTTTTATCATACAGATCTTTCTTTGAGTTAATTTTATATCCAGCTACTACACTGAAGCTCTTTATCAGGTTTAGGAGTTCTCTGGTGGAATTTTAGGGTCACTTATATATGCTATCTTATTATCTACAAAAAGTTATATTTTGACTTCATCTTTTCCAATTTGTATCCCCTTGATCTCCTTTTGTAGTCAAATTGCTTTGACTTGTTTGAGTTAATTTTATATCCAGCTACTACACTGAAGCTGTTTATCAGGTTTAGGAGTTCTCTGGTGGAATTTTAGGGTCACTTATATATGCTATCTTATTATCTACAAAAAGTTATATTTTGACTTCATCTTTTCTAATTTGTATCCCCTTGATCTCCTTTTGTTGTCAAATTGCTCTGTTAGGACTTCAAGTACAATGTTGAATAGGTAGGAAGAAAGTAGGCATTCTTATCTAGCCCCCGATTTTAGTGGGATTGCTTCCAGCTTCTCACCATTTACTTTGATGTTGGCTGTAGATTGCTCATGTTTAGGTATGGGCCTTGAATTCCTGATCTTTCCAAGACTTTTATCATGAATGGGTTTTGGATCTTGTCGAATGCTTTTTCAGCATCTAAGGAGATGATCATGTGGTTTTTGTCTTTAAGTTTGTTCATATAATAGATTACGTTGTTGGATTTCTGTATATGCCTGCATCCCTGGAATAAAACTTACTTGGTCAGGATGGATGATTGTTTTAATGTTTTCAGGGATTCGGTTAGCCAGAATTTTATTGAGTATTTTTGCATTTATATTTATAAGGGAGATTGGTCTGAAGTTCTCTATCTTTGTTAGATCTTTCTGTGGTTTAGGTATCAGAGTAATTGTGCCTTCATAGAATGAGTTGCATAGAGTACCTTCTACTTCTATTTTGTGGAATAATTTGTGCAGAACTGCAATTAGACCTTCTTTGTAGGTCTGATAGAACTCTGCACTAAACCCATCTTGTCTTGGGCTTCTTCTTTTTTTTTTTTTTTTGGCTGGGAGACTATTAATGACTGCTTCTATATCTTTAGGGGATATTGGACTGTTTAGATCATTAACTTGATCCTGATTTAACTTTGGTACCTGGTATCTATCTAGAAATTTGTCCATTTTGTCCAGGTTTTGCAGTTTTGTTGAGTATAGCCTTTCATAGAAGGATCTAATGGTGTTTTGGATTTCTTCAGCATCTGTTGTTATGTCTCCCTTTTTATTTCTGATTTTGTTAACTAGGATGCTGTCCCTGTGCCCTCTAGTGAGTCTAGCTAAGGGTTTATCTATCTTGTTGATTTTCTCAAAGAACCAGCTCCTCGTTTGGTTGATTCTTTGAATAGTTCTTCTTGTTTCTACTTGTTTGATTTTGCCCCTGAGTTTGATTATTTCCTGCTGTCAACTCCTCTTTGGTGAATTTTCTTCCTTGTTTTCTAGAGCTTTTAGGTGTGTTGTCAAGCTGCTAGTGTGTGCTCTCTCTAGTTTCTTTTTGGAGGCACTCAGAGGTATGAGTTTCCCTCTTAGAAATGCTTTCATTTTATTCAATATTAAAATTGTTACTCCAGCTTGTTTCTTCAGACCATTTACTTGAAAATTGTTTTCCAGCCTTTCACTCTGAGGTACTGTCTATCTTTTTCCCTGAGATGTGTTTCCTGTAAGCAGCAGAATGTTGGGTACTGTTTGTGTAGCCAGTCTGTTAGTCTATGTCTTTTTATTGGGGAATTGAGTCCATTGACATGAAAAGATATTAAGGGCTGGGCGTGGTGGCGCATGCCTTTAATCCCAGCACTTGGGAGGCAGAGGCAGTTGGATTTCTGAGTTCAAGGCCAGCCTGGTCTACAGAGTGAGTTCCAGGACAGCCAGGGCTACACAGAGAAACCCTCTCTCAGAAAAAAAAAAAAAAAAGAGAGAGAGAGAGAGAGAGATATTAAGGAAAAGTAATTGTTGCTTCCTTTTATTTTGTTGTTAGAGTTGGCATTCTGTTCTTGTGGCTGTCTTCTTTTTGGTTTGTTGAGGGGTTACTTTCTTGCTTTTTCTAGGGCGTGATTTCTGTCCTTGTATTGTTTTTTTTTTTTTTCTGTTATTATCCTTTGAAGGGCTGGATTTGTGGAAAGATAATGTGTGAATTTGGTTTTGTCGTGGAATACTTTGGTTTCTCCATCTATGATAATTGAGAGTTTGGCCGGGTATAGTAGCCTGGGCTTGCATTTGTGTTCTCTTAGTGTCTGTATAACATCTGTTCAGGCTCTTCTGGCTTTCATAGTCTCTGGTGAAATGTCTGGTGTAATTCTGATAGGCCTGCCTTTGTATGTTACTTGACCTTTCTCATTTAGTGCTTTTAATATTCTCTTTTTATTTAGTGCATTTGTTGTTTTGATGATTATGTGTCTGGAGGAATTTCTTTTCTGTTCCAGTCTATTTGGAGTTCTGTAGGCTTCTTGTATATTCATGGGCATCTTTCTTTAGGTTTGGGAAGTTTTCTTCTATAATTTTGTTGAATATATTTGCTGGCCCTTTAAGTTGAAAATTTTCATTCTCATCTACTCCTATTATCCGTAGGTTTGGTCTTCTCATTGTGTCCTGGATTTCCTAGATGTTTTGAGTTAGGATCTTTTTGTGTTTTGTATTTTCTTTGATTGTTGTGCTGATGTTTTCTCTGGAATCTTCTGCACCTGAGATTCTCTCTTCCATCTCTTGTATTCTGTAGCTGATGTTCGCATCTATGGTTCCAGATTTCTTTCCTAGGGTTTCTATCTCCAGCTTTGCCTCAGTTTGGGTTTTCCTTATTGTGTCTACTTCCCTTTTTAGGTTTTGGATGGTTTTATTCAATTCCATCACCTGTTTGGTTGTGTTTTCCTGCAATTCTTTAAGGGATTTTTGTGTTTCCTCTTTAAGGTCTTCTACCTGTTTAGCTGTGTTCTCCTGCATTTCTTTAAGTGAGTTATTAAAGTCCTTCTTGATATCCTCTACCATCATCATGAGATATGCTTTTAAATCCGGGTCTCGCTTTTCAGGTGTGTTGAGGTGCCCAGGACTATTTGGGGTGGGAGTGCTGCATTCTGATGATGGTTAGTGTTCTTGATTTCTCTTAGTAGGATTCTTATGTTTGCCTTTCGCCATCTGGTAATCTCTGGAGCTAGTTGTTATAGTTGTCTCTGGTTAGAGCTTGTTCCTCAGGTGATTTTGTTAACCTCTATCAGCAGACATGGGAGACTAGCTCTCTCCTTAGTTTCAGTGGTCAGAGTACTCTCTGCAGGCAAGCTCTCCTCTTGCAAGGAAGGTGCCCAGATATCTGGTGTTAGAACCTGTCTCCTGGCAGAAGTTGTTTTCCTCTCACCAGAGGTCTTATGATCCCGTGGAGGGTCCTGTGGGGACTATGGGAGTGTCCAGAGACTCCGTGGGCAAGGTACCCTGGTGCTGACGTGGACTGGATGGGACTTGTGACCCTGATCAGACTGAGTTTTCTGCTTCCCTAATTAATGCAGTCTCAGGTCCTGTGCGATTGGATTGGAGCAGAAGCTGTGTTCCACTCACCAGAGGTCTTAAGATCCTATGGGGGATCCTGTAGGGGACCTTGCAGTTGTCTGGAGACTCCTAGGGCATGGAACCCCAGTGCTGGCGTGGACCAGAAGGGACTTGTCTGGATTTCTTACAAGAGAAAATTATTTCTCTATATTTTTATAGGCAAAAACTTTTATGTTGCAAGTAGCATCATAGCTTCTAATACAGATGTATTATAGAGTGCTTCTCTGTCTCTCCTTTGCCTCTGGTATCTACTTGCAAACTTAAGTATCTCTTAGTTTAAGGGTGTATATTGTATCAATACTCCTGTCATTGCATGACATCGCATATCTTTGCATCCAAACATTTTTCAGTTAAAGATACCAGCCATTGAAACAGACTCATTTTAATCCACAGGTATATTTTCTTAACATGACTATATTTGCAGAGTCCTTGTATTCAAATAAGGCTATATGATGATGCCTGAATACAATTAGTAAATACAGTTCCCTTGAGCATATGAGCTATGGAAATGAATCTGGTATTTGGAATGATAGATTAAAGCATTGGGTTTATTTGAAAATTACATTTTTGTTTGTATTTGCCATTAGGCATAGTTATCCATTTACTGGGATACTATACTAATTACCAAAATGGTTGTCCAAAGCTTCATATTTTAGAAGATTAGACAGTATAAACATATCAAAGGAACATGAAGTGATGGGGCTAAAGACAAGGTAAATAGGTCATTAAGGGAGCTGTTCTCAGAAGGATAAATGTACTTCTCATGCGAGACTGCCTGGGTGCTATGAGAGTGAGTGAAGTGCTATAAAAGAGGCAGTCTGATCCTAGGATCACGTTATCTTTCTGCCTGTTCAGGTCATCCAACCACTGCATTTTTCCAAGAAGTCCTCTGCTGTCAGGCTCTCACCACAGGCCAAACTAATGGGACCACATGATTGTGAAGTTTCACTATAAAATTCTGTGGTGGATAAATACCATAATACATATTATGTATATGTATGAAGGTGACAAGATGAAAGACAATGTTATGTCTAATTAATATATGCAATAAAAACATTATAATATGCATATCCATTTACATGGCAAATGAGAGGATTTTGCTTCAGATATATTCAAATGAAGCTTATGGATATATTCTGAATTATAATTTGGTAAAGAAAAGTATTTTGATAATAGGCCTCCTTTGCTTGTTTTGTTGAGACAGGCTATCTCTGTTTAACAGTCATGACTGTCCTGGACTTACTATGTAGACTAGGCTGCCCTTGAACTCACAAAGATCTGCCTGCCTCTGACTCTCAAATGCTGGGATAAAAGGCATGTAGCACCATCCCTGGCTGATAATAAGTCTTTTTAGACAAGAGTCTAAAATATAAAAATAATCATATTTTTTATGTATGTGTCATTATGTATATGTCCTGTACTCTTTGTAAGCCTAAACTACATGTCAGTATACTGAAGACAGACTTGCGGGGTCACTGGAATCCTTTATTTCTTTTTCCCAATATGGTCACACCTAATAAAGCTCTCCTTGGAAACACCATTATCCACCTCTTTAATTGGCATATTCGGTTGGATGATTAAGCCAAAAGTGTTTAGGAACTTGTTGGAAGGACCGTATTTATTTATTTATTTATTTATTTATTTATTTATTTATTTATGTATGTGTGTTGAGGGTGGTGTGAGTATGAGATTGCCAAGAAGAGAGAACTTCATACATTAAGTTCTCTCTTCCCACCATGGTATTCTAGATCTTGAATTTGAGTTATTATTAGGAAAGCCTTCTTTTGCCAGGAGCTAGCTTCCTTCCTTCCTTCCTTCCTTCCTTCCTTCCTTCCTTCCTTCCTTCCTTCCTACTTCTTTCTTTCTTTCTTTCTTTCTTTCTTTCTTTCTTTCTTTCTTTTCTTTTCTTATTAGATATTTTCTTTATTTACATTTCAAATGCTATCCCAAAAGTTCCCTATACCCTCCCCCTACCCTGCTCCCCTACCCACTCACTCCAACTTCTTGGCCCTGGTGTTCCCCTGTACTGGGGTATATAAAGTTTGCAAGACCTAGGGGCCTCTCTTCCCAATGATGGCAGACTAGGAGCAGCTTCCTTTCATATGCTAACTTTGTGAGGTTTTGTACAAGACCTCTGGACTTTACTGTGCCTCATCCCCTCCTGTCTCCTCCTCCTCCTCCTCCTCCTCCTCCTCCTCCTCCTCCTCCTCTTCTTCTTCTTCTTCTTCTTCTTCTTCTTCTTCTTCTTCTTCTTCTTCTTCTTCTTCTTCTTCTTCTTCTTCTTCTCCTTCTCCTTCTCCTTCTCCTTCTCCTTCTCCTTCTCCTTCTCCTTCTCCTTCTCCTTCTCCTTCTTCTATTAGACATTTTCTTCATTTACATTTCAAATGCTATCCTGAAAGTCCCCTATACCCTTCCTCTGCCCTGCTCCCCAACCCACCCACTCCTGCTTCCTGGCACTGGCATTCCCCTGTACTGGGGCATATAATCTTTGCAAGACCAAAGGTCTTTCCTCCCAATGATGGCTGACTAGGCCATCCTCTGCTACATATGCAGCTAGAGACACAAGCTCTGTGGGTATTAGTTAGTTCATATTGTTGTTCCTCATATAGGGTTGCAGACCCCTTTTGCTCCTTGGGTACTTTCTCTAGCTCCTGTCTCCCATTCTTATTGCCTTTGTTTTGCATCCTTCTTCCTAGAGACCTACAGGGCTCATTGATGCTTCTAGAATTTGTTCTTTCCAGTTACACTTCAACCTCGACTATTTGCATGATCTTTTAATAACTTGTGATGGTGTTAAAATGTAAAAAAAGAAAATGTTCAAATTCTTTTGAATGCTCTTGCAATGTGGGTCTATACACTTAGGCTAGATCCCTAAACAAGTCCACTCCTACCTGCTCTGTTCTCTAGAGACAATGTTAAGAAGCAATCAGTACTTTTAATAGGGCTCTGTGTTTATGCTACCCAGATCTTTAATATTCCTTGCTCTCTATGCTCTACTACCTCATATGATGTAAATCTTTCTACCACCCATAGATATTTATAAAAAGTCATTTTTCTTTTATTTTTTTACTTGGAAGACTCTTGAGATGGATTTTGTTCAGGGAAGTGCTTTGAAGATCATTCTCCTAGGATGTTCTTCTGATCTCCATCTGACAACCTCTCATGCCAGAGTGTTCTCTCTCTCTCTCTCTCTCTCTCTCTCTCTCTCTCTCTCTCTCTCTCTCTCTCTCTCTCTCTCCCTTATTTTTAATGAAATACTTCTGCAGCACTTAAAAGAAAATCCCCTTTCTCTTTAAGGATTTATCATGTTTTGATTTCTATATATTGTTTTGTATCATTCAAGTGTTCTTTCCAGCCAAGGTCTAATAATGACCTTGAGTTATTATCCTTCCTCACTCTTTCTTGTTATTAGTAAGATTGTAGACTCATGCCAACAAATGTTATTTATTAAATGCACCCCATAAAATTACTCATTGCTGCATTAAGAAATTTATGTACAAATCTTTTCCTCTAAACCATCTATATAAAAAAATCTGCTATATTTCAGTTTTGAAGCACAAAGTTGTCAACCAGTAAATATTTCTGGAATAATTTGTTACCTATTCATTCAAATTCTCAAGAAATGTTCTCAGGGATTTAAGAATTGGATTGAAGAGAAGAGGGGTAGAAGGTAGAAAGAATTTATATTAAAAGACATCAAATGAGTTGGGATAGAAGTAACTTGGCAAAACAAGATAAAAAAAAGAGCAAGTTGAAGACCAGAAGATGTCTCAACAGGTAAAGTGGATGCTTGTCAGAGAGTCTAATATTCTAAAATTTATTCCCCAGAACCTATATGGCTAAAGGTGAAAACTGACTCTTTCCAGGTTGTCCTCTGGGCTCCACACTTGCCATGGCATTTCCATGGCTCCCTCCCCTCCCCCCCCCCACATAGATACATACCAATGAAAACAATGTACATAAATAAAAGTAATAGAAGCAACTTTAAAAATCAACCAGTTTAACAAAAACAAGGGAGGGAGATAGAGAGGGAGAGAGAGAGAGAGAGAGAGAGAGAGAGAGAGAGAGAGAGAGAGAGAGAGAGAGATCCTCATTGTACACCCTGGTACCTCTGAAGAAGACAAACCTAGAAAGCCTCTATTCTCTAAACTCATTCATTTATTAACTCAACTACTTCAAAACTGGCTTTTTCATTTAAAATTATTCATGATAAATGGCATAAGTATGTTTTATGAAACAATGATTTCTTTAGAATGGCATTGTTATTGAACAAATGTGGCTACCTAACACACAATTGACTATGTAGTGATAATGTAAATTGATATGCCATAATCTAATGTACAAGAAGTAGACATGTTGACTATGTATGCTTCAGGGTGCCTACTGTCAATGTACTAAGGAGGAAATCATAAATTGCTGTACTGCAACCTCTCAGTGAAGAGTGAGATGCATAAAACCTCATGATTGTACAGCAGTATCCATACTTGTTACCAGAAAATGATTACAAGAAGTTAGATGACTGTTCTGCTGTTTGTAATATTGATTTAGAGATTAAAATAACCAACAGATCACAAACACACATGCACACATGTGCGTGTGCGCGCGCACACACACACACACACACACAGAGCAAGAGCAAAACACACATATGTGTTTGTGTATTACTTTCAAAGAAATTTACAGTAGAATTTCATGAACATACAACATAGTCATCAAATACTGCACTATTTTCATTAAAGCTGAGTGATTTTAAAGTGATAAATTACATTCTAGATAAGGTAATAGAAGTCATTTTTTATTAGATATTTTCTTCATTTACATTTCAAATGCTATCCTGAAAGTCCCCTATACCCTGCCCCCGCCCTGCTCCTCAACCTACCCACTCCTGCTTCCTGGCACTGGCATTCCCCTATACTGGGGCATATAATCTTTACAAGACCAAGAGCCTCTCATCCCATTGATGGCCAACTAATGAAGCCACAACATACCCAAACTTATAGGACAAAATGAAAGCACTCCTAAGAGGAAAACTCATAGCTCTGAGTGCTGCCAAAGAGAAACTAGAGAGAGCATACACTAGCAGCTTGAGAGTACACCTAAAAGCTCTAGAATAAAAGGAAGCAAATTCACCCAAGAGGAGTAGACAGCAGGAAGTCATTTTTTAGAATGCTCTGTATAGTAGTTAAGAGGTTAAGACATGCAGAGTGCCATCAGAATTGATTTGACTGCTTATTTGAACATGAACAAGAAACTAGCTAATATATAATATGCAATTGCTTTTTTAAAGTTTATTATAGATTTTACTTAAATTATTGCTTTTACTTTTAATTTGGCTTGATCACAACACAAATTCAAATGAGGACTTTATTAATTCTCAGTAAAGTTGCAGATTTCTAAACACTTAACACATACAGAATTTCTGCTTCTTACCTATGGTCTCTGATGATCCTCTGGGTCTAATCCTCAGTAGAAGGTATTTTCTGCTCTTGTGTAGTTTTATGGTAATTTTTTACACACTAATATATGAAGGCTATAAGCTAATGATTTGATGGTTTCCTTACACTAATTCCATATTAAATATTTGCCAAAATAACAATCCTTATTGGAGAATCACATGTGTCTTTTACATGACAGCAATCTGCTAAATTAAGCAGAGGATTCTATTTTAGTCTGAGTCATGCTTACATTCTTACGTGTCTGAAGGATCTATGCTATATGTTCAATAAATGGACATTTGAACAAGTTGTTACACTCTAAAGCTTGAGAAATGACTCAATTTAATAAGACAGCAAATGAACTTACAGAGTCACACATGACTAGAGGGCAACAGGTATTTGAATGAAAGCCTTCTCCATCATTTAATCAGATTGCTATCTGTTCTAAATTTTTAAAATTCCCATAATCCTGACCCTGAGAATCAAGATTAGCAATGAAATGGAAAAAGCATATTCAAGTTAAGGTTATAGATCAAATGTAGAGGCACTCTGAATTTTTTTCTTGTGATTGCAGAAAAGGTGCAGTGATGATATTTGATATTTAAACATCTGTAAAAAAAAAACTAGAAACAACAGCAAATGAAATGAAATAAAGAAAATATAGCAAAAATAGCAGAAACTTGGTTATCAAAGAAGCCAAATCCAAGCATGACAGGGTGACAATGCAGGAAGGTACAACCATCTTGATTTATACTGCTTACAAATTAGGAATTTCTTAGAGTGAATCAGCCAAGGCTGTGGGCCAGACAGTGAGGTAGACATGGAGTGCAGCAATCGAATGAAGAGTCCTCAGGAAGGCAAATTCTTATGTTTTCCATTTTTAAACCCTAAAGAGATCTGTGGCTTCAGTAACTGGGGAAATTTCAACACATCCGGATCTAAGGATTTGGGATAGGGTATAAGTATGACTTTGGGTGCCTCATTCTCAAAACAGGTCAACTGTACTGTGAATGGAGAAAAGTTGACTGACTTACTTTCTTTCTTCCTTTCTTTCTTTCTTTCTTTCTTTCTTTCTTTCTTTCTTTCTTTCTTTCTTTCTTTCTTTCTTTCTTTCTCTTTCTTCTTTCCCTTCTTCTCTTCTCTTCTCTTCTCTTTCTCTTTCTCTTCCTCTTTCTTTCTTTCTTTTTTTTTTTTCTGACCCTGGATCCTTTGGTAAGACTTTTAAGGATCTAAGGAATCGCTACATTCTCAAAGGAACTATTAAACAGATACAAGTTTATGAAAAGAGCAGCATATGCCTTTGTGCTTTTATATGGTCTTCATTTATGCATGCTGTGCTGCCATACTGTAAATCATGCCTTGTTTTCTTTGATTTGTACAGTTACTTGATAATTTTTGGAAGCTCAAAGTTGATAAACTATGTTTATATAAACTCAACTTTATGGTCTCTACAGATTCTATCTCCCCTTTGTTGGGTATTTCAGCTAATGTCTACCCTGTTGAGTCCTGGTAACCTCTTGGGTCCCTGGCATCTGGGACTTTCTATTGGCTACTCCCAATTCCCTTTCCCCCATTGCTACACACCTACTCTCAAATTCCTGACCCTCTGTACCTCTCCCCAGTCTCCTCCCATATCTGAACTGGCCCTCCTTTTTCCCCTCCCCTTCCTCTCTCCCTCCTAGATCCCCCTCTCCCTTTACTTCCCAGAGATTATCCTCTTCCCCTGACTAAATGAGACTGTAGCACCCACACTTCAGTGTGATCTTCGTACTTCCTGGGTTTCATATGGTCTGTGAGTTGTATTGTGGGTATTCCAAGCCTCTTTTTGGCTAATATCCACTTACCACTGAGTACATACCATGTGTGTTCTTTTGTTCCTGGGTTACCTCACTCAGGATGATATTTGCAAATTCCACCCATTTGCCTGTGAATTTTATGAAATCTTTTTTTTTTCTTTAAATTCTGAATAGTACTTCTTAGTGTAAATGTACCACATGAGTAGTATAGCTAAATGATCTTCTACTAGGAAAGATATGCACAATCATGGTCAGATTTGTGTAATTTCCCCATTTGTTATGACAAAACCCAATATTTTTTCTATCAAATTTAACTTGAACAACAATTATTAAATGTCCTATTTCTATATTTGGTTTAAACTTCAATTTACCAAAATAATTCCCTAAGAAACATTCTTATTTCTATTTGTTAAGAGAAATATTCATTTCTAGTAGTCATTTACATGCATTTCTTAAAACAATATTTAATCAGAGTTTTGAAAACTCTGAGAGCAGAGTAAATGGTGCTGAAGAAATCAGAAGTTTTCAGGTAAAGGATCTTTGATTAGCTCTCTATGCCATATGCTTCTTACTGCTTTATACACACACACACACACACACACACACACATATATATATATATATATATATATATATATATATATATATACATATACATACGTACATATATATCACAATTATCAGTATGAAAATTTTGTCTGCATATGGGCATATACATATATGCAACTACTGAACAATAGAACAATTGTGTACTTATTTTACTGACAGAAAGAAAGGGTGAGAGCATTCTGAACTTAAACGAATGTTAGAGTTATACTGTAACAGAAGAATGCTTGAAAAATAGACAAAAATAGAAAAAACATCAACTCCTCAGTACCTGAAACTTATACTTTCTAACCTGAATTGGGTGTGACCCATCATAGTTTCCTCTATGTTTGCTTCATATGGAAAATCAGTTAGAAATAAGGCTAAGAATATTAAAGAAGAACAAAACACAACTTCAAAGATAACATGATTTAGTCATTGGAGAGTAAGTTATTTTAGTGAGTATAATCTTAATTTCAGCATGTATATCATTAGCCATCATAATTGTTCTATGTTTGAACATTATTTTCTTCTCTGTCTTTGGTTTGCTCAGAGAAGAATAATATGATCAGGATGTAAAATTAAAAAACAAAACAGCTATTTAAGGCAGCATACCCCAGCTGATATGAGGCCCCTAATACATATGCAGCAAAGGACTGCTGGGTCTGGTTTCTATCAGAGATTATTCACCTAACCCTCAAGAGACTGGAGGTCCCAGGCAGGTTAGAGGTCTGGTTGGGTGGTTGATGGGTGGTGGGGACAACCTCATGGAGACAGGGAGGTGTGGAGGTGGTATGGGATGTGGAGCATGGATGGGAGTGGGCAGGGGGGTAGTGTGGGGTGGGTAAAATCTGGAGTGTAAACAAACAAACAAACAAATAAATAAGTAAATAAACTATGCCTTGATTATCACCTCCCTTAGAATGTGAAATTTTAAGAATAACATTGACAATCAAACTATCATTTTCAACTCTGTCTCCTCAATATCCAACAGTGTCTAAGATATAATAGCAATTCACAATTGTGTCTTAAATAAATGTGGTTCACAGGTGACTACCTGATGACTGTGGTTATGCTTGTGCTCCTCTGACATGCAGCTGTGGGTGAGAACACATTAAAATCATCAGTTAAAACTCTTTAAAAATTCTAAGTACAGAGAGTTATATACACACTGTAGATTAATTGTTAATTATGAAAAGAAAATTTCTTAATCTTGCCTTTAACAATGCCATTTTAAATTGTGGCCTGAAGGTGGCAACATTGAATAAAGTTCTGTACATTTTTACAGGCAAAGCTTTTGCTGATGATTTTAATTAAACTCTTATATTTTAAATATCTTCTCCACATTTTTATTTACTATACTGTACAACAGAGAATTTTACTGATTTTTTTAATACTGTAACCTTGAATATACATGTTGAAAGAAAACATTTACAACTTTGAAGAATGAGAGTTAACCTAGGCAATGTTCAATGTAGCTTCGCTCAAATTTTCAAAGTGTAAAATTAGTTTTAAATGCAACATATGTTTCTTGCCAAGAAAATTTTCTTCAATAGATATGTTTAAGCATAAGCCAGTGCTTGTTTTTTGAGATACAACATTATTTTCTGCTTTATTTATTCAAAGAGAACAAAAATTAGTGATATATATGTGTGGGTGTGTGTATGAATTTATTCAGCAACAACTACCATATAATACCATCACAACAACAAACAGAACATTTGCAATCAGTATAATGTACAAATTTACTAACAATGAAAATCTCTAATTCTTACACTTGGCTCTATATTGTCACGTTTTCTATTTTTTCATTTCTTTTGGGTCTTAGAAACGTCATAAAGCAAGTTCTACTAATTCATACTCACCTGAATCTTCAAAACCTCACTGTGAAGTAGAAAGGTAGCAAGCAATATGTCACAGAGGTTAATTGACTTCTTATGAGACCTGTCAGTGCATAGCTAAAAATAGATTTTTGAATTTCATATCTCTATACAATGACAACTGCCTATGGTTATAATCCTGTTATGTTTATAGAAAACAGATTTACCAGCCACTACCTTGCTCCTGGGAAATAGTCAAATTCATACTTTCATGCTATTTAGGCTTTTGTTGTATATATAATGTGTGTTCTGGATAAGGTTTTGAAGCTCTAGTGCATAGTGTAAAAGAATTCACACATATCACTTCTTTAAGCTATTGAGTGTATTCTTTCTATAGCCCATTACAATAAAGACAGAGGATATTGTCTTACATTCTCTAAGGAGTCTCTTTTGAATCAATTAGAATTCTTAAAGGTCAATTTTAGGATTGACAAATAAAGCAGGTGCATTGTCTGATGAAGATGATATGAGATAATCATCTGAACAAGGTCAAAGTAATATGACTTGCCTGAGAGTTAAGTGCTGTAAGACAGCAAAAGGAAGCTGCTGTGTAGGGAGCTAATCAGGAATTGGGCAGGACCAGAAAAGCATGAAACACATGGATCCTTGCAGCAGGTGCAGAGAAAATACACCCAGGGTCTCTATTCACAGATTCTACATATATATGAACTATTACCAAGAGAAACCATACCACTGTGATTTGTCAATACAGTTGCTAGACAAGGACATCAAATATGTGGGATGCACCTTCAATTGAGCTGCATCTTCAAGAGGACTGTTGTCTAATTTCCTTGGCCTTAGGCCAGGTTTAGTTAGATTTGTTGCAATTTTCACTTAACATAAAGACCGCCTTCTCCCCTCTATGAGGATTCTTTAATACATAGATGTACATGATACAACTTTCAAGTGCTTCTTTCTATAATCAGAACTCTGTACCACATATCCAAGTAGAAGGAACTAGACCTTTGTAGTGGGTTGGTCTGATGCTTCTTGTATTGCAATGCTAAATACTGGCCCCTAATGCCTGCCTGTCTTCAGAGAAGGAGAGTTTGCATGTAGAGTAAAGTGATGCCACATGATCTTGCCCAAGAAAGTTATTCCTGATTGGAGAATAAAGATGCCTATAGCCTATACCTGGAAAGAATTGAAATAAGTGGAGTTGGTTGTTCCCAGGCTTGGTGTTGCAGGAGAACCATAAGGAGAGGAGAGGAATATGGAGAGAGGAGGAGACAACATAGAGTAAGAATCTTAAAATAATGGCCATGAGGACTGGCTAATTGGAGTTAAGAGCAGCCTAAACAAAACATAGCAAATCTTATAGTTGGGTTTTGGCAGGAAAATAGACTTCATAGCATAGAGGTTAGATTTTGTCCATTTCTAGTGCTGAGGTTTTTTTTTTAATCTAATTTCTTATAATATAATTATATAATGTAACTATGTCCTCTCTCTTTCTTTTGAACCTCCTTCCTTTAGCTAAGGAAAAAAAGAGGATAAGAATAAGGAAAGTAAAAACAGAAATCCCTAAGTCTAAGCTTCCTACTTAGTTTCCTCCCTGTTCAAGACCATAATTATTTGTACCCCTTAAAATGACAATATATTTATAATTTATAAGATAACCAAAGAATCCACCCCAATTTAAAGGACTGGAATGATAGTCTCCTTATAATTGCCTTCTGCTGAACGGGGGCAAAGAATTACTGTTTGGGGGCCAAAAGGAAATTGGAAAAAATAGTTAAATCAAAAGAAAGCCAGCTGACATTATTTGTTGCCCAGTCTATATGTGCTGAGAAAGTTCAGGGCTTAGTTGAAGTTCTGACTGGAACAGTCTGAAAGGCTGGATGAACCAAGGTCAGCAGAGATCAGGGGTTCTTTTTGAAGTTGTTCTAGGAGCAAGTTTGAGACAGGATTGATGAGGGAGCTGAACAGCAGGTCTCAGTATCACAGCATCTCCACGGGTGAATCCTGTCAGGGCTTTCCTCTTGGTTGCTTATTCTTTAAGCATAAAGCTTTGAGAGGTAATATATGTTTCTATATTAATGTAGTGTATGGAAGGTGCAATGTGCAAAGATCAGTTAAGATGAAGTTATGTTCTTAGTTTGAGCAGATGAAAGACAACTGTCTTTCTTTAGGAGTAAATTTGATCATATCAACAAATTATAATTATAATATAAATTTTCATTCATACTGATTGAAATTGTGAATATTAAGGACGCTGTAGCCAGCAAGATCCATTGGCTATGTAAAGGTGAATTTATGGCTAGAGACGGTTTTTGTTCTCAGCCAGTCTTACAGCTGTTTCCATGTTGAGGGATCAGCAAATCATGTTACCTGTCCTGTTTGATCTTCCTAGTTTCCTTATGTCTGTCTGTAGCCCAAATCTTCAGGTGGGTCTTCCTCTATCAAATCTGATCCTTATTTCTTTGAAAAGAATCCAAAATCTTTTCTTCTTTACTGTTAACACAAATACATAAGAATTTGTGTATTCACAAGTAACCTATCTGCCCCTTCCTTTGACTCCCTAGTTTTGATATCAAAGGCCTGGATTTATTTATTTATCTATGTACGTACCCTTTAAAACATTTCCATTCTCTCTCTCTTCCTTGGAGAGTCAGGTTTCTGTGAGTAAATATACCAATATCACCTTTCTCTTTATATAAATTATATTAGTATACTTCTTTCTGTTCAACTTTATTCAAATTACCCTTCTTTCCAAGTTAGCTCTCATGAGTTGCCATTAGTGCTCCTGTGGGAGTCCCACATTCCAAAGAGACAAGCTGTCTGTTCAGAGTAGCATGAAACTCTGCCCCATGTTAGCTCTCCTGAGCATAACTTTGATTTTCTTTTGGACAAAAGAATTCTGCCCTAACCTCAAATCTGGATCCTCACATTGAATAATAGAATATATATTTCCTAGGGCAAAAATGTGTTTCAGCAACCGGAAAGCATTATTCTTCAATTTGAAATTATAAGATAAAAATTATAAACATACTTTCTAAATATTCTCATATTCCTCTGTCTCTTTATATAAACTAAAGATTGATGTGTATTTATTTTTTAAATTGCTAGAGACACTCAATTATTATTAAGCAAAAACCTATATAATACTTTTTAAAAAATGTGTCATTTTGAATCTCAGATTGTTATTGCAAGTGGTTTTGTCCATCTGCAGAGGGTACCACGGTGCATCCATTGAGTAGACCAGGCTGGTCTAGAATTCAGAAATTTACTTGCTTCTGTCTCCTGCATTGGGTAGTTTTAAATTCAGATGCTATATTGCACTTGCACAATTAAGGTGACATGTGTGCTCAGCTCAGACCTGTGCTTTTGCAGCAGGGTTAAGTAACATCCAAAAACGGCCTAGGTTAAATGACATTTATGTCCGCCATTATAGCTTAAGGGCTCTGATGGCTGGCAAGTCCTTTGGTCTGGGGTTATAACTCTACCTTAGTTTACACTATGAATTCCTGAAATCATGCATGCCAAACCACTATGCATTTTAGACTGATCCAGGACCCCAGCTTTTAGCGTGGCTTTTTGAAAAACTACATTGCTAAGAAACCATTCCCCTCCCTCCACACCTTCCTAGTTTTGGAAGGACAGTACACACACACACACACACACACACACACACACACACACATTTTAAATTTAGGAATCAGAAATAAATTTTGTTAAAACTGACTTCTTTCCCTACATTGGTCAACAATATTTTTATTAGTCACCAATATATTTAATCTCAATCTGGGACTTATATCCCACCCTTGATTATTCAGTTCTCAGATAAAATCATTTGTTAAAAGAGCTTTTGACTATGAGACAGATATGCTCCTGACTGTACTCCCATTTCACTTCAAAGAAGATGAAAAACATCAATAACCTCCATGTTGAGTTGCCTCAATTATGCCAAGCTAGTCAAAGGGCAAGAAATCTAAACTATCTGTAAACAAAACATTGTCGGGAAATGAAAATAGTCATAATATATACAACTGCTAAGCTCTGCAGAGACAGGATAAGCTAGTCTTTCATAATTCCTGCTTCACTTAAGGCCTGTCTAGTATTCTGGACCAGAAGGCTATAGATAGATGCTCCAGTGCTATAAAGAATATTAGGGACTGTCCAGGCAGTCAACTGTTTCTGCCATTTCTTTAATATTTAGAAGCTGTTTTCCTATGCTTCCTGCATACACAAATAATATTTATTGCCTCAAAGGTCTCCATTGGAGTTGAGGACCAGATAATTACAGACTCACAATTAAATTATTTAGCATTTAGGAAAATGCTTTACGTTTAAGAACTTTTTTTTTCATGGCTTACATAGTCTATTTTGTAAAGCCCAGTAAACATATATATGTACACATACATATATCAAATACATCATCATTAGTTTGACTCAAATCTGACTATAATATTGTTTCAATAAAAACCTTAAAACTTTGGTTCACATTTAGAAATGTGCTGCATAATAAATTCTGTACAAACAATTACCACTGTTTACACACACTGGTAAATATTTACTTGCTATGCTTGATACTTTTTTTCTTGGACATAATACCTTTAGGACACTTAATCACTGTTCTTTTATTCCTTTATTTGTAGAAGAAAAAGATGAATAAGTAAATACTCAATTAACTTCATATTTTATCCAAAGGGTGAATAAACTTCTGATTTGTTTCCTGAATGCCAAATCAATATTTTGAATCCTAATCATTTTTTAAAGAATTCTCTTGTGATTTTCCCTGACTATCTTTATCTGAGTAAGCGTGTGTGCTCAGTGAGGTTCAGAATTAAAGACCATTCTATTCAGTGTATCCTCTCAACTCAGAACCAAATTCTTATCCTGCTTTGAACCCTCAGGGATCATTGACTTCAAAAGAATATATTATGTAAGAACATATTTTTAATTTAATATGGGAAAATAGGATATAAATCAAAATAGAAATTACATTAAATATGGAATTCTAAACTCATGAGTTAAAATAGATGATAGAATACGTTATCCAAGTTGCAAATATAAACATTCTGGACGTTATAAATGTATATCCTTCCTTATAGTTTTCATAATTATTATAATTTGCATTCCGTTTAGATCTGAGAGACAAAACATTTTTAATTGGACAAAAGGGGTGAAATGTAGTGAGTTGGTCTGATGCTGTTTGTATTGTAATGCTAAATATTGGCACCTAAGGTCTGATTGCCCCCAGAGAGAAGAATCTGCATGTAGATTTAAGTTATGCTATGCAATCTTGCATACCAAGTTATTTCTGATAGCTGAATAAACATTTCCACATTCTGTAACTAGACAGAATTTAAATAGGTGAAGTTTGGGTTTTCTATGAGGAGAGAAGAGGAAGATGGAAAGAAGAGAAGACATAATGGAGTAAGAAATCTTAAGATAATGGCCAAGAGGGCTGGCTAATTGGAGTTAAGAGCAGCCCAATAAAACATGGCCAACTCATATAGCAGAGTTATTCGCAGGGAAATACACATAATAGCATAGAGGATAGATATTTGCCCAACTCTAATGCTGATTAAGGTTTATTAGAAATATAAAGATTGTATGTGTCTTTAATCTGGGTACTGCATAATCAAAGTTGGTGTAGAAACCTTGCATTGAGATTAAATATATTCATAACCCTAAATATAAACCTAAGATATCAGAATGCTTAACCTGGCACCTTGGTTTGCAATGTATGTTATGCATACTCCACAGCAAGTCTCTAGCATTCTGCTACTGTAAGAATAAAAAGAGTATTGGGTTAAAAACATCAGGCTTAAAATGATCCCTTTAAGAAACTTATACTTCTAAAGTCTGCAATACTAAAGTATTTGTTTTTAAAGTTATAGCATCTATTTTCAAATAAATAATTATTGAATATATGAATATTAATGATCTAGTGTACTTTATTATTGTAAAAAACTCAGTAAGTGCAAGTCTGTAAATTGAGCTAAAATAGACATGGAGGAGTCTAGTGAATAAACAGGTTTATAATCCTTTGTTCTTCTGTTTTCTTTGGCTTTCTAGGTCCTTATAGAATGATCTATCATTTAGTAATCAAGCAGGAGTAAAGCTAGCGGTGCTTTGTATGTAAGTATGAATCAACTTTTACAGTATATGGAAAGCTCCCTTATTATTGAAATATCTGTACTGACACAGTTTTCTGAAAAATATAAAGTAAATTTCCCATGAAACATGTCTGTGGATATTTCTTATATCCCCTTGCTTTAGTTTTATTTTATTTTGTTGTGATAAAATACTCTGGTCAAAAGCAATCTGGGGAAGAAAGGTGTTTCATTCTGCTTAGAAGTTACAGTTCCTCATGGATGAAATCAAATAAGGGACTCAAACAGGAACCTGGAAGTAAAACATTTGGGTGTACACCATTTACTGGCTTGCTCTCTGGATCATGCTCATCTAGCTAGCTTTTTATCAAGTTAATTTAAATTTATGTTCCATATGATTTCATATATATTACATATATTTCATATTTTATGAATGTTTCATATATACATATATATATATATATGAATTCTTTTACTTTTATCTGCATTTATTTTATGCTGAATTTATTCCCATGCCACAAGTTATTGTTTCTTCTGGGATATTTCTTGTTTATTTATTTATTATAACCCAAATGTTGCCTCTTTCCTGGTTCTCTCTTCACAGAGTCTCTCTCCTCACCTCCCCTTCGGTGGACCCCCTTCCTTGTACTGCCTACTTTTGCCCATCAAATCAATGTAGGATTAGTCACATCATTTCTTACAGAGGTCAGACAAAGCAGATTTGTTGGAGAATAGATTAAACAATTAGGCAATAGCTTTAGGACATCCTCCACTTCAATTGTTGGGGAACCTACATGGAGCCTGAGCTGTACTTCTGCTACATATGTGCTGGGGAACTTGGTACAGCCTGTGTATATTCTTTGGTTGGTGGCTCAGTCTCTGAGAACTCCCAGGGATCCAGGTTAGTGGACTGTGTTGGTCTTCCTGTGGCGTTCTCATTCCCTTCATTGCCTTCAATCTTTCCACCAACACTTCTATAAGAGTCCTCAAGTTCCTTCCAATGTTTGGCTGAAGATATCTGCATCTTTTTCAGTCAGATGCTGGGTGGAAACCCTCAGAGGACAGTTATGCTAGACTTCTGTCTCCAAACATAACAGAGTATCATGAATAGTGCCAGGGATTGGTGCTTGCCCAGCGGATGGGTCTCAAGTTGGGCCTGTTAGTGATTGGACATTCTTTCAGTCCCTGTTCCATCTTTGTCCCTGCATTTCTTTTAGACAGGACAAATTTTGGGTTGGGATTTTTCAGTGTGGGTTGGCGTCCTTATCTCTCCACTGGGGGCCTGCCAGGCTACAGGAGATGGCCTCTTCAGGTTCTATATCCTCACTTTTAGGTGTCTTGGCTAAAGTCACATGAAATGACCCCTGGTAGCCTCTCTCATCTCAGGCCTCTGGGACTTCTAGAGATTCCCCTCAAATCTCCCACCCATGGCAGCTGCAGATTTCCATTCAATCTCCTGACCCTTGGGGATGCTTTATTCTCACGTAGAAGGAATAACATTTTCATAGTATGGTGGGAGAGGGGATGTAGAAAGGAATTGGGGATGTGGGATTTTAGTATCATATTTTTGGGGGGAGAAACAGGAGAGAGGGCCAGAGAGCCAGGAGAATCAATAGAAATCTCTAGAATTTTTTTATATAGCTTTAGGCCTATCTGCCTAGTAATGGTACCACCCACAGTAGACTTGTTCCTCTCATGTCAATAATCAGACAAAACAGTCTCTCACAGACAATAGAAAAAGCCAATCAGATTGAAGCACTTCTTCAGGAATGACTCTAGGCTTTGTAAATTTGGTTAATTTTGGCAAAGAAAATTAACCAGCATATCCCTTTTTTGTTACATTTTTTATTTATTTTTATATTTATTTTGTTGCAATTTCCATGGGGAAGGATATTCATTTTATACCTTTTATATCTTTAGAGTGTCAAGCAACATATGATGTAGAACAATATAGATTGAGATAACATTTGTTGACTAATAGTTTGAGTTCCTAAGTCTTCATTGATGATCCTTTGCAAAGGCATTCACTCAGATGGCTCTAGAACTTCTCTTGAGCTGCAGCTTTGAGCTGTGTTCAAGTGATTTATAGAAATGAGTGAAATCAACTACTTAAAAAAATATCTGTGTTTTTGCTCAATAGATTAAATTATTGGCTTGATGCTAAATATGTCTCTATATCCAAGTAAGCAATAATCTGTAAGGCCTGTAGATATCTAGTAGTTATTGTAGTATTTATTCTATTTACTATATTTGTGTCCTGGAGCAGTTTTTATCCTTAACCATCTGTAAAGTGAAAAGTATTCTTAATGGAAAACACAGTTTTATAATTAACTTGACTTACAATTCTTTTCCCCATAATAACAAATAAGGCAGGCACAGTGCCAACCATACCTAAGATATGTGGGGTGAAAAATATATATTAAACAAGGTTAAATAAAGTAGAGAAGTAGGAGTAACATTTCTATTGTGATGAGATAATACTTGTGCCCTATGAACTTCAACAGCATGATTTAACTGCCATTCATTCATGCCTTCATTCATTCATTTAAAATGCCTTTCTGGTCTAGTGGGATCAAGAATTGGAATACACAGTGGATTACAAAGCAGACATGACAATGGTATGCTTCTATAATTCATTGAAATTCTTTTATTCTTTTTGCTTCCCTTGCTTAAGTAGTCTCTTTGAACTTTCTGTTCCAAAAGAAAGAATTTAAAATTTAACAGGACCTGACTTTTAATACAAAAGAAATGTGTTACCACCTCAATATCACAATTTAATGAAGAGACTTATTGGCTCAGCATGATACACAAAATCTTGAAGCAATCACTAGCTTTGAGATCATGGCAACATTGTAAAAGATGGTGAGCTTGCTACTATGTAGGATTCCCTGAAAACCACCTTCTGAAGACCACCAAACACCCCTTTTTCATGTCTTGTATGCTCATTTTTCTGTTATATTGAAAAATTTTCATTTGATTGAATATTCCATAGTATATGTATTCATTCATCTCCTTATGACATTGTTTTTTAACATAGAGAAAGTATGAATAACTGATGATAACCATTCATTGGATGTGCACAAATATTTTTAATTTCATTTGGTAAATTGCTAAGAAGCAAGAATGATAGATTGCTTACATAGAGTATGTTCTGTATTATAAGAAACTAAAAGGGTAAAGTGGAAGTGTATCCCTACCAGATATAAAGGAGGAACCCTGCTGCTTCTCTAGTACATGATGCTGTCATTCTGAATTGTGATCTAATGGATTTTAAACAGCATATCTTGACTTTTACTGATAGTTTTGTGATGATAGAAATGTGCACACCTTCTATTGGAATTAGTATTGTGTTTAAGGGTTGTTTTTTGTTTTAGTCCCCATTTTAGAATCATGCTGTTTTTTGTTTTGGGGTTCTTTTTTTTTGTAGAATTTTAAGGGTTCTTTGTAAATTTCTAGTATCAGTTCTTCCTAGTTGTGATTTCCTACAGTCTGTGAATAATCTTTTTACTCACCTAAAAACAAAGCATTACTTTTAATGTAATACAGTTTATGAATACCTATTTTTATGTAGCTCTCTGTATCAAACGTTGTTTCAAAAAAGTCATTGGAGGATCAAAGAACTTATAGTTTTGGAGTTTCATTAGTTTCCCTGTGTACTCATGTCTGTGCTTATTGTACTTATATTTTGTGAAGCGTATAGACTGAATGAACGATTTCATTATTTGAATAAACATTTTACTGTATTTACTTGCTTATTTGTTTATTTATTTGTTCTTCTCTCATATATTATAGCTGAACAGTTTCCCCTCCTTTCTCTCTGCCTGGTTCTCCTTTCACTTTCCACTCCATTTCTCTTAAAAAATAGCATGTCTCCCATGTATATCAACCAAATATTTATTTATATAACACACACACACGCACACAAACACACATATACACATATACATTTTTCTGAGAAATCTATACAAATCTCTCTTTTCATGGATTAAAATAGAATAAGAAAATCTCATTATTTGTATTTCTCATTACTTTAGTTATCATATACTTTAAATATCATTTCTTTCAGAGTACTTAAAAATGTCAGCTCCTCCAAAGGTAAGATATTAAAAAGTATTATGTTTCCTTGTATTTTATGTTTATGGGTATTTTTACCTATGTGTATATCTGTGCACCGCATGCATGCAGTGACTGCTAAATCTAGAAAAGGCATAGAAGATACATGGAAGATAGACAGAGGTTAACTTCCATGTATGTGCTAGGATCTGAATCCTGGTCCTATGCAGGAAAAACAAATGCTCTTAACAACTAAACCATCTCTCCAGTCTTAAATGTATGGTCCCTTATCCTCTGCCTTTTTTTTGATGATTTTACCCCTTATATTTTACTTTCTTTTTTCCCCTGGCCACCCACACATCCTCTGTCTACTTCACATCCCACACTTCCTTCCAACCAACCAAATCTCCTTGTGGATGCCCTCACCCCCCTCCCCATCTGACCTCTAAACTCCCTAGAGCCTCCAGTCTCTTGAGGGTTAGGTGCATCATCCCTGAATGAACACAAACCAAGAAGTCCTCTATGGTATGTGTGTTGGGGGCCCCCTATCAGGGGTGTATGCTGTCTGTTTGGTAGTCCAGTTTTTGAGAGATCTTGGGGGTCCAGATTAATTGAGACTGCTGTTCTTTCTGCAGGATCGCCCTATTCCTCAGCTTCTTTCAGCCTCCCCTAATTCAACAACAGGGGTCAGCTGCTTCTGTCCATTGGCTGGGTGCAAATATCTGCATCTGACTCTTTCAGCTGCTTGTTGGATCTTTTGGAGGGGAGTCATGATATGTTCCTTTTTGTGAGATTTCCATAGCCTCTGTGTCAGGCCTTGGGACATCCCCTTGACATGGATCTCAATTTGGGCCTGTCACTGGACCTTCTTTTCTTCAGGCTCCTCTCCATTTCCATCTGTGTTATTCTTTCAGACAGGAACAATTATGGATCAGAGATGTGATTGTGGGATGGCAACCCCATCCCTCACTTGATGTCCTGTCTTCCTGCTGGAGGTAGGCTCTACAAGTTCTCTCTCCCCACTCTAGGGTATTTCATCTAAGGTCCCTCCCTTTGAGTACTGGGAGTCTCTCTCCTCCCACTTTCTGTACTGTACTGTACCGTACTGTACTGTACTGTACTGTACAATAGATGAGGTCTTGTGTCTAAGTTTATATTTAATGCTTTTATTGTTATTGTATGTCTGTGCTGCTTGGAAGAAGTGGGCAGCTCATGTTTATTATGTGACCAAGGATCATTATTGAACTTTTAGGTCTTTGATAAATTATTACATCCATAGCTGGTGAATTCCAAGCTCTTTACATCAGAAGTGTATTTTAAACGTTAATGTTCAACATCTGCAAAAACAAAGTAACAATGTAATTTAAGTGGATCTGTGGTATGGAAAAGCATCTAATGTTATAGTTTGTAATCAATCAGAACTTCTGTCTGTCCTTCACAGGGCACTATATGATTATGGAAATCATTTTATTTATTGGGCAGTTCGGAGAAGAACTTGTAAAAGGGCAATAATGCAGCTTCTCTCTGAGCAGTGATCAAGATAAAGGCAAAGATTTTACATATACATACAGAGGTAAAGAACTGGTGTTTTTTTGTTTGTTTGTTTGTTTTGTTTTGTTTTGTTTGTTTTGTTTTGTTTTGTTTTTGCCTATCATAACTTAATAGCAGCATGCTAATGGGCTCTCTTTAGGTCCTAAAGTAAACCTGTGCTCAATACATGCCATAGGAGTAGACTCTCTGTAAACATTCATGGCAATGCACATTCTGACATCACCTCACACTCTGAAAAGAGATAAAATTATAGATCCCACAGTGTTTTCCATTAAGTCATAGTGCTCAATGACTTCTCTAACTTATTTTTTTCCTACCTTGAGACTAATTTTCACTGCCTTGAGCCAATCATCTCCACTTCATCTGCTTGTACTGACTACTATAAGTGTTAATCCCACTTCCATTGCGAATCCTGGGACTTTCCTCTAACAAAATCTGCAAATGACAGAACTGTAATGGCACAAGGAATACTTTAGAAAGAAAAATAAGGCAAAAACTTGGATCACAGAACACTTGAGATAAAAACATAGTGAAGGATAATAATGGCAGCTTTCAACCCATCCTAACAAGTAAAAGTGATATTTGCATGTATGAACTTAGCATTTTACTGAAGAATCACTTGATAAAAAAAGATTTGACGAGACTATACAAGCTACTTTTGTCCTAAATAAGAACATTAATTTAGATAACAATATTTCCCAACATAGTTGTTGTAGGAACTTATGAATCCATGATAGGTTGTTATGCCTATCCCTATAATTTAGCACAAAGTAGATTAAATAATAGATTATTATTTTCTAGAAGTTCTTCCAAGTTAAAGTTCTGAGAGCAATGGTCAATAAATGAAGAAAATATTTCTTTGCGGCTACAAACGGTTTATTTTTTCTCTCTGTATGTTTTTACATATCTGTCTCACTTTTGTATGTGTTATAATTTTCTCTTCCTTCAAAGAAAACAGTAATAATGATTCTAATTCCACCATAATGAATTCATATAGATATAATTAGTTTTTGTAAAAGACTTTACCTATAAATAGAATTTCAGTAGAAGATACATTAAGATTCACTTTTAATATAAAGATTTTAGTAGGAGAATCTATTTGACCTATAATACCAGATATTTTACTTTCTTTGAGTGTTTTTAAAATGAGATTACTAAATAGTAAAAGAAGATAAAAATACCCAAAAGTGATGGTTTATATTAAGTACAAAAGCTAGCTATATTTGCATGAACATTTAATGCCAAACTTAAAGAAACACATAAAGGAAACAAATGCCTGACACTCCCCATGCACCCATTATAATATGGCACAGAACTCACACAGTTATAACCCCAGAAGTTACATAGACATGATCAATGTAATGTGTTAGTGTTCAACCATATCATAGAAGAATCTCTGATTTATTCTGCTAACAATGAAGAAACAGTAAAGATTATTCTCTCAGAATTTCATTGGGTTAAAGAATTAAGTGTAGTTCCTTAGGTCCACCTCAAAGTCTAGAGAATTTTATCCATACAATCACCTGGCACTGACTGAATAGTATACTTCACTAAATCTGTCCTCTAATAATTTTAGGACACCAAATAGTGTGGTTTTGTATCCAGGTCTTGTTTCATGTCATCTCAAAATCATTTTCCTTTCATTACTTCTACTATAGTGTTTGGTATTAAATTCTTAGGAAATAAACTGACCCATGCATACGTATCTTATATAACTGCCTACCAGTAGGAAACAAGTCAATTAAAGAATGACTATATAATTGTATGATTGCATCTTCCTTAATATAACTTAAAAATCATTTTCCAGTAGAGTTCAAGGTCTTTTATTCATGGAAAAGTCTTATCTTTCCGAGATGATATTAGAAGCACATCATATTCATACATATTCCAGAAATTATTTTATCATATTTACAGTAAAGTATAAGATTTTCTAAAATAAACTTGTATTTGCTGTGTAAAAATAAATACTTCCTTCAGCTATTCTCATTTAAAACTTTCAACTGTTGTGGCTATGTCTCTGGATGTAAATAAGAACAAATAATGTTGTAATTGTACTGATATATTCATTACTGCCACTGCTATATCTTAGTCTGAAGATGGACTATTATTTCTGTGATTTGACATAACAAAGCCATATCATGCCCTACTAGGATTCAAATATGAACAGAATTTTTAAGATGGAATTTATGTGTCAATAATTGAAATATTTGATTTGAAATTGGCATAGATAATAGTAACCTAAAGCCTCTGACAAATTATAATATACAGTAATATAAGGCTAAATTTTAAAAATTTTACAGAATTATCAGTAATTAATTCTATGTTTCTCAAAGAGAAATTATTGCTATGTTAATCAGTAACTTTAATACTTGCATTTTTATTGGCCAGTAATATCTTGACTCCTTAACTTTCACATTTGCATTATTTCTCCTTTTGAAAAGTTTTTGTAGTCTTATTCTTCTAAGAGAAAGTAAGTAGATCTATGAAATTTGAGAATATTTCTATTTCACAATAAATAATTTTAGTGGAAAATGATATTTTAATAGTTAACATGATAATTTTTCAGGTTGATTTTTAATTCTCATTTGATTGTTAATTAAATATATTTCATTTTTCATATCTTTATTGATCAAATGTGATTCTCTGGAACAGCAAATAATGGGGATGTGTACTGCCATGTCTGGCTTTTGTACAGATGGTTGAGATCTGAACTCAGGTTTTCTCACTTGCATAGGCACTTCACCTACTGAGACATCTCCAAAGCCTCAAATTTCACTTTGGGAGTAAGAATCTCACTGGCCTGTAACTTTCTAAGCAGGATAGTCAGGTTGACCAGCAAGTTTCATGAATCCCCTGCTTCTATGTTTACAGTGGTAGGATATGAGCCATCATATTTGGCTTTCCTCTCTGCACTCGTAATTTAGAGACTGATCTAAGTTATTCGGGCTTACACATACTGTCACCTCAGTTCCCACTTGTTTATATTCCAGGGTAATGATTTCTTTTGTCATATATTTTACGGATACTTAAAAATCTTGACTCTATTTACTTCACTCTTCGAAATTATACTCCCCATTTCCCCCTAAAATGACATTTTTTTCAAAATGTATCAATACATAGAAAATGTAAATAGTTTAGTCATTTGATCTATTAGCAAGTGACTTTATTTTCTTTCAGGACTTTTAGCCTTAGAATAGGGATAAAAAATATACCTTGGAACCATAGTTATGTAAGATTAGATATACTACCACTTATTGAACATTCAAAGAAAAAAATCTTAATTATGAAGGTAAAATAAATTGTATAACATAGAATGACATTGACTAGTTAATGTAGTCATCTGAGTAAAGCTAATATTATATCCAATTACATCTTATTATATAGTTATATTATGGTAATTATATATAAATAAATGAAATAAATATATTACAATAATTATATAATAATTATTAGTTAATATAATAATCCAAATAAAGTTACACTTTTTTATCAAGCAAAAAGTTAAAAGCCACCTTACTTAAAATTATGTATACAAATATAAATATATATTTATACATACATCTATTACATATTGTAGACATATTTGTATATAATATATACTTCATATAAAGTATATATAAATGTATATATACTTTACAAATGTTAGATTTGAATTCGTTTGGGTTAGAAATATTTTATAATTTTTAAAGAAAATGACTTGTTAGGCAAAAATTATTTGTTAACAATTCATACACTATACCTCAAGTGCGTAAGTCTTAGAAGGGCTTACCCTTTCCTGCATGTTCCTGAGTTGCTGTAGAGTGTCCCTGAAGCACAAAATAATATTTCTGACCTACAGATGAAGAGACTAAGGCATTTCAACAAAGTACCACTTGCTCATGGTTTCACAACTAATAGCGCACATATCTGCTAGCAGTCAATGGAGACACTTTAGCCTATGTGATATAAACTGTTGGCTTGGCAGAAATGAAGTGGGAGTGTATTGCTCACAAATACTGTTATATTCAAGTGGCTTACCTTTTTTCCTTTCCCCAATTTCAAGTACTTTGATTTTATCTTATGACAAACTATCTCAGATCCTACATAAAAAGTAATACACTCTTCAAGTGATATACTAATAGTTTTTTAAATCAAGAAAATAATTATAGAACATATATAAATGAAACTACTATTTTTGTGTGGGATGCTGAGGATTCAGTCTAAGACCTTCTACATGCTAGGTTATGGCTACTACTGTGAGTTCTTCACCCAAGTTTGAACACAAAGACCCTTTAATTTTAAAAATCATTTTATTTTACTATATTATAGGATATATTTTATAAATACTATTCATAAGATCGTATAAATTATGCATAAATATATAATACATAAATACATTATGTATAAGTATATAATACATAAAGTGTAAAAGACTGTATATATGTCAAATGCATGTGTTGTATTTCTTTAAAAGTCTAATGACTGTACATATTACATTTTAGCAGTATTGGGGTGAATATTTTATAAAAACTAAATTCTTCCTAAATTAAACATTTCTAGTCCGGAAAAAGAATAGAAATATATCATTTTGAGTCTCACTTGAAATTGTTTTACTTTTAATCTTTCAAATGATTCATCAGTTGCCATACCCCAGAGTGGAGCAAAAGATTATGTATTTCAGAGTTAACAATACTTTAGAAAGTATCAAGAATTTATAACCAAAAATACATCACTAACCCCTCAAGCGATTAGACAAAAATGTCTTGTCAAGTCAGTCCCAGGGTAAATGAACAATCAATTGTAAACTTAATAATGAACCTGAAGGCAGAAAAATGTTTTCTGGAAAATTAACATAATGAACATTCTTCTGAGATAAGACTGCATAGGGTGAACATTTTATTTTTTAAGATACCACATGTCATTCTACTATTTCATATTTAGACTCTGAAATTAATTTATACATACTATAAAATTATATTGTTGACAAAATCCAAACATAATTAATTTTTATTGGTTACTTTTAGGCTATGCTCTTTTAATTTTATTTTAAGTCCTTTGGGAGATGTAGGGTTGCTGAAGACTATAACCAGGGCTTTGAAGTTTCTATTCAAACACCAGCTAGGAGCCACATACATGTTTGTTTTTTTTGTTTTTTTTTTTTTTGGTATTTATATCCAATGACAATTTAATTATAAACCCAGCCCTTTCTACCCAGCTACCATTTCCCACCCAATAAAGGATATACATTTAAATGAATCCTATCCATGTAGCAAGTTGGTAGTCTCTATTTAGAACCAGAAAGAGTAATCCCGAGCTCACAGGAAAGGGGAGTTCATGAGATCACATAAGAATAAAATAAGCAATGATGGAAGAGTCAGATGCACTGGGAATTAAGTCACATGATTAAGATAATGGTAACGATAACCATAACAGTGAGAGTGAAAAGTTGGAATACTCCAAGAGAACAGAAAATTAATCTTTTTTTTAAATATATTTTATTACGTATTTTCCTCAATTACATTTCCAATGCTATCCCAAAAGTCCCCCATACCCTCCCCCCTCTCCCCCATCTCCCTACCCACCCATTCCCATTTTTTTTTTTTTTTTTTTTGGCCCTGGTGTTCCCCTGTACTGGGGCATATAAAGTTTGTGTGTCCAATGGGTCTCTCTTTCCAGTGATGGCCAACTAGGCCATCTTTTGATACAATAGCAGCTAGAGTCAAGTGCTCCGGGGTACTGGTTGGTTCATAACGTTGTACCACCTATAGGGTTGCAGGTCCCTTTAGCTCCTTGGGTACTTTCTCTAGCTCCTCCATTGGGAGCCCAGTGATCCATCCACTAGCTGACTGTGAGCATCCACTTCTGTGTTTGCTAGGCCCCGGCATAGTCTCACAAGAGACAGCTATATCAGGGTCCTTTCAGCAAAATCTTGCTAGTGTATGCAATGGTGTCAGCGTTTGGAAGCTGATTATGGGATGGATCCCTGGGTATGGCAGTCTCTAGATGGTCCATCATTTCGTCACAGCTCCAATCTTTGTTTCTGTAACTCCTTCCATGGATGTTTTGTTCCCAATTCTAAGAAGGGGTACAGTGACCCCACTTTGGTCTTCATTCTTCTTGAGTTTCATGTGCTTAGCAGATTGTATTATATATCTTGGGTATCCTAAGTTTTGGGCTAATATCCACTTATCAGTGAGTACATATTGTGTGAGTTCCTTTGTGATTGTGTTACCTCACTCAAGATGATGCCCTCCAGGTCCATCCATTTGCCTAGGAATTTCATAAATTCATTCCTTTTAATAGCTGAGTAGTACTCCATTGTGTAAATGTACCACATTTTCTGAACAGCAATGGCTTGCACGGTAAGATCAAGAATTGATAAATGGGACCTCATGAAACTGCAAAGCTTCTGCAAGGCAAAAGACACCATCAATAAGACAAAAAGACCACCAACAGATTGGGAAAGGATCTTTACCTATCCTAAATCAGATAGGGGACTAATATCCAATATATATAAAGAACTCAAAAAGGTGGACTCCAGAAAAATTAAATAACCCCATTAAAAAATGGGGCTCAGAACTGAACAAAGAATTCTCACCTGAGGAATACCGAATGGCTGAGAAGCACCTGAAAAAATGTTCAACATCCTAATCATTAGGGAAATGCAAATCAAAACAACCCTGAGATTCCACCTCACACCAGTCAGAATGTCTAAGATCAAAAATTCAGGTGACAGCAGATGCTGCCAAGGATGTGGAGAAAGAGGAACACTCCTCCATTGCTGGTGGGATTGCAAGCTTGTACAACCACTCTGGAAATCAGTCTGGCGGTTCCTTAGAAAATTGGACATAGAACTACCGGAGGATCCAGTAATACCTCTCCTGGGCATATATCCAGAAGATGTTCCAACCGGTAAGAAGGACACATGCTCCACTATGTTCATAGCAGCCTTATTTATAATAGCCAGAAGCTGGAAAGAACATGTTTGGTTTTATCTTAGAGGTGGGCTCTCTGTGCTACCAGGCATGAGATTTTATATTCTTCACAAACTGCAGTATATTTATCTTCCTACTAAGAATCAAATAATATGTGCTCATTTGCAGTGGTAAGAAAAAGAACAAATAAAACCCTGCCAGGATATAATGTGTCTAGATATGTGAAGTTTAATGCAAACATTTAAAAGCATAGATCCTATTCCACTGCTCTTTTTTTCCCTGAAATTTCATTGTTTTTACAAGATATATTGCTATTTACTTGAAATCATTTCTATCCCTCACTTTAATTTAGTTTTAAGTGATTTATTGCTCTCTTTCATCCATCGATTATAGACAAATATTTTGTTTCAAACACTTGATTCCCTCCTCCACCAATATGTTATTATTTTGATTTTCAGCTTATATCCTTTTGGTGTACTTTTCTTCATGTTGATATTCTATGATTCAGTGAGAAATCATGCCCACGTCTAGAACTCATCTTGAAAATAGCATCTCTTTGTTGTGCTGGTTATTTTGTCAGCCTGACAGTATACAGTCATCTGGGAAGAAGGATATCACTTGAGAATTTGCATTCATCAGATTATTTCAGATGGCAAGTTTGTGAGTGTATGTTCTTGATTAATGATGGATAATTGATATGGGAGGGTCCAACTCACTATTGGCAATACCACCACTGGGGAGATGTCCTAGGAGTTACAGGAGAGATCAGTGAAATGTAATTCCAAAATCAAGCTAATAAGCAGTAATACTTCATGGGCTCTGCTTTAGGTCCCACCTTCAAGTTCCTGTTTTCAGCTCCTGACTGACTTCCAGTCATGATGCAATCTAAAGTTTAAGATTAATTAATTAAATTATTTCCTCCCCAAGTTGCTCCTGGTCACAGTTTTTACTACAGTACAAGAAAGCAAACTAGGACACTGGGGCTGTAGAAATGCCTTAGAGGTCTAAAGTACTAAATGCTCTAAGAGAGAATCTGAGTTTTGACTCCACGATTCACATCAAGTCACTTCCAACCACATGCATCACAAGTTCTTTTGAGCTGAGAGCTCCTGCATACTATATTACACACACACACACACAGAGGCACGAACACACACACACACATACACGAACACACACATGAAACATACTGTGAAGAAGTTGTCTGAAGTAGACTTTCATAAATATTTATGGAGTATTAGAGTTTATTTTGATTACCTTTATTATTTATAACTCAATTGCTAGGAGTAAGATTATAAAAAAATCCTGCAGTATTTGAGGAATTATTTCCTTCTGTTTTTAATCATGCTCATTATTTTGTACATCTTTGTAATTTTGAGGTTCTCTTATTAGGCATAAACATACCTGAATATTATATTTTCTAGAATAAACATGGTTCTTTTTTTCTGAAAAGCTTCACTTTACTTTGAAGGAAAGTCAGTTTTGTGAAATGATAAGTTACATTATGGAGTGTGGTATATGAGTATTGTGGTGTATGCATGTGTGCATGCTTTTGTGCACGCTCATGTAAAATTCATGTCAGATGGTTCTGCACATTATTCTTTTAAGGAGCTCTCTCTCTCTCTCTCTCTCTCTCTCTCTCTCTCTCTCTCTGAACCTGTAGCTATGTAAAACTGGAAGGTCGGTGAGCTACAGAGTTTGTCCTGTCTGTGATCTCTCAAAACTCGGGTTTTACAGATGCATGAAGCCATCCACGACCTTAATTTAAGTGTTGGGATCTCAACCCAGAGCCCGATATTTGTTCACCAAACACTACCAACTGAGCTTTTTCCTCATACCCCCAATGTTCTTGCTTCTTAATTTATGTTCATTAAAGTAAATTTTTCTTTAAACAAAGGATCAATTCATTGTCTCTTTTAAGTGTTTATTTTTCTTTGAAAATACTCTTATTTTTTCTATTCAAGTGTCAAGGGATATCATATTACATTTTTTTGTACTGTTTTTCTCATAATTTTCCAACTCTGGGCTCAGCAATCTTATTGTTCATAACCAACAAACATGCAGTACATTTATAAAAGTTACCCTTTTTGGAAGAATTAAAAGGAAGAAAATTATATCAAAGAAGTCAGTAATAATAAAAATTATGGTACAGTCAGCTATGCTACTGACTTATATACACATTTATAGAAAAGCATTTATACTCTTCTTTAGGTCATTGTCCCTTTTCCTTTTGTGTAAATAGGATTTCTTTTATCATCTATTTATTAAGGAATACCTTGTATGTGTACATGTATTCATGGTTTATTACATTATAGTGTGGGGGCATGTTTCAGTGTGTACATGTATTCATGCCATGTCATGCTTGTGGAGGTTATATAAAACTTTGGGATGCACTTTCCTTATTTCACTACGTGGGTTCTGGGCATTAAACTCAGGATGCTGGGTTAGGTGCCAAGCCCCTTGCCTGCTGGGCTATCTTGTCTATTCAACATATTATTTTTATTTTATGCTAATTTTATGCTTAGTTTTGCTCTGTTTCTCAATTGCATTGCCACATTTATTCATTCCAGTGTTCTGAGAATCAATTTAATAATTGTTTTTCTTAGCTTTAATAAAAAGAAATAAATGCCATCACTGTTTAAAAACTGATAGCCCTTTTTTTAAAAAGCATGTAAGAGCTCAGTGATATTATTCTAATGCAACACTTAAATTTTATACTCTATTCCAATGTCTAAAATATCTCTTTTAGATGTACGAATTGCTATTTCTTGAGGTTGCCTGTTTACATTCTTTCTGCTGACCCTCAGGGCTTCAGTCCTTTTCCCTTACCCAATACCAGATCAGGTTTCCCTCTCCTCCAACTTCAGCCCCTCCACCCCTTCCACTTTCCCTCCAAGATCCCTCAGTCCCTCCCCATTTGTGATTACTTTCTTCTCTCTCCCAAGTGGGACTGAGGTGTCCTCATTTGGGCACTTCAGCATGTTGAGCTTTTTGAGTTCTGTGGACTGTATCTTGGACATTCTATATATTGGTTGGGGGGCAGGGTGTTGGCTAATATCCACTTATTAGTGAGGGCATACCATGCATGTCCTTTTGGGTGTGAGTTACCTCACTCAGGATGATATTTTCTAGTTCCATCCATTTGCCTGTAAAACTCATTCTTAATAGCTGAATAGTATTCCATTGTGTAAATGAATCACATTTTCTGTATCCATTCTTCTCTTGTGGGACATCTAGATTGTCTCCAGTTTCTGGTTATCACAAATAAGGCCACCATGAACAGAGTGGAACACATGCACTTGTGGCATGGTGGGGCATCTTTTGGGGCATATTCTCAAGAGTGGTATAGCTGGGTCTTCAGGTGGATCTATTTCCAATTTTCTGAGGAACCACATGACAAGAATAATTAATTTTGCTACTGTCATTATGGGGAAACTTAAATTTTTCTTAGATAAAATTAATTTATTTCCATGTGTGTATATGCATATACATACATATATACGTACATACATGGAAAGAGAGATTACAAGAAGCCTACTTAACAAAATCTCATTAAATTTTAACTCAGTTTTCTATTTTATAATGTGAGATTAAAACTTTTTTTTGAGGTTTGGTCTTTAACTTTTTTTAAATTAGGTATTTATTTCATTTACATTTCCAATGCTATCCCAAAAGTCCCCCACACGCTCCCCCACCCACTCCCCCACCCACCCATTCCCACTTCTTGACCCTGGCGTTCTCTGTACTGAGGCATATAAAGTTTGCAAGACCAAGGGGCCTCTCTTCCCAATGATGGCCAACTAGGCCATCTTCTGATACATATGCAGCTAGAGAAATGAGCTCCAGGGAGTACTGGTTAGTTCATATTGTTGGTCCAAAATAATAGGGTTGCAGATCCCCCCAGCTCCTTGGGTACTTTCTCTAGCTCCTCCATTGCGGGCCTGAGATTAAAATATTTTAGCTAATACATTTTATGGTGTTAGATATTATCTTATGAATGACATTTAGTGATCAGGAGCTATAACTTAAAGAACAAATATGCCTTCCCTTTCCCCTAGAAAATAAACACAATTAAATTTAATTTATAAAGTATATATATGAGGAGCTGAGAAAATGGCTCAGTGGATAAGAATACTTGTGGCTCTTGCAACATACTTGGGTTTGGGTTCTACCATCCACATAGTGGATCATAGCTATCTGTAGTGGGGATTGTATATATCTTCCGAATTCTTTTTTTTTTTTTTTTTTTTTGGTGTCAGGAGTATTTCATTACTTTTTATTTATTTTTTTTAATTTTTAATATTTTTATTACATATTTTCCTCAATTACATTTCCAATGCTATCCCAAAAGTCCCCCATACCGCCCCCCACTTCCCTACCCACCCATTCCCATTCTTTTGGCCCTGGCATTCCCCTATATTGGGGCATATAAAGTTTGCAAGTCCAATGGGCCTCTCTTTCCAGTGATGGCCGACTAGGCCATCTTTCAATACATATGCAGCTAGAGACAAGAGCTCCGGGGTACTGGTTAGTTCATCATGTTGTTCCAACTATAGGGTTGCAGACCCTTTAGCTCCTTGGGTACTTTCTCTAGCCTCTCCATTGGGAGCCCTGTGATACATCCAATAGCTGACTGTGAGCATCCACTCCTGTGTTTGCTAGGCCCCGGCACAGTCTCACAAGAGACAGCTATATTTGGGTCCTTTCAGCAAAATCTTGCTAGTGTATGCAATGGTGTCAGCGTTTGGAAGCTGATTATGGGATGGATCCCTGGATATGGCAGTCTCTAGATGATCCATCCTTTCATCACAGCTCGAAATTTTGTCTCTGTAACTCCTTCTATGGGTGTTTTGTTCCCATTTCTAAGAAGGGGCATATTGTCCACATTTTAGTCTTCATTCTTCTTGAGTTTCATGCGTTTAGCAAATTGTATTTTATATCTTGGGTATCCTAAGTTTTGGGCTAATATCCACTTATCAGTGAATACATATTGTGTGAGTTCCTTTGTGATTGTGTTACCTCACTCAAGATGATGCCCTCCAGGTCCATCCATTTGGCTAGGAATTTCATAAATTCATTCTTTTTAATAGCTGAGTAGTACTCCATTGTGTAAATGTACCATAATTGCTGTATCCATTCCTCTGTTGAGGGGCATCTGGGTTCTTTCCAGCTTCTGGCTATTATAAATAGGGCTGCTATGAACATAGTGGAGCATGTGTCCTTCTTACCGGTTGGTACATCTTCTGGATATATGCCCAGGAGAGGTATTGCTGGATCCTCAAGTAGTACTATGTCCAATTTTCTGAGGAACCGCCAGACTGATTTCCAGAGTGGTTGTACAAGCTTGCAATCCCACCAACAATGGAGGAGTGTTCCTCTTTCTCCACATCCTCGCCAGCATCTGCTGTCACCTGAATTTTTGATCTTAGCCATTCTGACTGGTGTGAGGTGGAATCTCAGGGTTGTTTTGATTTGCATTTCACTGATGATTAAGGATGTTGAACATTTTTTCAGGTGCTTCTCTGCCATTCGGTATTCTTCAGGTGAGAATTCTTTGTTCAGTTCTGAGCCCCATTTTTAATGGGGTTATTTGACTTTCTGGAGTCCACCTTCTTGAGTTCTTTATATATATTGGATATTAGTCCCTTATCTGATTTAGGATAGGTAAAGATCCTTTCCCAATCTGTTGGTGGTTTTTTTGTCTTATTGATGGTGTCTTTTGCCTTGCAGAAGCTTTGCAGTTTCATGAGGTCCCACTTGTCAATTCTCAATCTTACAGCACAAGCCATTGCTGTTCTATTCAAGAAATTTTCCCCTGTGCCTATATCTTCAAGGCTTTTCCCCACTTTCTCCTCTATAAGTTTCAGTGTCTCTGGTTTTATGTGAAGTTCCTTGATCCACTTAGACTTGACCTTAGTACAAGGAGATAGGAATGGATCAATTTCCATTCTTCTACATGATAACAACCAGTTGTGCCAGCACCATTTGTTGAAAATGCTGTCTTTCTTCCACTGGATGGTTTTAGCTCCCTTGTCGAAGATCAAGTGACAGTAGGTGTGTGGGTTCATATCTGGGTCTTCAATTCTATTCCATTGGTCTATTTGTCTGTCACTATACCAGTACCACACCGTTTTTATCACAATTGCTCTGTAGTAAAGCTTTAGGTCCAGCATGGTGATTCCACCAGAGGTTCTTTTATCCTTGAGAAGAGTTTTTGCTATCCTAGGTTTTTTGTTATTCCAGATGAATTTGCAGATTGCACTTTCTAATTCGTTGAAGAATTGAGTTGGAATTTTGATGGGGATTGCATTGAATCTGTAGATTGCTTTTGGCAAGATAGCCATTTTTACAATGTTGATCCTGCCAATCCATGAGCATGGGAGATCTTTCCACCTTCTGAGATCTTCTAGAATTTCTTTCTTCAGAGACTTGAAGATTTTATTATACAGATCTCTCACTTCCTTAGTTAGAGTCACGCCAAGATATTTTATATTATTTGTGACTATTGAGAAGGGTGTTGTTTCCCTAATTTCTTTCTCAGCCTGTTTATTCTTTGTGTAGAGAAAGGCCATTGATTTGTTTGAGTTAATTTTATATCCAGCTACTTCAGCGAAGCTGTTTATCAGGTTTAGGAGTTCTCTGGTGGAATTTTTAGGGTCACTTATATATACTATCATATCATCTGCAAAAAGTGATATTTTGACTTCATCTTTTCCAATTTGTATCTTTTTGATCTCCTTTTGTTGTCGAATTGCTCTGGCTAGGACTTCAAGTACAATGTTGAATAGGTATGGAGAAAGTGGACAGCCTTGTCTAGTTCCTGATTTTAGAGGGATTGGTTCAAGCTTCTCACCATTTACTTTGATGTTGGCTACTGGTTTGCTGTAGATTGCTTTTATCATGTTTAGGTATGGACCTTGAATTCCTGATATTTCCAAGACTTTTATCATGAATGGGTGTTGGATCTTGTCAAATGCTTTTTCTGCATCTAATGAGATGACCATGTGGTTTTTGTCTTTGAGTTTGTTTATATACTGGATTACGTTGATGGATTTCCGTATATTGAACCATCCCTGCATCCCTGGGATGAAAGCTACTTGGTCAGGATGGATGATTGTTTTGATGTGTTCTTGGATTCGGTTAGCAAGAACTTTATTGAGGATTTTTGCATCAATCTTCATAAGGGATATTGATTTGAAGTTTTCTATCTTTGTTGGGTCTTTTTGTGGTTTAGGTATCAGAGTAATTGTGGCTTCATAGAATGAGTTGGGTAGAGTACCTTCTGTTCCTCTTTTGTGGAATAGTTTGTGAAGAACTGGGATTAGATCTTCTTTGAAGGTCCGATAGAACTCTGCACTAAACCCATCTGGTCCTGGGCTTTTTTTGGTTGGGAGACTATTAAGGACTGCTTCTATTTCTTTGGGGGATATAGGGCTGTTTAGATCATTAACCTGATCTTTCTATTATTTATTTTGTTTTGTTATTGATGATCAGCCTTAGTCCATGGTGATCTGATAGGATGCATGGGACAATTTCAATATTTTTGTATCTGTTGAGGCCTGTTTTGTGACCAATTACGTGGTCAATTTTGGAGAAGGTACCATGAGGTGCTGAGAAGAAGGTATATCCTTTTGTTTTAGGGCAAAATGTTCTGTAGATATCTGCCAGATCCATTTGATTCATAACTTCTGTTAGTTTCACTGTGTCCCTGTTTAGTTTCTGTTTCCATGATCTGTCCATTGGTGAAAGTGGTGTGTTGAAGTCTCCCACTATTATTGTATGAGGTGCAATGTGTGCTTTGAGATTTACTAAAGTTTCTTTAATGAATGAGGCTGCCTTTGTATTTGGAGCATAGATATTCCGGATTGATAGTTCCTCTTGGAGGATTTTACCTTTGATGAGTATAAAGTGCCCCTCCCTGTCTTTTTTGATGACTTTGGGTTGGAATTCAATCTTTTCAGATATCAGAATGGCTACTCCAGCTTGTTTCTTCATGCCATTTGCTTGGAAAATTGTTTTCCAGCCTTTCATTCTGAGGTAGTGTCTATCTTTTTCTCTGAGATGAGTTTCCTGTAAGCAGCAAAATGTTGGGTCTTGTTTGTGTAGCCAGTTTGTTAGTCTATGTCTTTTTATCGGGGAGTTGAGTCCATTGATATTAAGAGATATTAAGGAAAAGTAATTGTTGTTTCCTGTTATTTTTGTTGTTAAAGTTGGCATTCTGTTCTTGTGGCTGTCTTCTTTTAGGTTTGTTGAGGGATTACCTTCTTGTTGTTTCTAGGGCATGGTTCCCGTCCTTGTATTGGTTTTTTTCTGTTATTATCCTTTGAAGGGCTGGAACCTGGAGAGATAATGTGTGAATTTGGTTTTGTCGTGGAATACTTTGGTTTCTCCTTCTATGTTAATTGAGAGTTTGGCTGGGTTTAGTAGCCTGGGCTGGAATTTGTGTTCTTTTAGTGTCTGTATAACATCTATCCAGGATTGTCTGGCTTTCATAGTCTCTGGTGAAAAATCTGGTGTAATCCTGATAGGCTTGCCTTTATATGTTACTTGGCCTTTTTCTCTTACTGCTTTTAGTATTCTATCTTTATTTAGTGCATTTGTTGTTCTGATTATTATGTGTCGGGAGGTATTTCTTTTCTGGTCCAGCCTATTTGGAGTTCTGTAGGCTTCTTGTATGTTCATGGGCATCTCTTCCTTTAGATTTGGGAAGTTTTCTTCTATAATTTTGTTGAAGATGTTTGCTGGTCTTTTGAGTTGAAAATCTTCATTCTCATCCACTCCTATTATCCGTAGGTTTGGTCTTCTCATTGTGTCCTGTATTTCCTGGATGTTTCGAGTTAGGATCTTTTTGCATTTTCCATTTTCCTTGATTGTTGTGCCCATGTTCTCTATGGAATCTTCTGCACCTGAGATTCTCTCTTCCATCTCTTGTATTCTGTTGCTGATGCTCGCATCTATGGTTCCAGATTTCTTTCCTAGGGTTTTTATCTCCAGTGTTGCCTCATTTTGGGTTTTCTTTATTGTGTCTACTTCCCTTTTTAGGTCTAGTATGGTTTTGTTCATTTCCATCATCTGATTGGATGTGTTTTCCTGTTTTTCTTTAAGGACTTGTCATTCTTTAGCCATGTTCTCCTGTAGTTCTTTAAGTGAGTTATTAAAGTCCTTCTTGATGTCCTCTACCATCATCATGAGATATGCTTTTAAATCCAGGTCTAGCTTTTCAGGTGTGTTGGGGTGCCCTGGACTGGGCGAAGTGGGAGTGCTGGGTTCTGATGATGGTGAGTGGTCTTGGTTTCTGTTAGTAAGATTCTTACATTTACCTCTCGCCATCTGGTAATCTCTGGAGTTTTTATAGTTGTCTCTGTTCAGAGGTTGTTCTTCTGGTGATTCTGAGTACCTTCTGTCAGCAGACCTGGGAGACAGGCTCTCTCCTCTTAGTTTCAGTGGTTAGAGCACTCTCTGCTGACAAGCTTTCCTCTTAAAGGGAAGGTGTACAGATATCTGGTGATTGGACCTCCTCCTGGCCGAAGAAGAAGGCCGAAAACAGGACCTTTCCCAGATGCTGTGTTGCTTTGGCAGGTCACAGAAGCTGTCAGCTTCTGTGGTGCACACTCTCACCTGTGCAGACTAAGTTCCTAAGTTCGGTGGAGTCCTGGATCTAAGATGTGCTCCCTGCTCCTGAGGCAGAGGGCTCCTGTGCAGGGCGGACCTCTGTCCTCCGGCTGGGAGGGTGCTGGATGTCTGCGGCCCCAAAAGGGTGCTGCCTCAGTGGCTCTGTGGCTCCTGCCTGTCCCAGAAGCTGTCTGCCTCTGTGGTCCTCACTCTCACCTGTGCAGACTAAGTTCGGCGGAGTCCCGGAGCCAAAATGGCGCTCCCTGCAGGGCGAACCTCTGTCCTCCGGCTGGGAGGTTGCTGGATGTCTGCGGCCCCAAAAGGGTGCTGCCTCAGAGGCTCTGTGGCTCCCGCCTGTCCCAGAAGCTGTCTGCCTCTGTGGTCCTCACTCTCACCTGTGCAGACTAAGTTCGATGGGGTCCCGGAGCCAAGATGGTGCTCCCTGTAGGGCGAACCTCTGTCCTCAGGCTCTATCTTCCGAATTCTGTGGGCACTAGTTACCCACTTAGTCCACATATATGCAAAACAAATCATATACATAATGAGTAAAGAAACCTTAAAAATATCAATTCACTGCTACAGTTTCAGAAATAATTAAAAATCATATTTTAAAAGCCAGTAAGTTAATGTCAAGATATTATTTGACTTTATAAGGACATTTGTATTTCTCAAAAATACATGAATTCAAATGAGTGAAAAATATCTCCTGTTTACTGGAAAAATCTTATTCAGATTAAAAAAAACCCTCCTGCCTCAGGAAATTGAACAAAAGTGTGAAGCAATGGGGGATGGGGAACTAGAGGTGGCAACTAGAAAGTCCCAGATGCCAAGAAAGGAAGAGTCTCCCAGCACCCAACAGGGATGGCATTAGTTGAAATACCAAACAAAGGGGAGAGAGAACCTGTAGAGACCATCTGCAGAGGTTAGGCATGGCCCCCAGTTGAGGGATGGTGCTACCCACGCATCTCCAAAATATTAACCCAGAATTGTTCCTGTCTAAATGAAATACAGGGACAAAGAGTAAAGCAGAGACTGAAGGTAAGGCCATCCAGAGACTGCCTCACCTGGGGATTCATTCCATCTAGACACCAAACCCAGACACTATTGCTGATGCCAAGAAGTACTTGCTGACAAGAGCCTGATATAGCTGTCTCCTGAGAGGCTTTGCCAGATCCTGGCCAATACAGATAGGAATTATCACAGCCAAACACTGGACTTAAAACTCCTCAATGGAGGAGTTAGGGGTAGGACTGAAGGAGCTGAAGAATTTTGCAACCCCACAGGAAAAACAACAATATCAACCAACCTGAACCGTGCACCACCCCACCCCCACTCCAGTTCCCAGGGACTAAACCATCAATCAAAGAGTACACATTGAGGGATCCACAGTTCCTGTTACATATGTAGCAGAGAATGGCCTTATCTGTCATCACTGGGAGGAGAGACCCTGGGTCCTGTGAATGCTCAATGTCCCAGTGTAGGGGAATGCTAGGGCTGTCAGGCAGGAGTGGGTAGGTGGGTGGGGGAGCACCTTCATAGAAGCAGCAGGAGAGGAAATGGGGTAGGGGGTTTGCAGAGGGGAAATCAGGAAGGGGGACATCATTCAAAATGTAAATAAATAAAATAATTAATTAAAAATGAAAGAAAAATAATGGATATGGGCCTTAAATAAAACCAAAAAAAAAAAAAAAGTAAATGAAAGAGAATTGATAAAAGTGAGTAAAGAATCATTAGCTGTGTAGACAAATTTGGCAGGGTAAATGGATATGATATACCTTTAGGGTAGTTGTTATTTTTTAAGTTTATTTTTCAGTGTTGTATTGCTGTGAAGAGAAACTAAGATGACTACAAATCTTGAGAACCATTTAATTAGGGCTGAATTTCACTTCAGGATTTAGTGCATTAGCATGGAAGGAAGCATAGCAGCATGCAGACAGACATGATGCTGGAGAAGTTGAGCATTCTATACTAGAATCCACAGGCATCAGGAGAGAGAGAGAGAGAGAGAGAGAGAGAGAGAGAGAGAGAGAGAGAGAGAGAGAGAGAGAGGCCTAGCTTGAGTTTTTGAAACCTCAAAGCCCATCCCAAGTGACACACTTCCTCCACCAAAGCCACACATGTTTCCATAAAGCCACACTTCCCAATCCCTCTCAAGCACTACCATTCCCTGAATAAGCACTAAAATATATGAGACCATAGCAGCCATTGCTATACAAACCACCTCAATAAGGTAGATTACTATCCTTACTAGCTAAGTATAGCTTCTCCCTCTCCCTCTCCCTTTCCTCTCTCTCCTCTCTCTCCCTTTTCTCTCCTCTCTCTCTTCCTCTTGTGGTGTGTGTGTGTGTGTGTGTGTTTGTGTGTCTGTATGCATGCTTATGAGAGAGACTCACTTTGCAGTAGACTAGCTTGGAACTCATAATATATCAAAGGAAAGGCATTAATTCATGAAATCTGGCTATACTTTGCTATCAAGAATTTACAAAGGGTATAAAATAAGATTATGCAGATTTTCATGGCTGATTATATGACTTTTGTTTTACTCTAACTCAGGAGGATAAAGTGTGGATATATTAGTACATTTTATTTGTGAAAACAATGAAACAGGTGATATGAAGGATTTTATGTCCTTTTTTTTTCTAATAAGTTTTGTCTCTGAACATTCAATCTAGTGCATACAGGAAGCAGTTTCATTACATACTAGTAAAATGTGAAGGATAAAATCATGAGATGGTGTTTTCCAAGTCTATAGAAGTAAATATATCAATGAAACAAAATTGAATTTTGTTGATACAAATTGAAAAGAAACCACACAGAATAGTATGTCTCAGGTGTGGGTATATGGATATCAAAGGCATATGTAACAATGAGTGCCTTTTAAGGATATATTTTGTACCATTTGGTAGTTTCTCATATACAGTACTAATAACACTGTAGGTAAATACCAGATATTAAATGATTTGATTTAGAAAGGTTTGATCGATATTTCATGGCTCTCCATAATCTTTTCCTTATTATTTATTTTTTTAAATACTCAGGTCATATTGACAGTTATTGGGGTAATTAAAACTGATCAAGATATGTTATCCAGAGTTAACATGTTAGCAAGGTGGACAGGGGAGTAGGAGTGTTTGGAACAGGAGATTCATATGTGGAGGGGTGGCAGAGAGGGCAGGAGAGGACAGCGTACAAGGAAGAAGTGTCATATGGTAACCTAATATAGTAACAGCTTCATAAAATATTTACAATTATAATTGAAATTCAAGTGGATTAACCAAATACAGGGGAGACAAAGCCACAACTAAATGTCTTTCATTAGCAAACCGAATCCCTTGTTCCAGAAATGGGCTGTACCCAAATGAATCAGACAAAAGGGTACCATGAAAAATGTATCCCCAGAAGTTATAAACAATTAGTGAATACTGAAGTAATATTATAAGTGCAAATATAGGGATGTAATGGTCCATAAATTTTTGAGAAATGCCAGTAAAGGATATCAAGCAAGGGGCAAGAGATGTGAACACTTTCCTTATTTTAAGTTACTATTCTGTTGCTGTGAAGAACCAAGACAGCTCTTATAAAAGACAGCATTAAAAGGAGGGCTTATAGTTCTACATGTTTAGTCCATTATCATCATGGCAGGGAGCATGGTGGCATGCATGCAGGTACTGAAGCAGTAGCTGAGAAATACATCATGATTTGTAGAGGAAAACAGAACTGGGCCTAGTTTTGTTTTGTTTTTTTTGTTTTGTTTTGTTTTGTTTTGTTTTTTTTGTTTTTCAAGACAGGGTTTCTCTGTGTAGTCGTGGCTGTCCTGGAACTCACTCTGTAGCCCAGGCTGGCCTCGAACTCAGAAATCAACCTGCCTCTACCTCCCAAGTGCTGGGATTAAAGGCGTGCGCCACCACGCCCGGCGGGCCTAGTTTTAAAACATCAAAGTTTATTCCCCAATGACACATTTCCCTCCAAGACCATATCTACCCTAATAAGACCACACACATCTTAATCCTTCTATATTATCAGTATCTTGGATCCTTGAACAAACCCAGGCTTCACTTTTACAGCTTCAAATAATGGCTTCTCTGAGTCTCAATGCATGGACACCCTTGATACACACCTGATGTCAAAAGCTTTCTTTAGCCATGGAGAAAAATCCCATAACCTCTTTCTTGAATTCTTGACTCTAAAATCTATCAAGTTCTGTTGCTTGCTGGACCTTGAACATGATCAACTCATTCAATTTCATGTGTATCAGCTTTTTGTGATTAATAGTTTACTTCACCTCTTAAGGTTTTCTTTCTTCCTTTTCACAAGTTGGAAGCTTAGCAGGGTGGGGTCTTGCCCTGAGGTCACCACTTCCTTTATTCTATTTAGATTCAGGCTTTGCTGTAAGCTTTTTTTTTTTTTTTTTTCTCCTAGAGCATTGGACATAGCACTTTTACACTCGCTTATGCGCCTTTTCTCTTCAAACTGTAAATTTTATGTTTTTCTTGCTCTGCTTGCTTGTTTTCATTGTAGATCTGCATTAGAGTAACCACTAATAACCACATGATAGAGTCAATACTAGACTGACTTGGAATCTCTGCCAATATCATTAATCCCAAATTATTCACTTTACCCATAGGCATATTTTTTGAACAAGAACAAAAAGTAGCCATATTCATCACCAAAACATCACAAAAAGATCTCTAAGCCACCTATGAACAATCTCTCCTCTTAAAATTCTAGCCTTGTGCCTTCATAATCTACATTGCTCTTAGTACCACTCATTTTTTATACACTTAATACTATGGTCCATTAATCACTGCTTAAAGTGTTCAACTGCTTTCCTAAACTAAATCCCATAATTAGCATGGTTAAATTTGTCATGGTAATACTCTACTACCTGACACCAATACCCTCTGCCAAGATCTTTCTAAGAGCAATGAAATCAGTCAGCCATGGACTGAAACTTGATAATGTAAGACCTCCATCCCAGCTTTCTTTCAGTAACCTCTTTTCAGATATTATGTCATAGCCAAACAATCTGGGTAGTAAATTTTGAAGAGCAAGTGTCATGAATTATATTTACAACCATTTAGTTTATGTTTTTACATTACTTGAATCTTGTAAGACTTCAGCTCATATTGACAGATCATTAGGAAAGACAGAATCTTCTTTGTAATTGAAATGGATAATTTTGAACATGGATTCTGAGTAGCTATTTTCTTCAACTGTTAGAAGACAAACCATTGTTCATTTATACCTGTTTTTAATTACTATATTATATTCACTCATTAAAATGGATTGCAAATAATATTGATTTCATAGATCACCAATAAAATACAGTTACATTTTGTTTATCCACTAAGAATAATGATACTTTTCATAGAAATATCTGCCCCTGTAATGAAAAAGTCTAGTAGCATTTTATGATAATTTTACACATGCCTTGTCATATTAAAATGTTCACTCCATAGTGAGTAACAGATGTTTATTTTGTTTGTGGATATTTCGAACCACATAAGCACTTAATCTTTGTTATTAATAAATAAATGGAAAAGATGGCTCGAGACCACTACCCTGTCAGAGTAGATATTAAAGTTTCATCAGTTCTTTACATAAAGACAGAATTTTATTATCTGTAAACACAGCATCTGATAGAATACTTCCCTGCATGAAATTGATGTCCTGCAGTAATGTTAAAGGCTAATTCCAGTCTCTACCAGGCTTTCATATTGAAAAAATTAGTATTTTAAGTGCCTTACTAGATGTATTGTACTTCTTGCAGAAAAGGAAAAATCCTAAGAACTTCTTTCAAAATAATCAATTTTATTTAAATTTAAATTAATCCTCTATTCTGTGAAAATGCCCCATATTGTAATTAAGTAAAAGAAAATATAAGTGTATGAAAAATTATTCTCTGACTTTTGGCAAGTTAATATAGAAGTTACTTTCTTTATTCCTTCCTTGACCAAGGTATCATTGAGAAGAGTGTTGTTCAGTTTCCACATGAATGTTGGCTTTCTATTATTTATTTTGTTATTGAAGATCAGCCTTAGTCCATGGTGATCTGATAGGATGCATGGGACAATTTCAATATTTTTGTATCTGTTGAGGCTTGTTTTGTGACCAATTATAGGGTCAATTTTGGAGAAGGTACCATGAGGTGCTGAGAAGAAGGTATATCCTTTTGTTTTAGGATAAAATGTTCTGTAGATATCTGTTAGATCCATTTGTTTCATAACTTCTGTTAGTTTCACTGTGTCCCTGTTTAGTTTCTGTTTCCATGATCTGTCCATTGGTGAAAGAGGTGTGTTGAAGTCTCCCACTATTATTGTGTGAGGTGCAATGTGTGGTTTGAGTTTTACTAAAGTTTCTTTAATGAATGTGGCTGCCCTTGTGTTTGGAGCATAGATATTCAGAATTGAGAGCAAAGTGTGGACACTTTGCCCCTTCTCAGAATTGGGAACAAAACACCCATAGAAGGAGTTACAGAGACAAAGTTTGGAGCTGCGACGAAAGGATGGACCATCTAGAAAGTGCCATATCCGGGGATCCATCCCATAATCAGCTTCCAAACACTGACACCATTGCATATACTAGCAAGATTTTGCTGAAAGGACCCAGATATAGCTGTCTCTTCTGAGACTATGCCGGGGCCTAGCAAACACAGAAGCTGATGCTCACAGTCAGCTATTGGATGGATCACATGGCGCCCAATGGAGGAGCTAGAGAAAGTAACCAAGGAGCTAAAGGGATCTGCAACCCTATAGGTTGAACAACAATATGAACTAACTAGTACCCCCTGCAGCTCGTGTCTCTAGCTGCATATGTACCAGAAGATGGCCTAGTCAGCCATCAGTGGAAAGAGAGGCCCATTGGTTGTGCAAACTTTATATGCCTCAGTACAGGGGAATGCCAGGGCCAAGAAGTGGGAGTGGGTGGGTGGGGGAGTGGGTGGGTGGGGGAGTGGGTAGGTGGGGGAGTGGGTGGGTGGGGGAGTGGGTGGGGGAGCGTGTGGGGGACTTTTGGGATAGCATTGGAAATGTAAATGAAATAAATACCTAATGAAAAAAATAAATAAATATAGAAGTTACATAGGAGAAAGTCAAAGTTATAGAAAGAAGATACAGTCCCTGATTATTCAATTGAAAATCACACACTAAACATGGGAAAATAGATACTTTATCTAAGATAAAAACATGATAAATCATTCTAGGTAATATTAATTTAAATAAAATTGTTCTAATTATTTCATTGTATTTGTTTAAATATAACAGCATTATAGAAATAGCATCATTTCAAAGGAATGAAATTAGTCTTATAAAGTCTAATTCCTTACATAAGATTAAAAAGAGGAAAATAAGGGATTTAAAATATTGTTATAAAACACAGAATAAAGTTTATATTAAAAAACATTTAGTATTGCAATAGAAGTAGTTTAATGAAAGTGATAAACCTTGTCAACATTTTTCTTAGCATAACCATATCAGTTCACTTTGTTTGTTTATTTTGGTTTTTTTTTTTTTTTTTTTTTTTTTTTTTTTTTGAGACAGGGTTTTTCTGTATAGCCCTGGCTGTCTTGGAACTCACTTTGTAGACAGGCTGGCATTGAACTCAGAAATCTGCCTGTCTCTGCCTCCCAAGTGCTGGGATTAAAGGCATGCACCACCACTGCCCGGTGTCAGTTCACTTTTTTAGTGATATGCTGGTTAAAAGTAACACTGAATTCCTATTTCTGTAGGATGTGTTACATTACATCACCTATTTCCATACCCATGTTACTCTTCTATGTTTCAAACATTACCTGAAGTGCTTCAAAATTCACGTTGAATGTGGGTTTCATCATAGAGGAGTTATATTATATTCAGTCATATGCATATTCATGTATTCAGTTATATAGCTGCATATTCACATATTTCAGTTATATGCAGTCATGTACTGTGCATCTTGTGGCCAGATCTAATCTTGGATCTGTGACATGAAACGTGGCAATGGCACAGCTTTTGCCTTTAGAATCTAATATTATCTAGGATTGTATTAAGAATGTATCGGGTAATATGTTTCTCGCTCACTTGGCCCTTTATGAGCCACCAGAAATCATTTTCCTGACATTCTCTAACCTCATATAATCAGATAACAAAAAACATATTTACTCTGCTCCCTACCAGTGTCCATTTAAAAATTATATTAATCCAAGCACTTAAAAATTATATTAATCCAGGCAATTAAATACACACAGGGTCATAGGAAAGTAAAAAGGAATAGATCCTAGTTTATAGGGCAATGGCATGCAAAATGTAGACAGGAAACCCACCCTGCATAATTATCAAAGTGGGAACAGAAGCCAATGACTGAGAGTTCACACATCCTCAGTTGCATGTGTAAATGAAGGATCAGACATGGCAATAACAAAACCTTGACAATTCTGTACCACAAGTCATGAAGCTGATGCCTTCCCACAGTGATTTGTGCTCGGCTTCAGCCTATGATTACACTTCAATACTTACAAAGATAAAGACTCAACACAAGCACTGTTGAGTTAAATCTTGAAGACTAGTTAGAAATACTGAAAGAGGCACAATGGCCATTTTCTATCACAATTGCACTCACGCTTTATAAAATCTCTTTGTTTTTGCCACAATCTGATTTGGACTCAGAAACTTACCTAAGAGAAATTCTAGTAGTAAGTAGGAAAGTACTATATCAATCAGTGAATGTATTTGCCACAAAATATTTTGTATTTTTGTAATTAATTATGATATATAAAGTATAAACATTACATATATTACATAATTATACATAATTACTTTTATTATGGAAGATGTTATGGTGAGACTGATACAGTATGGTATAAAAATGCATTGTATTGTGAAAAGTTTTTTAAAGAGATAAATTCATAATTTTCAAAGGGATAAACTCATTACTTGTTCACAAATCAAATAAGATTATCTGAGTCAAATATTGGAAGCATCATGGTTGGCACAGGTGAGGGAAGGATGTGGGTGGGGGTAGGGAGAGGGGAAAAGAACATAATCAGGTATTGCAGCGGGGAACAGGATTGAGGCCCTGAGAGCCAGAAGGAAACAGGCAGACCCTGGAGGCAGAAAATGTATCAGAGATCTGGGAGGTTAGATACTCTCAGTACTCAAAGGGAGGGACTTTAGATGAAGTGCCCTATAGTGGGGAGAGTGAATTTTTAGAGTCCACCTCCAGTAGAAAGATAGAGCATCAAGTGAGGGATGGGGTTGACATCCCACAGTAAAAAACTCTCAGAGTTGTTCCTGTCTAAAAGAACTACATGGACAAAAAATGTAGAATAGTCTGAGGGACAGGAGGTCCAGTGACAGGCCCAAATTGGGATCCATCTCAAAGGGAGGCTCCAAGGCCTGACATTGTTACTGATTCTATGGTTTGCTTAAAGACAAGAGCCTCTCTTGACTGTCCTCCAAGAGGACCAACAAACAGCTGAGAGAGACAGATGCAGATACTTACACCCAACAAATAGACTGAAGTCAGGGATCTCTGTATTGAATTAGGGCAAGGCTGGAAGAAGTTGAGGAGGAGGACAACCCCATAGGAAGACTCAACTAACTGGACCCACTAGATCGCTCAGACACTGAGCCACCAACCTGGTAGCATACATTAAATGGTCCAAGACCCTTAACACATATACAACAGAGGACTAACTACCTGGTCTGGCCTCAGTGAGAGAAGATGCACCTTACCCTCAAAAGACTTGAGAACCCATGGAGTGTGGAGGCCTGACAGGGTGTGAGGGGAGGTAGAGGTGGGAACATCCTCTTGGAGGCAGGGGAAAGAGGAATGGGAAGAGGAACTGAGGGAGGACAAACCCGGATGGGAATAATGACTAGACTGTAAAAAAGAAAAAGATTGAAGATAATAAATAAATACATACATACATACATACATACATACATACATACATACAGTGTTTAACATGGAGAAGATATTGTGACAAATACAGCACAACTGAGAGTTCACTAAATTCTTACAAGTATCTCCCCTTTTATATTTAAGAAAATTGAGGATCATGAGTGAATAGTATATATTTCAATTAATGAAGAATGTTTGGTGTCCTAATTAATTATCTTACATAAAAGAAAATTTGAAATCTTGAAATTTGGGCCTCTATTAAAGCAAAATTTAAGACCATAGCAATAAATGAATAATCTCAAACCATGATCCTGGTGATAACTACAGATAACTAGTTTGAAATGAAAATGAAATAGAAATCTAATTTTAAATTTCTTCACAAAGTGAGTAGTATAAAATTTAAAGGATCATTGCTTTGTCTGAAATAATAACTCTATTTTCTCAAATGGGTTAAAAAATAAAGAATTGCTAGAAAGTAGTTTTTGGAAAAATCTCCAGGTTTAAAAAACAATTAGAAAGCTAAAAGTTATAAATTACAACTACATAAAGAGAAAAAAATTCTTGCACATAAATCAAACAGTGTGATAAAATATGTGCTTAATCCACCTCAAGTTAACTTGGGGAAAGACATTAACAAAGGCTAATAAAAATGTTTGCAGAGCATTTTCTTGAAGCATACACCATAGGACGTTAGTGACAATAAGCATATTATAGCAAGATATTCAAGTATAAAGAACTGCCTATGCAAAGGTACTGAGAATTTTGTAGATGATATTTGCCACAGCTCAAGCATTAGGATATGTTTAATATTCATAATAAATAAGATAATAATTCAAATCCATACAAGATGATTGAACATTAGAAGCAAAATTTACAATATTTCATTTTTTCATTTGTTGTATACTTGTGACTCAAACTGTAGTAGAAATTCATAAAGTATTCACAGAAGGTTATCAAGATTATAAAGGTCTTCCCTATCCTTAAATTTAAGTTTCCTTTGCTTCTTGCACAAAATATTTGAATATATAGAATGTAGGAGATCCCATTTATACAGTAACATGCCCTATATATCACTTTCTTATTTGACAATTTTTAAACTTTTATGTTCTAGTGTATCTACGTGTCTAAATGTTGTGTACATCTGTTTGCTGATACATTTTAAATTATTGTAAACTTAAATCTCTGTACTCTCAAAATTTTAGTAAAACTCTTATGAAATAAAATACTCAAACATACTTTCATCATCATACAAGCAAATTTAACTCTTTAACCTATAATGCTCCATTTCCTATATTTTATTACTATTGCTATTCACCATATTGTTTTAAAATTAGGAACCAATCAATCTTTAGTCAATGTATTCACCTGTTTTCAAGAATTTTCCTTTTCTGCCCTGTTTTATTCATGTTGAAGCAAGTCGGCATTGAATATACAGTCTTCCTGCTATGGATCCTGTGGTATCTCAATCTTAGAGCATCCTTCATCTTGCAAAGGAGTAAAGCCTAATAGACACAGACTGGCCTTCATTTTACAAGTTGCTTAATATTTCATCGTGTTATTATTCCATGTGCCCCTTTAAAATCATGTATAAGATATGACAAACCAATAACTTTGCTAGGCATGCTTCAGGGTTGGTATTGCTAACTTCATCACTAAGCAAACAGATCCAATCCATATTAAATAGGCTACATGACTTAAAACATGTCTTTTCTTTTTATTAGATATTTCTTTATTTACATATCAAATGATATCCCAAAAGTTCCCCGTACCCTCCTGCCACCCTGCTCCCCTACCAACCCACTCCCACTTCTTGGCCCTGGCATTTCCTAGTACTGCAGCATATAAAGTTTGGAAGACCAAGGGGCCTCTCTTCCCAATGATGGCCAACTAGACCAACTTCTGCTACTTATGCAGCTAGAGACAAGAGCTCTGGGGGGTACTGGTTAGTTCATATTGTTGTTCCACCTATAGTGTTGCAGACTCCTTCAGCTCCTTGGGTACTTTCTCTAGCTCCTCCATTGGGGGCCCTGTGTTCCATCCTATAGATGACTGTGAGCATCCACCTCTGAATTTGTCAGGCACTGGTATAGCCTCACTCGAGACAGCTATATCAGGGTTCTTTCAACAAAATCTTGCTGGCATATGCCATAGTGTCTGGGATTGATGGCTGATTATAGGATGGATCCCCAGGTAGGGTAGTCTCTGGATGGTCCATCCTTTCATCTTAGCTCCAAACTTTGTCTTTGTAACTCCTTCCATGGGTGTTTTGTTCCCTATTCTAAGGAGGAATTAAGTATCTGCACTTTGGTCTTCGTTTTTCTTGATTTTTTTGTGTTTTGCAAATTGCATTTTGAATTCTAAGTTTCTGGGCTAATATCCACTTATCAGTGAGTGTATATCAAGAGACTTCTTTTGTGATTGGGTTACCTCACTAAGGATGATATCCTCCAGATACATCCATTTGCCCAAGAATTTCATAAATTCATTGTTTTTAATAGCTGAGTAGTACTCCATTGTTTAAATGTACCACATTTTAGGTATCCATTCCTCTGTTGAGGGACATCTGGGTTCTTTCCATCTTCTGGCTATTATAAATAAGGCTGCTATGAACATAGTGGAGTATGTGTCCTTATTACCAGTTGGAACATCTTCTGGGTATATGCCCAGGAGAGGTATTGCATTTTTACCAATCCTACATCTGATAGGGGACTAATATCCAATATATACAAAGAATTCAAGAAGCTGGACTCCAGAAATTCAAATAACCTCATTAAAAGATGGGTTACAGAGCTAAACAAAGAATTCTCAAGTGAGGAATACTGAATGGCTGAGAAGCACCTGAAAAAATGTTCAGCATACTTAATCATCAGGGAAATGCAAATCAAAACAACCCTGAGATTCCACCTCACACCAGTCAGAATGGCTAAGTTCAAAAATTCATGTGACAGCAGATGCTGGGGAGGATATGGAGAAAAAGGAGTACTCCTCCATTGCTGGTGGGATTGCAAGTTTGTACAACCACTCTGGAAATCATTCTGGCGGTTCCTCAGAAAATTGGACATAGTACTACAGGAAGATCCAGCAAAACATGTGTTAAAACATGTCACAAACACTGGGTCAATGTTAAATTCTCAGTATTGTCTTCTTGAATGAGGGATAGACTTTAAAATGAGATTTGAGCAGGTTATATAAAGAAGTATACACATATGTATACACATACATCACATGCAAATACATATCCATGCACATAATATAAATTAGTGAATAAAAAGGTCATGAATTTAAAAAAAGAATAGAGAGGGGTATATGAAAGTATTTGGAGAAAGGAAAGTGAAGAAAGAAATGTTATTAAATTACAATCTCAAAATTTAAGACATGAAAAAAGTGATTAGTGATGGAGAGGGTAGATTTTATAATTGTCAAACATTTATTTTCTTTTCTTTCCCTAGATGTTCATGCTGGTAGTTGAATTCTGATGCAAAATTTTGACCTATTCAGAACCCCGCAGAAGTGGCTTATACATAGCAATGAATGTATACGTTTATATTACCTCTATCAGTCTAAACTGTTTTACCCATTGTTTCTGACATATGCAGACACAAACACTATATTCATTTAGCACACTTAGTGTGCAATGGTATTGCTATATTGAATAAAATAGCCTTGATAATGGTGGAGACAAAACCATCTAGAAACTAGGTGAAATATATCTCTTAGAGAAGTGTACACTCAACTTCAACACTTGTCTAATGTTTTCATTCTGAGTGCCTTTCTTCTACTTTTAACAGTCACCCAATATTTTAAATTATTGTCTAATAAAATAACCAATCACAGCTTCATAAAAAGATAATAGCACTCTGGTTGCCTATTATAATTAGAAAGAAGATGTAAAATAGTATTAGAAAATTTACAACCCAGATGCACATAGCACACACACACACACAAAAACACACACACAAACACTGAAAGTTGAGGTAGAGGAAATATATAGAGAGATACATTTAGGGAAAAACTCAGGAGAGCTGGGTCATAAAGCCACTAGAGCAGTAAGCACTATGTGTCCCCTTGATAAATGGAGTGGGTCACTAGAGCTGATGCTGAGCTAGGAAAATTACTGCTGAGCCTCTACAACTGTAGCTAAGCCAAAATAGCAATGACTATTGCTTTGGTTCTTTATGAGGATTCATTCTTTGGCCTCTGAGATCCTTTTCTTTGTCTCTTTACATTTTCATCTTTATTTGCCTACAGTCCTCATCACTAGAAATAGCATAGTGTATCTTTTGCCTGCCAACGCAAAAGATGATAACTAAAATAGTATCTTCTGTCCAGCATAGTTTTTCATACTTTCACCTTCAATTCATACTTTATGCTGCCTAAGAACTAAAAGGCTAATATCAATTTACTTAGCTCCGAAAGTATTATATGTGTGGTTCCACATGTCTCAATTATATTTATCCAAAATCTTCCTATCACTCCAAAACTCAGTAATCCTTCTTCTTTCACATACCAATTTTGTTAAAATTTATTTGAAATATAATTATTTTAAATTACCCCCATATCGTCTTTCCTACATATCTCATGTATAACTATTGTCCCTCTCAAATTAACAAACCTACTATTCTTCAATCATTTTTAATTACATATGATAGGAATGAATCAGCACATGAGGACAATTCAATGTTTCCTGCGTGTAAATGAGGTGCCTTACCATTGAGAACTGGTTAACCAGTCAAGGGCCTTATCCTTGGGAGCAGACGAATTTTCTCTCTCAGCAGTTGCTAATTTCTTATCATCTAGGTATGGGGCTCTGTGATATTTCTCCTGTCTACCTTGGAATGTCATCTATGTTGGAATTGTTCAAGATTTCATTGGGCAGCCATGTACTTGAGATTTCATGGGTATAGTTTCCATTTCATAGATACAACACAGTTTCTCAGTAGACTTCCTGGCACTCTTTCTCTTTTTCCTTATGTTTACTTAGCCTTAGTTGAAGCAATTGCATTTAGATGTTTCAGTTGGAGCCAAGCACCCCATGGTCAGTGGTTCTGTATTTGATTAACTGTTGCTTACTTGCTGTCTTTCTCTGTTTCTGTTTCTCTGTTTCTCTGTTTCTCTGTTTCTCTGTTTCTCTGTTTCTCTGTTTCTCTGTTTCTCTGTTTCTCTCTCTCTCTCTCTCTCTCTCTCTCTCTCTCTCTCTCTCTCTCTCTCTCTCTCTCTCTCTCTCTCTCTCTCTCTCCCCTTCTTTCCTTCCTTCTCTCTCTCTTTCTCTCCCCCCCTCCTCCTCCTCCTCTTTTTTTTTTTTTTTTATTTTGAGTTAGATTCTTTACTAGATATTAGTTGAGGCAGATGCCCTGGTTTCCTGGTTTTGTGATCCTATAGGTCATAGTGAGTGTGATTTCTTCAGAAGAGCCTGAGGCACTGGGACCGCTGAGCCCCAGGGTCAGAAGTAGAAATGAAAGCCTCAGATACATGCTGCTTCCAAGATTCCAGGATGGGCAGCAGGGTAGAAAGGCCCATGAAGTGCCTGGTCTCTCCATCAGATACCTTGGAAGTTTGGTAGGACAGATACCTTGGTAGTTTGTACACCCGTCTCTTCTCTGAAGGGTGATAATAATGGGCAGCAGCATTACAGGACTGGGAACTGTCTGAGCCCTGCAGTCATTGTCGGCCTTCTGAAGCATCCAAGTAGGCAGATGTGAACTTGGTGAATGCTAAGCTACTGGTGAAAGAAGCTGGCCTCAATATCATCACCTCACACAGCCCTGGGGTCCCAGAGGAGCAGGGCATGCCTCCTGACTGTGGCTCTGACAGGTGCTCCTTACCAAGCTGTGGGCTTGGTCCAGGGCACCACACTCATGCTGCAGGTGCTCAACAGAGCTGTCTTTAGGCCAGAGGTGCCATTACATAGGGGCCAATCCCTGCTCTTGTTCAGGGCTCAGTCTTCCAATCCTATAACTACTGCTTTCTACAGTAGTCTTCTGTTTTTAAAAAAATTAAAAAAAAAAAAAAGAAGAAGAAAAAAGAAAAAGAATCTTTGTTAACAGGTGAGACTTACACTTATCTATGTGTGATGGTTTGTATATCCTTGGACCAGGGAGTGGCACCATCTGAAGGTGTGGCCTTGTTGGAATAGGTGTGACCTGGTTGGAATGGGTGTGTCACTGGGGGTGTGGGTATAAGATCCTCACCCTAGTTTCCTGGAAGTCAGTCTTCCACTAGCAGCCTTTAGGTGAAGACGTAGAACTCTCAGCTCTGCCTGTGTCATCACAGCCTGGATGCTGCCATGCTCCCACCTTCATGATAATGGACTGAATCTCTGAACCTGTAGTCTAACCCCAATTAAATGTTGTTTTTTATAAGATTTGCCTTGGTCATGTGTCTGTTCCCAGCAGTAAAAACCTAACTAAGACATATGGAAATCATACTGGTTTAAGTGACAGTAGCAGTAGTGGGTTATCCTATTGGGTTTATGGACTTACTAGCAATTGCCATTGATAGCTGGTCAGTTATTGTTTTCCATAGGAACTATACAATAATTGTAAAGTATTGAGGCATTTAGATTTGGATACCAATGATTTTGCTAGGTCATTGCTTCCAAAATAAAAGTCTCAAGGAACAAATTAATATTCACGTTTCTAAAGCTGGTGTCAAGGGAGTGTTTTGTTCGACTAAAAGTTGTTTGCATACTTTTTAACTGGACTGTTTATTTTGAAATATCTTCATGTAGTCTTGATACTTATTCCCTATTGAGAATCTAATGTAGCAAAATAGATATCTATGTTCACTAAGGTTTGTCTCTCTCGAAAGTGAAGCTGGGGACCCAGAGTGCTTCACTTTTATGAAATACAATTTATCACAATTTATTTTATGAATTCCACTTTAGGAGTCATCCTTAAGTTTCTTTGACTAATATCAAGTTACAAGTATTTTCTTCCAAAAGTTTGGATACTTTGATTACATACAATGATTTTTAAGCACTATGATAATGTTTACTTGGAATACATTCCTCTCAAAGACAATGCATTATTATTTTGTATGATACTGAAATTAATTGCTATGCTTCTGTTGGGATTATTTCACTTTTGCTATTAGAAATACTGGCCTATAATTTTATTATGAGGAGGGAAACATTGCCTCTTCTTCAAGCTCATTGAAAGAATTAAATAACAGTTACAGGATTGGAGGGCTGAGCTCGGAACATGAGCAGGGTTGGCCCCTGTGTAGTGGCACCTCTGGCCTAAAGAAACCCTTATCTTGAGTCACCTTGAGGTACTCACTCATATGTGTGTGTGCAAATTATATTTATGTCTTAGCTAGGGTTTTACTTCTGTGAACAGACACCATGACTGAGGCAAGTCTTATAAATGATAACATTTAATTGGGCTGTCTTACAGGTTCAGAAGTTCAGTCTATCATCATCAAGGTGGAAACAGTGCAGTATCTAGGCAGGCATGATGTAGGCAGAGTTGAAAGTTCTACATATTCATCTGAAGGCAGCTAGTGGAAGATTGACTTCTAGGCAACAAGGGTGAGGGTCTTAAGCCCATAACCACAATGATACACATACTCCAACAAGGCCACACCTCCTATTAGTGCCACTCCCTGGACCAAGCATACACAGACCATTGCATTCCACTCCCTGATCCCCATAGACTTGTTCAGATATGTGAGACTATGGGGGCCATACCTAAACATACCATAATGCAAAATACATTTAATCCATCTTCCAAAGTACCCATAGTCTATAGCAGTCTCAACAATGTTAAAAGTACAAAGTGCAAGGTCTCTTTTAAGATTTATCCAATCACTTAGCTAAAATCCCCAAAGCAATACAGGAAACCAGCTGGGCAAAGCCCAAATTCTGCATCTCCATGCCTGATGCCAAAGTGACCTCCAATTACTTTTTCATCTCTGTTGACTGCAACAAACTTCTTTCTCCTGGGCTGGTTCCACTGCCTGTTAGCAACTTTCCTCAGCAGATAGCCTAGATCTCTGGCATCTTGAACATCTTGTGGTCTCCAAGGCAACTTCAGTACTACAGCTTCTTGTGTCAATGTCTGGGATCTACTCATGATCTTCTGGGCTCCTCCAAAGGGCTGGCATCACTTCTTGATCTCTGTTCTCTGTTGTACTCTAAGCTCAGGTTGATTCTTTCTATTGCTGCTGCTGTTCTTGGAGATTATGCCATGACACTGGCATCTTCAATACACTGGATCATCTGCTGCAGCTATGCTTCACCAATAGCCTCTCATATGTTCTCTTCATGGTGCCATACTTCAAATCCTTGGCATGACCCCTTCAGTCTTGGCCTGTCAACTGTTACTAAGGATGCACCTTCACCAATGGCCTTCCTTGATCTTACACAGTGCCAATCCTCAGCTGCTCTTCATGACTCCTTCATGCCTTCAAAACCAGTACCACTTAAGTTACATAATACCAAGTAAGAGCTGCAGCATGAGGTACAACCTTGGTTATCTCAGGAACACAGCTTCTTTTTTTCCCTTTTTTTTTATTCATTCAATATTTTTAATTAGGTATTTTCTTATTTTACATTTCAAATGCTATGTCAACCCCCCCATACCCTCCCCTCCCATTCCCTTACCCACCTACTCCCACTTCTTGGCCCTGGTGTTCCCCTGTACTGAGGCATATAAAGTTTGCAAGACCAAGTGGCCTCTCTTCCGACTAGGCCATCTTCTGCTACATATTCAGCTAGAGACACGAGCTCTGGGGGTACTGGTTAGTTCATATTGTTGTTCCACCAATAGGGTTGCAGACCCCTTTAGCTCCTTGGGTACTTTCTCTAGCTCCTCCACTGGGGGCCCTGTAGGAAGACAGCTTCTTTGTGCTCTCAGAAAACGGTTACCAAAAGATTTCACCTCAATGTTGCTGCTCTCTTCTTAATCACCATTAATTCTTAGTTCCAGCTAACAAGTATCAATTGTCCCAGTATTCTCCTTCTCCTCTTGAAAATAAAGCCAGAGCCAAATGACCAAAGCTGCTGAGTTCTACTGCTTTTGGGGGCTAGAAATTGGCCCCTTTGTTATATTATATTATCACCATCTTTCTGTTTTCCAACTCCTTCACTGGCTAAGCTTATCTGTCCTGGAACATAAAATTGACTTTGAATTTGGAAATCTTCATACCTGTCTCATGGGAATAAAGGTGTGTACTGCCATTCCTGTACCTAAATTTAGCTGGGTAGCATCTTGTCCCAAAGTCTAATTCCCTTAATCTGCTAGAACACAAGATTAAGCTCCATTTCACTTCCTGGTAACCCTTTAATACTTGAACCATATATTTTATATTTTTTCCTTTTGCAGATTGCTATGCTATTTCAAATGCTTGTCATAAGACTTAACCAGAAAACAAAGTCTATTATGGGCATTTCTGAAGCTTCCTTTGTCAATGCACTTAATCTGAGTCTCTTCACCTTAGCCACAGGCAGACAAGGGAAAAAAGTAGCCACATTCTTAACCAAAATATTATAAAAACTGTATCTAGGCCACATATTGAAATTCTTCTTCATTGAAAACTCTTGGGCCAGGTCTGCACAATTCAAATCACTCTCAGTAACAAAGTCTTCCATATTCCTACTACAAAATCACATTAATCCCCATTGAAAGCATTCCACTGCTTTCCAAATCCAAAGTCCCCAAATGCACATTCCTCCGAACAAAAGCATGCTCAGACACATCAATAATCCCCCAGTCCCTGGTACCAACTTCTGTCTTAGTTAGGATTTTACTGCTTTGAACAGACACCATGACCAAGGCAAATCTTATAGAGGACAACAATTAATTGGGGCTGGCTTATAGGTTCAGAGGTTCAGTCCATTATCATCAAGATGGGATCAGGACATCATTTAGGCGGCAGGTGTGATGTAGGCAGAGTGGAAGACTGACTTCTAGGCAGCTAGGGTGAGGTTCTTAAGCCCATGAAATTGTGTGTGTGTATGTGTGTGTGTGTGTGTGTGTGTGTGTGTGTGTGTGTATTTGTGTGTATTAATATGCAAAATTGAATTAATTACATTTTCCCTTTTCTTTTCTTCATTAACCTATTCATCACTTATTTCATTGTTTTTCAAATTTATGAACTATGTCCCTTTTTTTAAAAAAACATATATATATATATATATATATATATATATATATATATATATACAAGGAAATTTACTTATGTTAAAAGTCAGTTTGGGGACTGGAGAGACGGCTCAGTGGTTAAGAGCACTGACTGCTCTTCAGAAGATACTGAGTTCAAATCCCAGAAACCACATGGTGGCTCACAACCATCCATAATGAGATGCGGCTCCCTCTTCTGGAGTGTCTGAAGACAGCTGCAGTGTACTAATAAGTAAATAAATCTTTGCAAAAAGACCACGTCAGTTTGGTTACATTGATTTTGCTATAGTTTTGTTTGTTGTATTGCAAAATAGTTTATTTTTTTTTCTTTTCTACGTTAGAGCAGGTACACACACACACACACAGTCCTGTATATTCTATCCAATGATATATACATTAAAGGATTTTTGGTTCAGTTGTGAGAACAGGAATTCTTGGCTCCTGATATGAATTTCACTGGCCACTCTTGCTAATCTCCTTACCTGGTTCTTCCTTCAGATAGTTTACTAATATAGAAGGTCTGAGCATATCTCAGGTGAGCACTGTGGGAAACACTGCAATGCTTCACAGTTCTTTTTATTTATTTGTTTATTTTACATCTTTCTTCTCCAGGATTATTTCCTGTGCTCTATTCTTTGGGTCTTTTCAAGTTCTCATACCTGTGTTTGTGTGTTTCTGGAAGCTTTTGCTCTCTTTCATGTCATCTTTGCAAATGGCTATACCCTAAACCACTGAGGCCTTATAACTGATAACTGATCCTCTTATGCAGTTCCTCTTGTGGATTGCTGTGGCTTATATGAACTCCAGGATCTTGCAATTTATTATTTCATTTGCTTTCTTCATCATTTTAGTTAAAAAGTTAAGTTTACTTTATTCTATGTTGGTATGAAGCATAAGAGCAAGTTATTCTTATCTACCCATAAACGCCTGTGCCTATGTTGTAATTATCCTAGTTGAGAGGTGTTCTAAAGATTCCCTTATATCTCTACCTTTAGCAATATATCTATTCTAACAACATCCTCCCAAAAGTAGAATTTCCCTAGGAATCGTATGATTATGAAAGAGAAAAAGTGAAGTCCTAATGATACCCAGATGAGGTATTTAGGTACCAGAAAAAGATTTCAAACAGTTCTGGCAATTTGTAAGACCATATTTACACAGACCCAGGTTCCCTGAAACTGGTGAGTCAATGTATGTGAGACAACACTTTGGCCAAAACTGTGGAGTCTTGCAGTCTCCTTAGATTCACACATCATGTTAGGAGCTGTACTGGTTAGTTTTGTGTCAACTAGACACAAGTTGGTGTTATCACAGAGAAAGGAGCTTCAGTTGAGGAAAATCCTCCATGAGATCCAGCTGTAAGGCATTTTCTCAATTAGTGATCAAGGGGGGAAGGCCCCTGTGGGTGGGACCATCCCTGGGCTGGTAGTCTTGGGTTCTATAAGAAAGCAGGCTGAGCAAGCCAGTGGAGGCAAGCCAGTAAAGAACATCCCTCCATGGCCTCTGCATCAGCTCCTGCTTCCTGGCCTGCTAGAGTTCCAGTCCTGACTTCCTTGGTGATGAACAGCAGTATGGAAGTGTAAGCTGAATAATACCTTTCCTCCCCAACTGCTTCTTGGTCATGATGTTTGTGCAGGAATAGAAACCCTGACTAAGACAGGAGCCTAATGATGGACATGAGGTAAAGCATAATTGAACTCTCTGTTTTTCTTCCCATTATGGCCACAATGAATAAGTCTTGTCATTCCTTAGATTGGTGTTCTGGAGATGGGTATCCATGGCTAGTTTATTGGGGCTGCCAAAAGACAGGACTTAACCTTATAAACCCTATTAACAATGTGATATTTAGGAAATTAACAGTTTGGAATTACCTGTCTCTTTGAGTAGTGATTTTATTTGAAATAAAAATTTTGCTTTTCTAATTTACACCAGTATTTAAGTATCAATGACATCTACCTTTAGCCTGTAAAGGGTCTTATACCAGTGCTGTTTTATGAAATCATCAATTGTGAGAAAAGTCATTCACCTCTGATACAGAAGGCTAGATTGCCTTTTTTATAGCTCAGAGTCATCAAAATCAGTGCTCTGAAGCTATGTCACTGTGTGTTTGATCCATAAATGGTTGTTGTCTGCAACTTGCTCTATAGCAAGGAACTCCTCATCACAGGGGCTTCTCACTTGGACTTGCTTTATATTCCTTCTATTTGAGCTTGACAAATATTCTTCTCTAAAAACAAAGTCACAGGTTCAAATAATGTTAAATGTAAAATATTTACAATTCATAATTTCATGTGGATTTCCATTTATTAAATAAAAATTGACATTTCTCTTACCCCATACTTTCATCACTTCATGTCAGAAATGAGAAAAAGCATACTGCAATCCAACACATAGAAAACATGGTCTTTTATGGACTAGTCATCTTATAAAATATAGTTTTATTTACATAATCTCTCTTCAATTTTAATTGTTTAGTTTATAATTTTTGATTTTTTGTACTGAAATATGAAAATCAATTATTTTAAAGCCATTTAGAATTAAAGTTTTATTTAATTTGTTTGGAGAAATTAAAGGTGATAAAAATTGGAAGCTTATACATTTAGACATGTACACAAAATCAATTGATACATAGAAAGGTCAGATCATGGCATGTGAATTCATATTTCAAAGAGCATATTCACTTTAAAAATACATTTGAGTCCAAAAATTTGAAGATGGGTGGGGACCCAGAATTATATCTGTCTAAAGGAAATGCAGGGATGGACAAAATCGAGTAGAGACTGAAGAAAAGGCTTTCAAGTTATAGGCCCAACTTGGGATCTATCCTATGTGAGGCACTAAACCCTCACACTATTCCTCATACTATGTTGTGCTTGCAAACAGAGGCCTAGCATGTCCTTCCCCTGAGCAGCTCTACCAGCAGCTGACTGAGTCAGATGCAGATACTTACAGCCAACCTTTTGGCTAAGTCCTATGGAAGAGTAGGAGAAAGATTGAAGGAGCTAAAGGAATTGGAACCCCAGAAGAACAACAGTAGCAACTATCCTGGACACATAAGAATTCCCAGAGACTAAGATACAAACATAGAAGCATTCATGGGCTCGTCCATGGCTGCTGGCACATATGTAGTAGAGTACTGCCTTGTCTGGCCTCACTGGGGAAGGATGTGTTTAAATGTGTAGATACATGAAACCCCAGGCAAGGGGAATGCTAGCAGGAGTAAGATGTGGGTGGGTGAGTGTGTGTAGGAGTACCCACTCAGAAACAAATGTGGTGGGATGGGAATGGAATAAATAACTCAGTGAGGGGGACCAGGAAGGGGCAGCATTTGGAATGTAAAAAAAAAAGAAATAATTTAATAAAAATAGATTGTGATGTTTCAATATAAGTATACATAAAATTTTATTTCTCAATTACTTACTTTTATTTTTCCACTTGAAGATGACCATTCTGAATGAAAATTTATTTTCAAGACTTAGTCCTTTGAATGCTATACTGAAAAATCCATTAACTTTCATAAATTATAGTGTCACAAAGGCATTCTTCATCATTAGAGGAGATCAAAAAGACAAAATTAATACAAACGTAAGAAGTAGCCAAATAAATTGATTTCTTCCAATATTAGATTCACTTCTTTCAATCAGCAAATACTCCCATAGTGCAAATACATGTCTCTTCAAGAATTGGTCGGTGCACAGCTATCTTTTGCAAAGCACTCTAACCTTAAAACTTGATATCCGAGCCGGGCGTGGTGGCGCACGCCTTTAATCCCAGCACTCGGGAGGCAGAGGCAGGCGGATTTCTGAGTTCGAGGCCAGCCTGGTCTACAAAGTGAGCTCCAGGACAGCCAGGACTACACAGAGAAACCCTGTCTCGGAAAAAAAAAAAAAAAAAAAAAAAAAAAAACCTTGATATCCATGTGCACATCAAAGATAATCAGTTCTGAAGTACTTCAAATACCGTTCTCTCTTGAAATTCTGATACCAGATGCAAATAATGATCATTTTTTAATGATTCTTTCTTTCCTCCTCCTCCTCCTCCTCCTCCTCCTCCTCCTTCTTCTTCTTCTTCTTCTTCTCTTCCTCCTCCTCCTTCTCCTCAATTTTTAGTAAGCTTTCTAGTGCAAGAATGCATTGTTTCAATTTGCTTTTTTTTCACGTTTTTCCATTTTTTATTAGATATTTTCTTTGTTTACATTTCAAATGCTATCCTGAAAGTCCCCTATACACTCCCCCCGCCCTGCTCCCCTATCCACCCACTCCCACTTCTTGGCCCTGGCGTTCCCCTGTACTGAGGCATATAAAGTTTACAAGACCAAGTGGCCTCTCTTCCCAATGATGGCTGACTAAGCCATCTTCTGCTACATATGCAGCTAGAGTCACGAGCTCCAGGGTAACTGGTTAGTTCATAATGTTGTTCCACCTATCGGGTTGCAGACCCCTTCAGCAAATTGGGTACTTTCTCTAGCTCCTCCATTGGGGGCCCTGTGTTCCATCCAATAGATGACTATGAGCATCCACTTCAGTGAAGTACCTGGATATAAAATTAACTCAAACAAATCAATGAACTTTCTCTACACAAAGGATAATCAAGCTGAGAAAGATATTAGGGAAACAACACTCTTCACAATAGTCACAGATAATATAAAATAACTTGGTGTGACTCTAACTAAGGAAGTCAATTTACTTTTAAAGGATGTGATATTTCAGTAGATTGTTTTTTTATTTTTAATATTTTTATTACATATTTTCCTCAATTACATTTCCAATGCTATCCCAAAAGTCCCCCATAGCACCTCCCACTTCCCTACCCACCCATTCCCATTCTTTTGGCCCTGGCATTCCCCTATATTGGGGCATATAAAGTTTGCAAGTCCAATGGGCCTCTCTTTCCATTGATGGCCGACTAGGCCATCTTTCGATACATATGCAGCTAGAGACAAGAGCTCCGGGGTTCTGGTTAGTACATCATGTTGTTCCAACAATAGGGTTGCAGATCCCTTTAGCTCCTTGGGTACTTTCTCTAGCTTCTCCATTGGGAGCCCTGTGATACATCCAATAGCTGACTGTGACCATCCACTCCTGTGTTTGCTAGGCCCCGGCATAGTCTCACAAGAGACAGCTATATTTGGGTCCTTTCAGCAAAATCTTGCTAGTGTATGCAATGGTGTCAGCGTTTAGAAGCTGATTATGGGATGGATCCCTGGATACGGCAGTCTCTAAATGGTCCATCCTTTCATCACAGCTACGAACTTTGTCTCTGTAACTCCTTCCCTGGGTGTTTTGTTCCCAATTCTAAGAAGGTGCACAGTGTCCACACTTTGGTCTTCATTCTTCTTGAGTTTCATGCGTTTAGCAAATTGTATCTTATATCTTGGGTATCCTAAGTTTTGGGCTAATATCCACTTATCAGTGAATACATATTGTGTGAGTTCTTTTGTGATTGTGTTACTTCACTCAAGATGATGCCCTCCAGGTCCATCCATTTGGCTAGGAATTTCATAAATTCATTCTTTTTAATAGCTGAGTAGTACTCCATTGTGTAAATGTACCATAATTTCTGTATCCATTCCTCTGTTGAGGGACATCTGGGTTCTTTCCAGCTTCTGGCTATTATAAATAGGGCTGCTATGAACATCGTGGAGCATGTGTCCTTTTTACTGGTTGGGACATCTTCTGGATATATGCCCAGGAGAGGTATTGCTGGATCCTCCGGTAGTACTATGTCCAATTTTCTGAGGAACCGCCAGACTGATTTCCAGAGTGGTTGTACAAGCTTGCAATCCCACCAACAGTTTTTTTAATTTAGGACAAACTTAATATTATTAATTAATGGTGACCATTGAATAATTGTATAATTACATAACTTATTTTTACGTTAATTCTCTTCGAAATACTTTGTTCACTCATGTGTTTGTACATTTTTGTATTTTAATTTATGAATCTTTTCTTCAGTAAAAATACATATTCAATAACCAAAAAAAATCTCTTGGAAATATGCTAGACTGAGAAGTATCATATTTTTATAAAAATGTTTTATTATTTGAGAATTTCATCATGTATAAATGAGATTTTGATCATATCAAACTTCTTTCTTCTCCCAGCTACTTTAAAATTCCACTCACAAAATACCCATGGAAGGAGTTACAGAGACAAAGTTTGGAGCAGGGACTGAAAGAATGACCATCCATAAACTGCCCAAACTGGGGAATCCATCCTACAAACAACCACCAAACCCAAACACTATTGCAGATGCCAACAAGAGCTTGCTGACAGGAGCCTGATATAGCTGTCTCCTGAGAAGCTCTGCCAGTTCTTGACTAATGCAGAAGTGGATACTCACAGTCATCCATTAGACTGAGCACAGGGTCCCCAATGAAAGAGCTAGAGAAAGGACCCAAGGAGCTGAAGGGGTTTGCAGCCCCCTAGGAGGAAGAACAATATAAACTAACCAGTACCCCCAGAGTTCTCTGGGACTAAACCACCAATCAAGGAAAACACACAGAGAGACTTGTGGCTCTAGCTGCATATGTAGCAGAGGATGGCCTAGTTGCTCATCAATGTGGTGAGAGGCCCTTGGTCCTATGAAGGTTCTATGCCCCAGTATAAGGGAATGCCTGGGCTAGGAAGGAGGAGTGGGTGGGTTGGGGAGCAGGGGGAAAGGGGAGAGGAGAGGGGATATTCAGAGGGGAAACTAGGAAAGGGGATTTGAAATGTAAATAAAGAAAATATCTAGCTGGGCAGTGGTGGTGCATGCCTTTAATCCCAGCACTTGGGAGGCAGAGACAAGCAGATTTCTGAGTTCGAGGCCAACCTGGTCTACAAAGTGTGTTCCAGGACAGCCAGAGTTATTCAGAGAAACCCTGTCTTGGAAAAAACAAAAGCAAAAGCAAAAACAGAAACAAAAACAAAACCACCACCACCACCAACAACAACAAAACAACCCAAAACAAACAAACAAACCAAAAAAAAAAAAAAAAGAAAATATGTAATAAAACAAAATAAATAAAATTCCACTCTCATGTTTTCAAACCTTCTTAAATCATTATATTTGTTCATGCTTTTAATTACTTACTAAGTCCAATTTGTGCTGCCTATGTGTTCATGCATATGGGGAAGTTTACGAGGACATGATTGACCTGACAGAGCAAAACAATTCTCTCTTCTTCAGCATCCATCATCTATCAAGAGCTTCTCCAAAACTATTGAGGACCAGGTAAGTAGTTTATTGTACACATCTTGTACAGAATAATCATAGTTGCTGTGAATTTGTGAACACCTTTCTCCTGTCATAAACAGTAGACACTCTTTGGTCTCACTCTTCTTCTCCAAAGTGTGGCTTAAACAATGTTTTGAAATTGTATGTATTAGCAAGACTCCTAAGCAAGGAATGACATCATGCACAGAATATTTATATTAAAATTTAACTTAAGAAATGTGAAAAGCAGGGTGTGGTGGTGCATGCCTTTAATCCCAGCACTTGGGAGGCAGAGGCAGGCAGATTTCTTAGTTCAAGGCCAGCCTAGTCTACAGAGTGAGTTCCAGGACAGCCAGGGCTAAACAAAGAAACCCTGTCTCGAAAAAACACCCCCTCCAAAAAAAAAAAAACCTCAAAAAAACAAAGAAAAACCAAACCAACCAAACAAACAAACAAGAAAGAAACATGAAAACTCAGTGCTTAGAGGAACTAACATCATAAAAGAGAAATCTTTCATGAAATAAAAAAATAGAAAATGTCTTGTCTACCGATAAATGCACAGGCTAATATAAGAACAAATATTGTAATTTGAATACAGAGATTAAGTTGACAATATTCCCTATAATTTAACTGATAATACTACAAAATACTAAGATGTAATTTGTGATATTGGAAAATATACAGTGGGGGTAGAAGCGAGTTGGAAGAAGTCTTGTTATATGTGAATGGTGGTGTCAGATCTGTAACAAGTTTATGTTTTATCTTTATGAATTTCATAAAACTTTATGTTGCATCATACACTTGAAATGATAACAAATAAAATATTTATAGACACAAAGAATACCAAAGGTATGGCATCACAGAAAATCACTGAAATACAAAAGAAAGTAATAGAATAAATGAGTCACTAAAAGGTTGAATTTTTGTTCTCTTATGATAGTTCATGGCTGAGGTAGGAGGAGGAACACAAGGTCTGTTGCTCATGTTTATGTAGCAATAAACAAAGAAAGGAACACTGTTGCTTAGATGACTTTCTTGTTTAGGATTACAATATTTGGGCCCTAGATCATGGGATTATGTTACACACATTTAGTGTTGGACTTACACATATGTGTGTTTAATTATTTTATTTATTTGTTTTAAATTAATTAATTAAATAATTTGCATCAAAACACTGCATGCCTTCACTCTACCCTTTTAGATAACCTAACTCCATCACCATTACCCTTCCCTTCTTTTGTGAGAGGGTAGTGCTCCCCTTGGGCTTCCCCGCACCCTGGTAAAACAAGGTGTTTCAATTAATACTTCCAAAACGTTTCTTATCGACACACCCAAAATGTGTTACTGATATCCTAAGTGTTTCTTCCTCTTTTTTTTTAATTGATATTTTCTTTATTTACTTCTCAAATGTTATCCCCTTTCTTGGTTTCCCCTCTGAAAACCCCCTATCTCCTCTCCTCTTCCCCTGCTCAACAACCCACCCACTCCCACTTCCTGGCCCTGGCATTCCCCTATACTGGGGCATAGAACCTTCACAGGACCAAGGCCCTCTCATCCCATTGATGACCACCTAGGCCATCCTCTGCTACATATGCAGATAGAGCCATGAGTCCCTCTGTGTGTTTTCTTTGGTTGGTGTTTTAGTCCCAGGGAGCTCTGGGGGTACTGGTTAGTTCATATTGCTGTTCCTCATGTTTCTTTTAAAGATGTTTTTAAAAATGAATCTCTTTTCTTTTCTTAGGATTTATTTACTTTACACCCTGACCACAGCCTTCCCTTCCTTCTCTCCCCCAAGTTTCTCTTTCTTACCTACCCTCCCCTAACCCTCCTAGATTTTAACTAGCCTTAGCATATCAACTTGTAGTAAGACTAGGAATATCTTCTGAGGCTAGAAAAGGCATTCCAGTTAGGGGAAGGTATCCAAAGGCAAGCAATGTAATCAGAGACCACTCCTACTCCAGATTTAGGAGTCCCACATCACCACCAAGCTGCATACTTTTTTTCATATGTGCAGAGGGCCTAGGTCCATCGTGTGCATGCTCTCTGATTGACAGATAGGTCTCTATGAACTGCTATGGGCCCAGCATAGGTGATTCTGCAGCTTTTCTTGTGATCTAAAAAAGACCATCCTGAGTATGGTAATTCAGATCCAGAAATATAAACATGTCATGTACTCACTTCTACGTCAATATTAGTCATAAGTAAAGGATAACCATGCTACAATCCACAGACCCAAAGAAACTTACTAACAAGGAAGGCTTCGAATTTCAAAGCATAGAAGGTGGGATTTCAAACCTGGAAAGTCTGTCTTACTCTTTCCATTGTTGTGACCAAATACACCTGTCAGAAATAATTTAAGGCATGACTTATTTTAGCTCAGTGTCAGAGTTTTTACTTCATATTTGCTCGGCTTTGTATGTTTGGGCAGAATGCTATAGCATCAGAAAGGGTGACAGAGGAAAACTGTCCACATCATAATGAACAGGAAGCAGAGAAAACAAAGAGAGATATCAAGGGTAATTTCTCCTTTGATGATTTTCCCCAGTGATCTACTTCCTAAAACAATAATTTAATCTCTTATCTTTCTACCAAGTCAAAATATATTTCCACCAGATGTAATGAAGATTTCAGCACATGAACTTGCTTTGCATTTTCTTTAGTGCTTTATCATTAGTTTTTATGACATCATAATTCACTTGTTAATTGTAACTCATTAGTATTAATCAGATTTCTAAATTTTATTCAAAAGTTAGTTTGATATTCACTAAAATTTTTATTAGATTTTTATTTCTGTTAACTTAGTTACTGAAGACAGTTAATACATTATTATTTTAGCAAACTCTTCAACTTTGTTAAAGTATAAAAAATGATAATTATCTGGTTCTTTGTGCTACTCTGTCAAAAATCTATGCATTTAAATTACAACAAACTTATTTATTTTTCTGTTTAGTTATATCCATCTATATGGGATTATTAACTATTATTTGTCATACCACTTTATGAGGAAGAAATATTTGAATCTCTCTAGATTATTTTAAATTATTCATCTTATTTAGTAGTTTGCCCATCATTAAAAACAATTAAAGCTCACAAAACTTTGCATACTTTTAGGAAAATTAGAACTTTAGGGGAAAACACAGTTCTATAAAAAAAAGCAGAAAACTATGTAAAATATTTTAACTGCCTTTGTTTTCTTTTTTTTTAAGAATTTGTGATAGGCAAGAAAGAAAGAAGCTACATATGCTTTATCTGTCATATTTGTAAAAAAAAAATCCTGGAAAAGCTATTTTAAGTACTTTAAATGAGATTAATTTGAAAAAAAAATGAATTTGAAGTGTTTAATTTGAGAAGAAAGATGTATATTGGAGGAGTTAGAGAAAGGAACTAACAAAAGTTGGAGGACAGGATTGTCTCACAATGATTAAAAAAAAACTTGGTTGAAAGAAAAATTTTCTATAGAACATTGTCATTTGTTGTAAAGACAAGGAGAAAGAACTATGGAGATAAACACTTGATGGTATTAATATATTTTAGAATATCTGTGTATAGGCATTTGATCTTTTTCGTTTTTCACAAAACCTTCAGAAATTGCTATACATTATGAGCCATTTAAAATCTGGGGGAGTGCTCTGACCTGGGGACTCAGGGGAGATCTCAATTTTCTCACTGGTGACTTTCTAAGGCAGGGCTAGCCAGAAGCATACAGGATACAGAAGCAGAACAGCAGCTGGGACATCGTACTTCCTGCCTCCATCCACACCCAGGAGGTGGGGCTGCTCCACAGCCTTCTGTTCACAGGTCTTGTCAGGAGAGAGCTGGTCTCCCACAGGTGCGGACACAGGCTTACAGGGTCTCCACAGGAAGAACAAGGTCCAGCCAGAGACAGCAAGAACATATAATACCAGAGATTACCAGATGGCAAAAGTCAAATGCAAGAATGTTACTAACAGAAACCAAGACAATTTGGCATCATCAGAACCCAGCACTCCCACCACAGAATGTACTGGATACCCCAACATACTGGAAAAGTAAGATTTGGATTTAAAATCATGTGTCATGATGCTGACAGAAGATTTTAAGAAGGACATAAATAACTCCCTTAAAGAAATACAGGAGAACACAAATAAACAGGTAGAAGCTCTTAAAGAGGAAACACAAAACTCCCTTAAAGAATTACGGAAAAACACAGCCAAACAGGTGAATTGAACAAACCAATCCAGGATCTAAAAATGGAAGTAAAAACCATAAAGAAATCACAAAGGGAGCAACTCTGGAGATAGAAAACCTAAGAAAGTAGTCAGGATCCACAGATGCAAGTATCTCCAACAGAATGCAAGAGATAGAAGGGAGAATCTCACGTGCAGAAGATACCATAGAAAACATTGAAACAACAATCAAAGAAAATGCAAAGTACAAAAATCTCCTAACACAAAACACCCATGAAATGCAAGACACCATGATAAGACCAAACATAAGGATAATAGGTATAAAAGAGTGTGAAGATTCCCAACTTAAATGGCCAGTAAATATCTTCAACAAAATTACAGAAGAAAATTTCCCTAACCTAAAGAAAGAGATGTCCATGAACATACAAGAAGCTTACAGTACTCCAAATAGTTTGGACTAGAAAAGAAATTCCTCCTGTCACATAATAATCAAAACAACAAATGCACAAATCAAAAAAAGAATATTAAAAACAGTATGGGGAAAAGGGTAAGTAACAAATAAAGGCAGACCTATCAAAATTATATCAGACTTTTCACCAGAGACTATGAAAGCCAGGAGATCCTAACAGATGTCATACAAACCCTAAGAGAACATAAATGTCAGCCCAGGATACTATACCCAGCAAAACTCTCAATTACCTTAGATGGAGAAACCAAGGTATTCAATGACAAAACCAAATGTACACAAATCCAGCCCTTCAAAGGATAATAAAGGGAAAACTCCAACAGAAGGAGGAAAACTATGCCCTAGAAAAAGGAAGAAAATAATCTTTCAACAAACCTTAAAGAAGATAGCCACATGAACAGAATTCCAACTCTAAAAAATAAATAAATAAATAAATAAATAAATAAATAAATGAAAGGAAACAACAATTAAATTTCCTTAATATCTCTTAATATTGATGATCTCAATTCCCAAATAAAAAGACACAGACTATCAAACAGCCTGGATATGTAAAGAGGATCTAACTATTTGCTGCATACAGGAAACCCACCTCAGTGATAAAGACAGACACTACCTCAGAGTAAAATGCTGGAAAATGATATTCCAAGCAAATGGTCCCAAGAAACAAGCTGGAGTAGCCATTCTAATATAAAATAAAATCAACTTTCAAGGTAAAGTTATCAAAAAGAAAAAAAAAAGAAAAAGAGGGACTTCAAACTCATCAAAGGTAAAATCTACAAAGACGAACGCTCAATTCTGAACATCTATGCTACAAATGCAGGGGAACCCACATTCATAAAAGAAACTTTTCTAAAGCCCCAAGCACACATTGCAATGCACACAATAACAGTGGGAGAGTTCAACACCCGATTCTCTGCAAAGAACAGACCATGGAAACAGAAACTAATCAATGATACAGTGAGACAAACAGAAGTTATGAAGCAAATGGGTTTAATAGATATCTATTGAACATTTTATCCTAAAGCAAAAAAGATATACATACTTCTCAGCACTTCATGGTTCCTTTTCCAAAACTGACAATATAATTGGTCACAAAACAGGACTCAACAGATACAAGAAAATTGAAACAATCCCATGCATCCTATCAGATCACCATGGGACTAAGTCTGATCTTCAATAACAACATAAATAATAGGAAGTCCACATACACCTGGAAGCTGAAAAACACTCTACTAAATGATACTTTGGTCAAGAAAGAAATAAGAAAGAAATTAAAGACTTTTTAGAGTTTAATGAAAATGAAGCCACAAAATGTACCCAAACTGATGGGATACAATGAAAGCAGTACTAAGAGGAAGTTTCATAACTCCTAGTGCCTCCATAAAGGAACTGGAGAGAACATACACTCACAGCTTGTCTACACACCTGAAAGCTCTAGAACAAAAAGATGCAAATTCACCCAAGAAGAGGAGACTGCAGGAAATAATCAAATGCAGGGCTGAAATCAACCAAGTGGAAACAAAAAGAACTACATAAAGAGTCAACAAAACCAGAAGCTGGTTCTTTGAGAAAAAAATCAACAAAATAGACAAACCCTTAGCCAGACTAACTAGAGAGCATAGAGACAGTATCCTAATTAACAAAATCAGAAATAAGAAGGGAGACATAAGAAGAGAAACTGAGGAACTGCAAATAATCACCAGCTGCTCCTGCAAAAGTCTATGCTCAACAAAACTGGAAAAACCTGGATTAAATGGACACATTTCTAGACTGATACCAGGTACCAAAGTTAAATAAGGATCAGAAAAATTATCTAAACGGTTCCATATCTCCTAAAGAAATAGAAACAGTCATTAATAGTCTCCCAACCAAAAAAAAAAAAAAAAAAAAAAAAAAAAAAAAAAGCCCAGGACCAGATGGGTTTAGTGCAGAGTTCTAGCAGACCTGCAAAGAAGACCTAACACTAATACTCCTCAAAATATTCCACAAAATAGAAACAGAAGGTACACTACCCAATTCATTTTATGAAACCACAATTACTCTGATACATAAGCCACTCAAAGACCAAAGAAATAGAAGCTCAGTTGAATTTCCCTTATGAATATTGATGCAAAAATACCCAATAAAATTCTCACAAACCGAATCCAAGAATACACCAAAACGATCATCCATCATGATCAAGTAGGCTTCATCCCAGGGATTCAGGGATGGTTTCATATACAGAAATTCATCAGTGTAATCAATCTGAAAGAGGAAAATTACTGACCACCAGAACACTCACCCCAGAGTACATTCTGAACTCTCACACCAGAGTCAGACCCCCTCTCAAATGAAAACTGTTCCGGGGACATTTCTGAGATAAGGGTTTCCTGGAACGAACCCAGTCCTACCCCTCCCAACTAAGGACTGTGCCAGGGACATTTTTGAGATAAGGGTGTGAGTAAAAACCTCAGTTCCAATGAATCAAGTACATGGCCAAAGTGTGGGACGCGGTTGCAAAAGCACTTTGGAAAAACCCTTGGTTGAATCACTTAGTGACGTAAAACCTGTATTTTCCCTGCCCTGCTCCCCCCCTTGCCTCCTACCTATAAAAGCTTGTGAAAAGTTTGGGCTAATGGCCGGATCTCCTCTGCACCTTGCAGGCTGCATGAGGTCCGACCCCAGATATCTGGTATATGTGCTTTTTGTTTGTTTTGTTTGCTTCCTTGTCGTTGCTATATTAAATCTTACTCCCTATACATCTTAAGTACCGGTCTCAGTGTCTTCTTGGGTGTGCGGCTGACCCGAGGCTTGAGTAAGTGCCTCCCTTTGGGAGTTTTGGAGTCTTTCATTTGGTGCGTTGGCCGGGAATCAGCGCGTCTACCCAGAAGTCCTGGACCCACTCAGAAGTAAGATTTACTGTTCTGCTTTGGTCTGGTGTCTGTGTTCTGTTAATTTCTGAGAGGCCAGGAAGGCCATTCTGTATGAGCGATCGCTGTTCTGGTTTTGCGTGACGCTCTGTGCTCAGTAAGAGCACCAGAGATCGCACTCCGGGAGGGAATGCGAAGTGGGTAAGAGTAGACGTGCTCAGGTGCCCACCGTCCGATCTGCCCCTGGGAGACGTCCCAGGTGAGATAGGGGAGGACTAAGGACGCTTAGTGGACCCCTCTGTGCGAGATCGTGGGTTCGAGTCCCACCTCGTGCTTCAGGGTGCGAGATCGTGGGTTCGAGTCCCACCTCGTGCTTCTGGTTGCGAGATCGTGGGTTCGAGTCCCACCTCGTGCTTCTGGTTGCGAGATCGTGGGTTCGAGTCCCACCTCGTGCTTTGGTTTTTTCTTTTTGTCTCAGTCTCGTGTCTGCTTTTGTCGTGTCTGCTATTATTCTAGAAAATGGGACAATCTGCTGGGTGTGTAGGTGTGGAACTGCTGCATTTGTGTATTCTGAGATTGTGGGTTTATTCTGGCAGTGGCTGTGAGAGGACGGCTGTCTATGGCCTCACAATCTGCACCCCAAAAAAAGATGTTCCAAGGGAGACCCTGGAAGGAGTGCCCAGGGTACAGAACAGTTAAAAAGACCTGGCTGTTGCCTGGCAGAGTGAAAGAGAGAGAGAGTTCTCTCTGCCAGAGCGGGAGTGGATGTGGAATCCCACCCCTATCAGGAAAAAGAGTCAATGTGAAATCCGACCCCGTCAGAAAGTGGCGTTTGGCTGGTTGTGTTTGTGTCACGTGACAAGACTGTGTGTGTGTGTGTGTGTGTTAACCCTTTGTCGACTGTAGACTTGGACTGACGTCAGGACAATTTGTCAGCAATGGTTTTAAAAGAAAAAAAAAAAAAAACTCAGTGCTGGTGAGTCCCAGACTGCTCAAAAGAGCTCTGAGATTGCAGAGCTGGGCTAAGAATTTCCGGCTTTGGCAGCGCGGGTAGGGCTTTGATAGCAGCAGTGGTGCTGAGGTTCTGAGTTCTGCAGACACAGCAGCAACGGAGGCTGTCTGTGCCCTGCGAGTGAGTTGTAAAATGCTGATAGTGAGTGCAGCGGCCTGCCGGCCCCCGCCTGCCAGTCCCGGAGTGGCTGTGAAGCCTGCCACAGCTGGGGAGGGGCCGACTACAGCGTCCCTCTTTTGGTCCCCCCCCCCCAGAGTCTACCCGCACTCCCTTGTGCCGGCCGGCTGCGTGCTCCCTCCCCAAAGACAGTGCAGAGAGCACCAGGCGTCTATCAGGTAGTTAAATAGTTAAATTGCTGCCTCTGCCTGCCTGCCAGCGTTTGTTTGCCACTCCCAGAAGTTTACACCGCATTCCAGCACGCAGCGGAGACTCGGAGACTCGGCGCTGGGCTCTTCACATCAAAGGATCTGTTTTCAGCCTTTGCTTGCCTCCTGGGTGGGAGAAAGGCTCATTCTCCTGTCCCCTGTATCCTGTCTCTTGCTAACTGTTAACAGAAAAAATTGTGTTCATTTTGAAATATCAGTGGTCTGATGTGAGAACTACACTCCCTTCTCTGCCCCGTGTGTTTTCTCTTCTCAGGCATCGCCCTGAGCTGCTAGCAGTGAATCTGTTTTAAGCTCCGGTGAGGGAGACATACAAGGTAAGGAGCACCTATGGGTCTAACTGCCAGGCTCTGATGAGGTCTCGTCTCTGTGGGACTAGTAAATGTCCCATCAATCTGACCTAGGTTATAAAAAGTTATAGAAGTTAAGAAAAGGATAGAGGTCTGCAAAAAAGAGCTGAGAGCAAAGCTTCAGCAGACTCAAAAGAAATAGGTTAACAGTAAAAAGAGGTAAAAATAGAGATAAAAGAAAATTAGGTCTGAAATGAGAAAGATACTCTAAATGAGAAATATTTAAAAGAGGAACCAGTAAAATGAGGCTGGCAAGTACAGAGACCAGAGTCAGAATCAGAAATGTGCTGTAAGACAGAAAAATAAACCAGGGTAGTCGAACTATGAAAAAGTTAAGTGACAGAATATAGATGTAATAATTAGATCCATTGCAGTTAAGAAACAGGAGTAAAGAGAGATAAATGACAAAGACTAGAACTTAGCACAGTGACACTTGCTAATAATACTAGCACTTAGAGATGATCTGTAAGAAATAAGGAGCCAGAAAATTTTTAAAAAATGATAAGAGAAATGAAATGCTGGTCACAAAAGTCAGGGAAGCTAGAAAACTTAGTACCCGGCAACAAAAGCAAGCTTTTGGCTAAAGATCAGAGTGTTTGCTGTTGAAAAAGAAGAACACTGGGCGAGAGACTGTCCTAACAAAAAGAAGAGGAGCCCCCCCTCATGACCAAACCCTTCACCTGTTTGTGGCTGAAAGTAAAGAAAAATCAGAAGGGGTGCTAACACAGAAGCTGAGTCCTTAAAAGAGACCGGTGGTCTACCTGTTGAAGCAGCTAAAAAGAAACTGTGTTTCATATTCCTTCACTGACCAATGCAAAGCAAGTTTAAAAGGTTCCTGGACACTGCAGGCCTTTGCAAACTGTGGATTCCAGGTTTTGCTGAATTAAAAAGATAAACAGCCCTTCGTATAAGAAATAAAGAACAACCTTGGATGGCCTTAGATGCTATTGAGACTGCCCTAATGTTGTCCCTAACTTTGGGACTCCTAGATGTGACTGAGAACAAAAGTATTGCCAAAGAGGTTCTTACTCAGAGATTGGGACCCTGAAAAAGACCGGTGGCATACTTGTAAAAATTAGACCTGGTGACTGTAAGATGACCTGCTTGTCTGCACATAGTAGCTTCTGGTCAAGGACGCAGATAAACTGACTCTGAGACAAAACTTGGCACATGCCCTAAAAGTGTGGTTCAGCCCCCTGACCGATGGCTGACTAATGCTCTGGAAAACATGAACTCCTGGCACTAACCCAAGCCCTGCGGTTGGCTAAAGGCAGAGACCGAGGTGCCGAGACGACGAAAAGCGGTGGCTCACCGAGGCCAGAAAAAAGACTGTGATGCTGATCCCAACCCCCACCACCCCGCGCCAAGTACGTGAGTTTCTGGGGACGGCGGGCTTTTGCAGAAAGAAAAAAGTCCCATTCACCCGGACTGAGGAACACCAAAAAAAGCCTTTGACAGCATAAAGGCAGCCCTGCTTGTTAAAGACGCTGACAAGCTTACTCTGGGTCAGCATGTGACTATACCCACTACCAGAGTTTACTGCTCCTTGGCAGATGACTCCACTCCTGTACATCAATGTGCTGATGTCCTGGCTGAGGAAACTGGAACAAGAAGAGATCTGACTGATCAGCCTTGGCCAGGTGTGCCTGCCTGGTACACAGATGGCAGCAGCTTTGTCACAGGAGCAACAGTAGTTGATGAAAAGCAGCTCATATCCATGGGGCCATCTACCAACAGAGGGGGCTACTTACCTCGGCAAGTAAAGATCAGATCAGCCTTGGCCTGAGAATTTGAGCTGGTACACGGACGGCAGTAGCCTCACGATTGAAGGTAAGCGGGAGGCGGGGACAGCAGTGCAGTGGTGGACAGAAAGCAAGTAGCCTCCCTAAAGGGACTTCAGCCCAAAAAGCTAAACTTGTGGCTTTGATACAAGCTTTATAAAAGTCTACACTGACAGCAGGTATGCTTTTGCCACTGTATGGAACAATATACAGACAAAGAGAGCTGTTGACATCTACAGAAAAAGACCTAAGATGCTGTGAACAAAAGAAATCAGATGGCAGATCTAACCGCCAAAAAACAGGCATCCCAAAGAGCAATGATCCTGGCAGTCTGAAGACTATCAAGTTATAGACAAATTAAGACTGGTAAAAGAAACCCTGTATAAAATGGTAAAAACTGAAAGAAAGAAAACTAGTCCTCCCTTGAAAAGACAGACCTGACATCAACTGAGAAATAAACTTCACTGAGAAAAAACGTTCTCAAAATGGATAAATGAGACTGCTCACATAGTCATCAAGAAGATTATTGAAGAAAATTTTTCCAAGGTTCAGAGTGCCAAAAGCAATAGTGTCAGATAATAGCCCTGCTTTGTTGCCCAGGTAAGTCAGGGTGTGGCCAAGCATTTAGAGGTCAAATAAAAATTACATTGTGTGTATAGACCTCAGAGCTCAGGATAGATAAAATAAATTAGTTTAAAACTCTATGACAGACCTTGACAAAATTAATCGTGGAGACTGGCACAGACTTGGTGTTCCTTCCCTATGCCCTACTTAAACGTACTAGAAATACTTCCTCTTGATTCAGTTTTATCCTTTATGAAACTCCTATGCCCATCATAGTCTCAAATGATGTGTTTAAACCTATGTTGTTATAATAATGATCTGTATGCTAAGTTAAAAGGCTTGCAGGTGGTCTGGTCACAACTGGGAAAAATTGGACCGAGTACATGGACGACATTGCTCCAGGGATCCCAACAGCTGAGACAGTGAACGAGCTGGGTATCCCAAGGACATCTCACCAGTTCCAGCCAGAGATCTGATCTATGTGCACCTACATCATGCCCAGACCCTCAAGCCTCGCTAAAAGGGCCCCTGCCTAGTTTTGTTTACTAATGCTTCTTATTCTGTTTTTGTTCCCATGTTAAAATAGAGTAAATGCAGTATTCTCCGCATAAAAATATAGACTTCTGAAATTCTAAGATTAGAATTATTTACTAAAAGAAGGGGGGAATGAAAGAGGAAAATTACTGACCACCAGAACACTCACCCCAGAGTACATTCTGAACTCTCACACCAGAGTCAGACCCCCTCTCAAATGAAAACTGTTCCGGGGACATTTCTGAGATAAGGGTTTCCTGGAACGAACCCAGTCCTACCCCTCCCAACTAAGGACTGTGCCAGGGACATTTTTGAGATAAGGGTGTGAGTAAAAACCTCAGTTCCAATGAATCAAGTACATGGCCAAAGTGTGGGACGCGGTTGCAAAAGCACTTTGGAAAAACCCTTGGTTGAATCACTTAGTGACGTAAAACCTGTATTTTCCCTGCCCTGCTCCCCCCCTTGCCTCCTACCTATAAAAGCTTGTGAAAAGTTTGGGCTAATGGCCGGATCTCCTCTGCACCTTGCAGGCTGCATGAGGTCCGACCCCAGATATCTGGTATATGTGCTTTTTGTTTGTTTTGTTTGCTTCCTTGTCGTTGCTATATTAAATCTTACTCCCTATACATCTTAAGTACCGGTCTCAGTGTCTTCTTGGGTGCGCGGCTGACCCGAGGCTTGAGTAAGTGCCTCCCTTTGGGAGTTTTGGAGTCTTTCATATCCACCATACAAACAAACTAAAAGAAAAAAATATGATAATCTCATTAGATGCTGAGAAAGTTGCCGCAGACCCTCTGGGTCCCTGTGTCTGCGTGGAAAGGGGTCTCTCGACGCAGGTGGGCAAAGCGTGGATGAGCGACAGACAGACACACACACAGGAGAGTTCGTGTGGAACCTGAGTGTAATTTTCGAATCTGGAATCAGAGTTTTTATGCAGAGGACAATAAGGAAGTTGGGTGACATATTCGCAAGGTACAATTGAGGTAAGCGGAATCTTACATAAAACAGAGGAATGCTAACACAAAAGGTCTAACGGGAACCACCTGGGATAGAATTCATTGATAACAGCTGGGATCAACAAGGGCTCCACCTAAGATTCACTAATCTTAGAAGCCAGGGTCAAGGGCTTCCTGTCCTTGCCATAGTTTCTATTTTAGTCTCTTGTATAGTCCACCTTCCCCTTAGGCCATTGTAAATACATGTGTATGGGTGTAACTCTGCTACAGTTCTAAGTATCTATTCTGGTTTCTCCTTTGGTCTGAAACGTCCTTCTTTCTTAGTGATGGTAAATTCCTGTGAAGGGCAGTGACCTAATTTTTACTCAAAGAGATAGTTTAATACCAGGGGCAGTACTGAATTCCAAGCCCAAGGTACTGCTAAGGACGAACTAGGATTGTTGGAACACTGGCGGACGGCTTTAGCTATGTCAGAATTCAATCTTAAAAGGCACTTATGATAGGAAAATATTGAAAGAGAGCACGTGGATCCATACACTAGTCTAACTCGGGAATGAAAACTTAATTTTATGGGTTAGGGGAAACGCCAAACTCCAGGAGGGAATTTCCGTGGAACTCTTTTCCTCATGGGCAGCTTCCAGGCTTTCACCTGTCAAACTGACCCAACTGGAGAGCTGGCTTTCGTCAGACTCCAGGAGGAGAGCTTCCTTGAAACTCTTTTCCTCGTGAACAGCTTTTAGGCATCTCTGCCTGACAGGCTGACTCCACTGGAGTGCTGTGGCAGAAAGTATTTGACAAAGTCCAATACCCCTTCTTGATAAAACACTTGGAAAGATCAGGTATTCAAGGCCCATACCTAAACTCAGTAAAAGGAATGTACAGCAAACCAGTAGCCAACATCAAACTAAATGGAGAGAAACTTAAAACAATCCCCCTAAAATCAGGGACTAGAAAAGGCTGCCCACTCTCCACCTACCTACTCAATATAGTATTTGAAGTCCTATCCAGAGCAATTAGACAATAAAAGGAGATCAGAGGAATACAAATTGGAAAGGAAGAAGTTAAAATATCACTATTTGCAGAAGATATGATAGCATACATAAGTGACCTCAAAAATTCCACCAGATAACTCCTACAGCTGATAAACAACTTCAGTAAAGTCTCTGCATATAAATTTAACTTAAATAAACTAGTGGCCTTCCACTACAAAATGGATAAACAGGCTGGGAAAGAAATTAGGGAAACAACACCCTTCACAATAGTCACAAATAATATAAAATATCTTGGTGTGACTCTAGATAAGCAAGTGAGATATCTGTGTGATAAGAACTTCAAGTCTTGGAGAAAGAAATTGAAGAAGATCTCAAAAGATAGGAAGATCTCCTATGTTCATGGAATGGCAGGATTAATATAGTAAAAATGGTCATCTCATTGAAAACAGTCTACAGATTCAATGCAATCCATATCAAAATTCCAACTCAATTCTTCACAGAGTTAGAAAAAGCAATTTGCTAATTCATCTGGAATAAAAAAAAATAAAAACCTAGGATAGTGAAAACTATTCTCAACAATAGAAGAACTTCTGATGGAATCACCATCCCTGATCTCAAGCTGTGCTACAGAGCAATTGTGATAAAACGTCATGGTATTGGTACAGTGACAGGCAGGTTGATCAATGGAATAGAATTGAAGACCAAGAAATGAACCCACACATCTATGGTCACTTGATTTGGACAAAAGGAGCTAAAACCATTCAGTGGAAAAAAGACAGCATTTTCAACAAATGGTGTTAGGTCAACTGGTGGTTAGCATGTAGAAGAATACAAATCAATCCATTCTTATCTTCTGGTACAAGCCTGAAATCCAAGTAGATCAAGGACCTCCCCCTAAAAACAGATTAGCTGAAAATTATAGAGAAGAAAGTAGGGAAGAGCCTCGAACATATGGGCAGGGGAAAAGTTCCTGAACAGAACATCACTGGCTTGTGCTGTAAGATCAAGGGTCTACAAATGAGACCACATAAAATTGGAAAGCTTCTGTAAGGCAAAGAACACTGTCAATAAGACAAAAAGGCAACCAACAGATTGGGAAAAGATCTTTACCAACCCTACATCTGATAGAAGGCTTATTTCCAATATATACAAGTTAGACTCTAAAGAACCAAATAACCCTATTAAAAATGGGATACAGAGGTAGACAAAGAATTCTCAACTGAGGAACACTGAATGGGCGAGAAACATCTAATAAATGATCAACATCCTTAGTCATCAGGAAAATGCAAATCAAAACAGCCTTGATTTTCCACTTCACACCAGTAACAATGGCTAAGATCAAAAATTCAGGTGACAGCAGATGCTGGCAAGGATGTGAAGAAAGAGGAACACTCCTCCATTGCTGGTGGGATTGCAAGCTGGTACAACCACTTTGGAAATTCATTTCACGGTTCCTCAGAAAATTGGACATAGTACTATCTGAGGACCCATCAATACCACTCCTGGGCATATATCCAGAAGCTGCTCCAACATGTAGTAAGGACACATGCTCCACTATGTTCTTAGCATCCTTATTTATTATAGCCAGGAACTGGAAAGAACCCAAATGTCCCTCAGAGGAATGGATACAGAATGTGTGGTACATTTACACAATGGAGTACTACACAGCTATTAAAAACAATGGATTTATGAAATTCTTAGGCAAATGGATGGTTCTGGAGGAAATTATCTTGAGTGAGGTAAGACAATTATAAAATAACACATATAATATGCACTCACTGCTAAAAGGATATTAGCCCAGAAGTTCAGAATACCCAAGATACAAGTCACAAACCACATGAAACTCAGGAAGGAAGACCAAAATGTGCATACCTCGATCCTTCTTAGAAGGGGGAACAGAATACCCATGGAAGGAGTGACAGAGACAAAGTATGGAGCAGAGACTAAGGTATGACCATCCAGAAACTACCCAACCTGAGGGTCCATCCCATATACCATAACCAAACAAAGACACTATTGTGGATGCCAACAAGTGCATTCTATCAGGAGCCTGATATCACTGTCTCCTGAGAGGGTCTACCAGTGCCTGACAAATAACAGAAGTGGATGTTCACAGCCATCCAATGGACTGAGCACAGAGTCCCCAATGAAAGATCTAGAGGAAATACCCAAGGAGCTGAAGGGGTTTGCAGCCCCATAGGAGGAACAACATTATGAACTAACCAGTACACCCCAGAATTCCCAGTGCTAAACCACCAACCACAGAATACACATGGTGGGACTCATGACTCCAGCTGCACACATAACAGAGGATGGCCTAGTAGTTCATCAGTGGTAGGAGAGGCCCTGGATTCTGTGAAGGCTCTAAGCTCCAATGGAGGGGAATGCCAGGGCCAGGAAGCAGGAGTGGTTGACTTGGTGGGCAGGGGAATGGGAAGAGGATAGGGTTTTTTCAGAGGGGAAACCAGGAATGGGGATAACATTTTAAATGTTAATAAAGAAAATATCTAATAAAAATGTCTGGACACATGAAGATGTGTGTGTTTGTGTGTGTGTTTCCATGTTTGGGTATCTTCAACATGATAATAAGCTAATACTGGCTTTAATATCAGATTAAATACTATTGATTTATATAAATGCTTCTACTAAAAGATTTGTATACATGTATAAACACACATGTATATACATGCACATGTACACATGTGTACACACACAAACACATGAGTGCACACACACACACACACACACAAGTCCAAATCAAATTTAATTGATTTATTTTTCCATTCTCTATCACCTAGTTCTGGCTCTATCTCTGATATATCCAGTTTAGAGTCAGGTTGAGTTCAAACCTCAATAATACAAAATAGCAATCATATGTATACAATATCCCATATATTCATTTCTTATATTCAATAGTAGCAACCTGAATTTTAGAGTGCTGTTTAAATAACAGAAGACGTGTGTAAAACCATTGGCTGATCTTACTTGAAATCACTCGCAGTAAGGCAGAGAAGAAACTGTCTTTATCCGTTTTAGGTGAAGTGATTACTGTCAAGATACTAAGCAGTTTAATCTTGTTTCATAGTTATCAATTCTAAGTCACTTTCTCCTGAAAACACTCAGATTCTTTTCTTCAACAGTATATTGTCATGGCTGACATTTTGTAAAAATGAAACCTCAGGTGTTTTAGTTCTTGAAAAACAAAACAATAAAAAAAGGAATATTCAGTGAGATAAAGTCTATAGGAAACAAAAAAACATGAATATGGATTTATTCTTTTATGTTAAAGACTTTTTCTACTTATTATTTATTTATTTAATTATTTTACATCTAGATCCGAGATTTCCCTTCCTCCTCTCCCCCCAGTTCCTCATTCTCATCTCCCTTCCACAAAAATCCTTCTCTCTTTTTACTCTCAGAAGAAGAGACTTCCCATGACTATCAACCAGCCTTGGTATATCAAGTTGTAGTGAGACTAGGTACATCTTCTATTATTCAGCCTAGATAAAGCATCCCAGTTAGGGGAAAAAGATGCAAATGCTGACAAGAGAATCAGGGACAGTGCCTGCTCCAGTTGTTAGTGGGTCTCATGTGAAGATTAAGGTCCACATTTGTTACATATAAATAGGGGGCACAGGTCCATACTATGCTTGATCTTTGGCCAGTGGTTCAGCCTTGTTGAGTCCCTGTAGGCCCAGGTTTGTTGATTTTGTAATTTTTCTTGTGGTGTCCTTGACCACCTGGGTCCCCCAATTCTTCTTCCCCCCTTTTCACAAGATTCACTGAGATCCTTACAAAATTTTTCTGTGAGTCTCTACACCTGTTTCAATCATCGTTTGGGTGAAGCCTCTCAGAGGACAGCTATGCTAAGCTCCTGTCTACAAGTAGAGGAGAATATAATTAATAGTGTTAGGGGTGGATTCTCTCTCATAGCATGGGTCTCAAGGTGAGACAGTAATTGGTTGTCCATTCCCTCAATTTCTGCTCTAACTTTATCTCTGCACATCATATAGTCAGTACAAATAGAGTTGAAGCTTTTGTTGGTGGGTTGTTGTCCCCATTTATGCATTGAAAATCATGCCTGGTTACAGGAGCTACTAGTTCAATTTCCGTATCTCTCATTGCTAGGAGTATCAGCTAGGTTCTCCCTCATCAGTTCCTTGGAGTTTCCCTTGTCCTAGGTTTCAAGATTAACCTAGAGATGCTCCCCACCCACATTCCAGTTCTCTCTCCCTCCACTCTCCCTACATTTGATTTCTCCTGTCCCACTTCCCACTACCTCTCACACCCAGTTTCCTACTGCACACTTTTCATCATCTAATATATTTTTTGATGTATTGAGTCAAAGTCTCTAAGGTTTTGTCACACAGGGCTTTTGCTTGCTTGATTCGAGTCACACCAAGATATTTTATATTATTTGTGTCTATTGTGAAGCATCTTGCTTCCACAATTTCCTGTTCATCTCATTTATCTTTGTATAAAGGAAGGCTAATGAATTTTTTAGTTAATTTTGCACCAAGCAATTTTATTTAAGGTGTTTATTAGCTGTAGGAATTCCCTGCTAGGATTTTTGTGGCCAGTTATATATACTGTCATATCATCTGTGAAGAGCAGTACTTTGATGTCCTCCTTTTCAATTTATATTCCAACCCTTTTAGTTGTCTTATTGCTGTAGCTAAAATTTCAAGTACTATATTGAATAGATACACGGAGAGTAGGCAGCTTTTTAATTTTATACCTGATTTTAGTGGAGTTGCACTTAAGTTTCTCTCTACCACATATTGGCTTGCAAAACTTTTTTTTTTTTCCTTTTTGGCTCTAACATATATAAATTTGCTCATACCAATGACTCTTGTTAGAAACTATGTGGATTTTTATCACCATAAAATGACATTGGCTTTCATAGTTTTTGAATTTTTTTGTAAAATACTAGTGAAGTATGTTCATAAAGCAAAGTTCTGAAAGTCAGACATGGTACTCAGGAAAAGTCTACAACAGTGATAATGGCTATCACTAATTAGCTAACCATTGAGTTATAGTTACTCCAGGATAACTAAAGCTATGTGTCAGAAAGATAAGTAAGCACTAAAGATAAACAACTTATTTAAAATTTGTGTCAGAAGTGATTTTTATATGTGCAGTACATCCAACTGGTAAGTACAGTATATGTCTCACATGACCTGATTTTATTAAGAAAGCTGACCATAATTTTCAAAATTAAACCTGTATTTAGCTGAAAGTAAATGTTTTATATACAAATAGCTTTCTTGATACTCTAGCATATTATTATCACCATCATCAGTTTTTGATCCCTCAAGTTTAGGTCATTTCCATTTCTAAGGCAAGAATTTCATATTTAACAATGAAAAAACACATTTCTATTATTGGAGACGTCAACAAGTGGACATTTAAGATTTAACTTTCAGAAAAATATCAAATAAACCTTATTAACAACATTGTTACATTTAAAAGATTGACAGCTTGTTACTTGGAATTTATTCAAAAATAGTATTGTGTGCAATTATATAAATTTGTCTAATAAAACTCAAATAGCACCATCAAGATATGACATTAAAAATACTCTTGCTACATTCTGTGCATTTGCATGTATAATTGGATAGAAAACTTGGATGACACACTATTGTGACATCTGCCAGCTAATATAAAAAAGCTAATATAAAAAGAATCATTTTAAATATATGAAGATTAATTTAACTTTCAATGTCTTAAAATTAATTTAAAAAATGCACGTTAGATTGTAGTAGGCAACATGTAATTTCGTATTTTTTGTGATTTTGTACTAAAGACAAAACCCTTTTTGGTATGGGTTTTCTTGGATTTTATTATCTATTTATGTATGTTCCTTGGCAACTTTAATTTGGATTTTAGTCTTGCTTAAGATTTTAACTCTCAAGTAATTATGTTTTATAACACATTTGGGTCTGTAAATCTGAATGAGTTTAGCATGGTAGATTAGTGTGTGCAAGTCTCATCTCACCAACATATTGGAATTCTTCCATTCCGTTATCAAGTGAAAAAAATAAATTATGATGAACTTAGAATTTTAATTGACTGAAATTAATCTTCTGTAGCTCTTTTGGTAAATGTGAATGTAATGTATCTGTATTCTGTCCTAATTACAATTAGTTACAACAGTGTAATTTGTCATGCAAAACAGCTTTTTAATTACATCAAAGTCCAAACAGCACAACTGATAGAAACTTCTGGCTTTCAATACCTATATATGAGTAGGCTGGAAAGTTTGGATGAACGTTTCTATTCTTCGAAGCATGAAAGGCCCCTTTGAATTCAGGAAAACTGGAAAATTCTCATCTTGTTGTAATCACAAATATCCACATTCCCAGTGATGGACAGGGGATACAATGGAGACCTAAGGGAATGTGATATGATTCTTTATGGTTTTATTGTCCATTCAGTGGACTAAGAGCACATTCTGCTTTGTCCTGAAGTCAATTGATGTTTGCCTAAGCAATTCACTTTCTCACAGTAGGAGTCTGCCTTTATTTTCTGTTAAAAGACAGAAAACTCATTTTATGTTAGTTACTTTGACTCATTGAAGTCAACCTTTACATTTCAATCTTAGCCTCTATTTTGGAGCAGCTAATAACTTCTTCCCCAGATTTAGGATGGCCCTGTTGATAGATTTGTTTGTCTTAAATAATTACTATCCTCTTAGAATGTATATTAACCTTGCTGGAAGCTGAAGAAACTACACTGACCATGAAGTTATTACTCTTGTAGGAGACTGGGACAATGACTGAGTGATTAAGAGTACTGGCTACTGTTGCAAAGAACCCTTGACTAACTTCTTGCGCTCACATAGCAGCTCACAACCATTTGTAACTTCAAGTCGAGAGGAGCTGATACCCTTTCTAGACTTGGTGAGCCCCGGACAGCCACATAATGCACAGACAAAGTACCAATAGCACTATAATAATAATAATAACAACAACAACAACAATAGAAAGTAAAGAATATATGACATTATTAATTAAAATAGACATTTCTAACAAGAAAAAGTACCTAAGAAGAGTCTTATAGAAATTTTTAAGGCTTCTTGAGGAAGATACATTTAACCTCACAGCTGAATTATTAGCAAAGATTGATGAGAAACATGGGTGCCAGTTGATCACAGCGAGCAGACAGAACTTGAATTTCACTCACTTAGTATCTTGGCCTTTGCTAGCGTGAACATTTTACTATGGGGCTTACATTCTGACTTGAAAATGTAGCAATTCCATGCTTACAGTAGTTGTTGAAGTTGAACAAAAACCATGTTCAGTGTTTCTGTCTATATAGGATTTTGTGCATTGAACAGATTAAAAACAGGTAAAATATTTGATTTTCACACAAATAAAGAATTTACAATCCCATAAACAACCACCAAACTCAGACACTTTTGCATATGCCAGCAAGATTTTGATGACAGAACCCTGATAGAGCTATCTCTTTTGAGGCTCTGCCAGTGCCTGGCAAATACAGAAGTGGATGCTCACAGTCATCTATTGGATGGAACACAGGGCCCACAATGAGCTAGAGAAAGTACCCAAGTAGCTAAAGGGGTCTGCAACCTTATAGGAGGAAAATATGAACTAACCAGTATCCCTGAGAGCTTGTGTCTCTAGTTGCATATGTAGCAGAGGATGGCCTAGTCATCCATCAGTGGGAGAAGAGGCCCATGGTCTTGCGAAGATTATATGCCCCAGTAAAGGAGAATGCCACGGCCAGGAAACCAGAGTGGGTGTGTTGGGAAGCATGGTGCAGGGGGGTGGGGGTTATAGGGGACTTTTAGAGAGGAAACTAGGAAAGGGGATAGCATTTGAAATGTAAATTAAGAAAATATCTAATAAAATATTTGTGAAAAAAAGTGTAAAAATATATCCTCCCCATTTTTTTGAAGGTCACTATCATAGTTTTTAAACAAAAGACTTGTGATGATTTCTACCAATTCATATCGGAAATATATCCTGAGGTGATTTCTGGAAAAAAAAACACAACTACTGAATTTTTTGGTTGTTGTTCTTGTTGTTCTTGGAATTAGAAGATAAGTAATGATATCGAACATATCACCTTACATACTAAGAACTCAGTTGTCCATAAGAACTAGGATTGCTTACATCACCTAAAGTCTTCTTAGATTTCTTCCTTAGGGACTTGAAGTTCTTGTCATACATGTCTTTCACTTGCTTAGTTAGAGTTACATGAACATATTTTGTATTATTTGTGGCTATGATGAAGGATATCATCTCCCAATTTTTTTCTCAGCATGTTTACAATTTGTAAACAGACTACTGATTGGTTGAGCTAATTTTATATCCAAATACTTAGCTGAACTTGTTTACCAGGTGTAGGAGTTCTTTGGTAGAATTTTGATGGCTTCTTGTGTATACTATCACATCATCTGCAAATAGTGATAATTTCACTTCTGTGTTCCAACTGATACCTCCTTGATCTCCTTTTGTTGTCTAATTTTTCTAGCTAGAACTTCAAGTACTAGATAGATAATAAGATAACATTTTCTTGTGCCTTATTTTAATGGAACTAGTTCAAGTTTCTCTCCATTTAATTTGATGTTGACTGTTTTGTTTTCTGTATATTGCCTTTATTATGTTTAAGTATGTGCCATTAGTTTACAATCTCTACAAGTGTTTTGACATGAAAGACTATTGTATTTTGTACAAGGCTTTTTTCAGTATCTAATGACATGATCATGAGACTTTCTTCTTTGAGTGTATTTGTATATAGTGGATTACATTGATAGATATTCATATATTGAATCATCTCTGCATCCCTGGGATAAAGCCTACTTGATAGTGGTGAATGATGTTTTTGATGTTGTAGTCTTGGATTTAGATTGTGAGAATTTTATTGAGTATCTTTGCATCAGTATTCATATCAAAAATTGGTCTGAAATTCTCTTTCTTTGTTGTGCTTTTGTGTGGTTTAGGTATAAGAGTAACTGTGGCTTCATAGAATGAATTAGGTAGTGTTCCTTCTGTTTCTATTTTGTGGAATATTTTGAGGAGTATTGGTATTAGCTCTTTTTGAAGGTATGGTAGAATTTTGCCCTAAAACTATGTGACCCTGCTCCTTTACCTTTGGGAGATTATTAATGACTTCTTCTATTTCTTTAGGGATTATAGAACTGTTTAGATAGTTTACCTGATCTTGACTTAACTTTGATACATGTTATCCATCTAGAAAATCACCCATTTGTTTACACTTTCCAGTTTTGTCAAATATAGGCATTTGTATTAATATCTAATGCTGTTTTGAATTTCCTCAGTTTCTCTTATTTTGTCTCCATTTTCATTTCTGATTTTATTAATTTGCATTTTGTCTCTATTCCCTGTAGTTAGTTTGGCTAATGGTTTATGTATTTTGTTGATTTTCTCAAAGAGCCAGCTCTTAGTTTTGTTGATTCTTTGTATTGTTCTCTTTGTTTCTAATTAGTTAATTTTAGCTCTGAGTTTGACTGTTTCCTGCTTTCTACTCCTCTTTAGTGTGTATTTTTTTCTCTTTGTTCTAGAAATTTCAGGAATGCTATTAAGTTGCTAGTGCAGAACCTCTTCAATTTCTTTATGAAGGCTTAGTGCAATGAATTTTCCTCTTAATACTTCTTTCATTTTGTTCCATGCATTCATGTATGCTATGCCTTCATTTTTCATTAAATTCCAGAAAATCTTTAATTTATTTATTTCTTCCCTGACTAAATTATCACTGAGTGGAGAGTTGTTCACTTTCCATGAGTATGTGGACTTTCTGGTTTTTTTTGTTGTTATTGAAGTCCAGCTTTAGTCCAAGGTGATCTGATAGAATGCATGGGATTATTTCAAACTTCTTGTATCTTTTGAGACTGATTTTGTGTCTGATCATGTGGTCTGTTTTGGAGAAGCATCCACGAGGTGCTGACAAGAATGTACATTGTTTGCGGTGCTTGTTTTGGGGTGAAATGTTATGAAGACATCTTTTAAACACATTTGATTCATAATCTCTACTAGTTTCACTGTGTCTCTGCTTAGTTTCTGTTTCAATGACCTATACATTGGTGAGAGTGGGGTACTGAAATCTCCCACTATTATTGTGTGGAGTTCAATATGTATTTTGAACTTTAGTAAAGTTTCTTTCATGAATGTGGGTGCCCTTGCATTTGGAGCATAGATGCTCAGAATTGACCTCATCTTGGTGCATTTTTCTTCTGATGAATAAGAAGTTTCTATCCCCGTTTCTTTTGATTACTTTTGGCTGAAAGTCTATTTAATTGGATATTAGAGTAGCAACTCCACATTGTCTCTTGGGATCATTTTCTTGAGAAAAAATTTCCAGTCCTTTACTCTGATGTAGTTTCTATCTTTGTTGCTGAGGATTTTTTCTTGTATTCAGTAGAATGATAGATCCAGTATACATTTCCACTTTGCAAGCCTGTGTTTCTTTCATTGGGAAAATGAGTCCATTGGTGCTGACAGATATTAAAGGCAGAATTTTTTTGGATCCTGTTATTTTTAGCTGCTCAAGATGATTTTATATGAGTATTTGATTCTCTTCTTTTGGATTTATTGTGAGATGATTAATCTCTTATATTTTCTTGAGTGTAGTTACTCATGTTGGAGTTTTCCTTCTAGTATCTGCTGTAGTACGAAATTAATAAAAACATATTGTGTACATTTTGTCACGAAGCATATTGGTTTCTCTATCTATGTTGATGGAGAGTTTTGCTGGGTATTGTACTCTGGCATCTGTGGTCTCTTAGGGTCTGTATGACATCTGTCCAGGTTCTTTTGGCTTTTAGGGTTTCTGTTTGTAAGTCAGGTTTAATTCTGATAGGTCTGCCTTTATAATTTACTTGGTCTTTCCCCCTTCCTCCCCTTAATATTCTTTCTTTGTCCTGTACCTTTTAGTGTTTTGATTAATATGCGTGGTAAGATTTTTTTTTCCTGGTCCAATCTATTTGGTGTTCTGTTTGCTTCCTGTGTATTTATGGCCATTTCTTTCTTTATGTTAGCAAAGTTTTCTTATATGATTTTGTTGAAGATGTTTTTTGGACTTTTGAATCAGCAATCTTCATCCTTTTCTGTTCCTATTACTCATAGGTTTGGTCTTTTCATTGTGTCTCAAACTTCCTGGATATTTTCAGTTAGGAACATTGTACACTTTGCATTTTCTTTGACTGATATGTCAATATTTTCTATGGTATCTTCTACACCTGAAATTCTTACTTCTATCTCTTTTATTCTATTTATGATGCTTGTATCTGTAGTTCCTGTTATCTTTCCTAAGTTGTCCATCAGCAGGGTTGCATCTATTTATGTTTTCTTTATTGTTTTAATCTCTGGGGCCCTTTTTTCACTTCCTTCACTTGTTTGATTTTGTGTGTGTGTGTGTGTGTGTGTGTGTGTGTGTGTGTATGTTTGTGTGTGTGTTTCTTTAGGGGAGTTATTTAAATCCTCCTTAAATGATTCTATCATCTTTATTATTTGGGATTTTAGGTCTGAAACCTGCTTTTCAGGTGCCTTAACATATCTTCAATTTCCTGTGGTAGAAGAACTGGGTTCTGATGGTGCCAAATTACACTGGATTCTGTTGCTTATGTTCTTGTACATGCCTTTTCCATCTGGTTATTTATGGTGTTAACTGGCCTGGTTGTCTCAGATTATAGCAGGAATCCTTGGAGGCAGATAGTGCTGAGTTAGAAGAGGCATCTGGGAAGCAAGCAGTGTTGACTGTGGTTTGAGCAAGACTCCAGTGTCCTGGTTAGAGTAGTTCTCCTGTGTCTTTGGTTAAGGCAGACCTCCTGGGAGACAGGCAGGCTATGGTGTCTAGGGGTAGGCATGCAGATATGCCAAGGTTGTAGGTAAAGGTGTGTTACAGGTTTATATTTAACATATTTTATTATATTAAAATATGATTAAGTTGAGTTCTAGGTGATTTCTACCCAAATCACTTACTGTCTTCTAAAAAGGTAGATGACACAGGATTTTTTATCTATCTGCCCAACATCTGGCCTATTATGTTACAGATGGACTACAAAACTTTTTCTGCTTTAACAATATAACAGTTAAAAACCTACCATAAAAAAATCAGCTGTAGTTTTGAAATCTGGTGATTTCTTATTACAATAAAGCATCACAAGATGAGGGGTCTTTGGGGAGTTACCTCTTCTGCATCCAGCAGTTCACTATTGATTCATGTTAGGGTCAGAGATGCTTTTCAATACTTTCTATCTCCAATTTAATAATAATAAATGTATATTGTGATAAATGAATTTCCCTTATTTATTATTTAATTTAATACTTTATATTATTTATCATAGATTGTTTACATGAGTTAAAGTAAACTTGTTTCTTATGTCAATATAAAATAAAAAATATATTTTACTGTGTTTCATAATGTGTAACATTCAATTTGACAGTTTTAAAATTAATATACTGTTTAATATAATCCTGCTACTTATTGTGTAGTAGTGAATGAAGCATTTCTTTATATTTCTACATAACAGTATAATAATAAAAAAGAATATATTAGTATTTATTTGATGTTCTACAATATTTGCATATAAGTATTAATTTAGTAAACTTGCTTCTTTTTTTAAAAATTTTGTTCCAGCTATAGCTAAGTGAGTTGTTGAGTATTTGAAAGCAAGAAAATAGCTGACATGGTTCGTATTAAATATAGTTAATTGTAACATGGATTAATTTTCTTAGTATTATAAATTTTTCATAGTTAAATATTTCCTCAAAGGGTATTTCTGATTATTCCAAACCATTTTTAGCCATTGCTGTTTAAATACAACAAAATATTTTAGATATCCAATTTAAATATTTTTCTTTCTACCAAAATAGACCATTACATTTAATGAATCAAGAACTCATGTATTTAAAAGATAATTCTAAACTGTCAAATTCATCTTACAACTGAAATAATAAATGACTTCTAAATAATTACCAGACCATGGGCCCAAGGAGATGGTAAAACATTTGCTCTAAAATATGAGTGCTTAGAAGTCTGTGACTCTAACTCTATCTTCCATGCTGAAGGATGAAGAAAGCTGATAACTGGGACTTACTGACCAAGGAACAAGTAGATGAAATACCCAGTTTCAATCAGAGACCATATCCCACCAAAATGAAATAGAGAACTGATTGAAGAATGATGCTGAAATATGAATATTTACCCTTTCCATGGACCCACACAGGTAAGTGTATCCATACAAATAGGTGTGCACATACTGTAACATGCAAAATCTAATCACTAACTTAAACACATGCACGCACACAGACAGACAGACAGACACACACACACAGAGGAAAACTCAACACACAAAATGAATCATGACACTAAAATTATCTCCTTCAGTCTATGTTTATTAACCAATTTCTTGATCCATTTCTAACTGAAGGATGTTTTGGACAAGATAACAGAAAAGCTAATTTACCAAGAGCATTAATAACAGGACATGATATATTTTAGGAGCTACTTCTTGTTTTCAGGCTTTAAAAGGTGACAGTGTCGTCGTCGTCTTCTTCTTCTTCTTCTTCTTCTTCTTCTTCTTCTTCTTCTTCTTCTTCTTCTTCTTCTTCTTGGATCAGGAAGAACTAGGATAGTAAGCACAGCAACAGTTTTGGAGATGACTGAATTTAATAAGTAGATAGATGTAGATGTAGATGTAGATATAGATGTAGTCTGCTAGTGACTAACATTTGGTAAGTAACAAATTTGGAATTTGTAACAAGATTTTCTAATTAAAGCCATTACTTTCACTTCATATAACACATGAAAGCTAAAATTAGCAGATTTTGTTCTTTTTGTTCATTTGTTCCTTTTTGAGGCATGGTTTTTCTATATAGCCCTTCCTGTCCTAAAGCTTTCTTTGTAGACCAGATTGGCCTCAAAGTCCCAGAAATCTGCTTGCCTCTAACTCCAAATCACTGAGTTTGAAGGGGTATGCCACCCAAATCCAGCATGTTTTGTGTTTTATAACATGTTTTTATACTTATATTTATATTAAATGTCCTGCATTTAGGTTATCCAAACTCATGGAAATAAGGAAAAAATTTAGTTTAAGGAAATTTAAGTGTAAAATACTATTGTAGCTTGTACCAGTTTTTCTACCACAAATAATAGTGAGCAAGTGAAATAAATGACTAAGACTTAAGAAAATAAAAACAAATTTATACTTAAATTATTCATGATAGTTTGTGGGTAATTATGTTGGTAACTTGGTAATAAAATTTTAAATATATTTTATGTAATTACTGAGCCAATGGATGATACATGAAAAGATGAAAACCTCCACTGGGGTCTATGGATGGTCAGAGCAGGAGTGCAGAATGGTGTGAGAGGAAAAGCTTTACGTCTTTGACAAAGTCACTCTGCACTTCAGTATGGTAGAAATGCAACAGGCAGGATAAAAGATAGCTCAAAGATTGCAAAATATTTAGATTTTAATGCCAGACTTCAGTAGAAAAGGAAGCTTTGCAAATTACTCTGAGAAATATTTAGCAATGTCCTTCTACCTTTCCATCTTTTTCTTTCTCTATATCTCGCTATCTCTCCCTCCTTTTCCCTCCCTGTCCCTCCTTGTCCCTCTCTATCCAATAAAAGGTAAATTTAACAAAATCATAATACTGTGTCTATTAACAAATCATTGAGAAACATACACAAAACACTCACAAACACACAGTATTTTCAGTTTTTATGATAATTTTATTAGCTTTCTTGTCTGGAGTCACATCCATTAGGCCTGTGGGTAGATATATCACTTGCGGAAGAGATTATATAAAGAAAAGAACACAAGATCACCAAAGTTAAGTAGAAACTCATGTCGTTTGTCTCATTCTCATTTTGTATTGTTTTTATTTGGAACTTTAGGACAAACTGCTGTGCTAGAGAGAGGATACATTTTTTTTTTCCACTTTGCTCATGATTAGCTTATTTCTTCCTTTTTTAAAATTTTTATTTATTTTATTTTTATTTTTAAATTTTTGGTATGTTGAAAGCTTCCCCATGATCCACCTTATATCTTCTCTATTTTTATTGTGGTTATTATATTAAAATATTTGAAAACAATTTTATTAATCATACATCTCCACTGTAGTCTCATGGATTAACTTGTCTTTGTGTTTAATGTTAAATGAAAAGGAGTCATTGTCCCTACATTTGATTGAATACTGAAAGATTCACCTAATAAATAAATGTTAGGTGAATCACCATCATGTAAAATGAATAAATAAGCATATTTACATATATTTATTTGTATAAATAAATTAACATAAATATATAAACATAATTATATTTATAGTTAAATATAATAAAATAAATACAAATAATATAAATAAAAATGTGAATATATATATATACACATAAAATATAATGCTATATATATATATATATATATACACACTATTATATTATACTAAACTATTATGTTTAGTTGAGGAAGAAGGTGACCACCTATGAAGACCAGCAGTCTCAATAAACATGGACCCCCAAGAGCTTTCAGACACTGAGCCACCAACCAGGCAGCATACAGGAGCTGGTTTTAAGTCCCCGGCACATATATAGCAGAAGACTGTCTGGTTTGTCCTCAATGAGAGAAGAAGCGCCTAACCCTGGAGAGACTTGAGGCCTCAGGGAGTTGGGAGGTCTGGCTGAGTGGGTGGGTTAGGGAGTGGGGACATCCTCTTGGTGACTGGGGAGGAGGAATGGGATGAGGAACTGTCAGAGGGCAGAACAGGAGAGGGATAATAACTGGACTGTAAATAAAGATTAACAATAATTATAAAGAAAAGAAAAAAAATCCAACATGGCTCCTGAGGTCCCACCCCTCTGAGAGATGCTACTGTAAGTTGTCGTCTTCCAGAGGATGGCCACTATCCATTGGAGTTATGATTATTATCAGGTTGCTGATGTCCAAGTCGATGGCCACATACCCATCTCCATATGAGCAGCACTAATTAGACTCAGGGTTACTAATAGCAAAAATATAACTAAAATATGTACCTGGGGGGGGGGTAGGTAGGTGAGAGGAGCATTAAGAAAATTGGGAAAGAGGGAGTAGTGAGTGGATATTATCAATAGCATTGTATAACTATATGGGGTTTTCAAAAATAAAAATTTTAACTTTTTTTAAAAAAATTAGAAAATAAGAAATAGTCCTTACTTAATATACATTAGCTAATTTCAAAGGGAGATTTACTTGCAGCAAACTTAGTATTTAAAGGGTTTCCATTAAGAAAATTTTGTCCAGCTGCATATTGTAGTTCATGTCTTTAATCCCAGAACTCTGAGTTCAAAGCCATCCTGATCTGAGTTCCAAGATGGCTGAGGCCACACAGAGAGATATTGTCTCAAAAAACAAAAAACAAAAAACAAAAAACAAACAAACAAACAAACAAATAAAAGACCAAAACACACACACACACACAAGAAAGATTTACCCATAATAATTTCTTTTAAAAAAATGTTCCTTATAAGCTATTTAAAATATAAAAGTCAATTTCTCAGTTACTAAATCTACTGAAAATAAGTACTCAGAAGTAAAAGTTTTAGTATTTTCAAAAAAACCTGAAAATGGTAATACTTTACTATGCTTGTACAGCATTTTAAATCTTTCATTTCTTTTATAAAATTATACGCAGAAATTTGAGCAAAACTTGAGTGTGGATACAATTATGCCACTTTTAAATCTAAACTTTTCTCTTTGGGCAACAGCAAGGAAGTTGGTTGAAACACTTTAAGGCTTTTACTTGCTCACAATTATTTGTTTATTTATTTTTTTATTTTTTGCTGGAATTGAGAGATATTTTTTAAACTAAACTCAACAAAGATTCTCTCTTCATGGAAGAACACTGTATCATCAGTTAGAGGACTGACATCAGAGCTGGAATTTAAGGCTGGGAGAGTCATTTGTTTAGATAAAATGGCAGCTTATTCATAGTTATCTGTGATAACATTGGAAAATTTAATTTTTAGTCAAGTAAATAAGAATAGGAAATATTTTATATCCTGTAATTTACCTTTGTAAAAGTTTGTTCCCTTCTCCTGAGGCAGAGGGCCAAAAGTTTGTGTTATTCTTATAAGAACAGAAAAACAAAACTAACTTCTAAAACTAACTAAAAACGTGTAAACAGCAACAAACATGGCAGCATCCCATCAGACACCAGTCCATTTTACAAATGGCTGACTTGTCCTTGAGATGTAATCCTGTGGTCTTTCACAGGAATTCTTTTCACTATTTGAACTCATCACTTACCACTGTGAAATCTGTAGAATACGTGTACTTTTGCATAGGCCCAGTGGTCAATTCCCAACAACCATCTTTGTTTCTTACTCCAAACATCTCATAACCTCTTCTTCTGTAGTCATGTGCACACATGTGGTTCACATGCATCCCATCAGAACCACACTCATTCACATACATTAAAAGTATATACCTATTTTCCCACTACTTGAAATCCTTTGTTCTAGATGTATTATCTAATTAGTATTATTGCTGGAAAGTTGGAAAGTCTACTGAATTCTTAAGTAAGGCAACCTGAAGTTAGCGTAGAATGCCTTCCCAAAGATTGAAGCAGGGATCACTGGGGCCATCAAGGAAGCTTTCTCTGAAATTTAATTAAGTAAATAAACTTTTCAATAGGAGAACTGCAAGAAGACTGCAACAAGACTAAAGGAGCCACAGCCGAGAGTCCTATAATATAATAGTTTTTACTGAAGAAGGCATAAAAACTGCAGTATGATATGACCCTTAGGTAAAAAGTAGGAAACAGTCATCAAGGTTAGGCATATTCTCTCCCACTGAGGCCAGAGAAGGCAGCACAGTTGAGGAACAGATTCCACAGACAGGCAGCAGCCTTAGGGACAGCATCCCTTACCCACCTCCAGTTGTTGGGAGACCCACATGGAGACTGAGCTGCATGCACATCTGCTACATCTGTTCTTGGGAGAGGAGGACTGACAGAGTCAGTGTTTCAGATTTGTAAAACCAAACCAAACCAGACCAAACTAAACCAAACCAATCCAGACCAGACCAAACCAAACCAAACCAAACCAAACCAAACCAAACCAAACCAAACCAAACAACCAAACCAAACCAAACGAACGAACCAACCAAACACACAAAAACCAGAAAAAACCAAAACAAAACCCAGAAGCAAAAAACAGTATACTCCACCTTCTTGGGCAAACAAAGGAAGAAGCAACTCCTTCCAATGATTCTTGGTTTTGACTTTGTGGCCAGCAAAGGGCTACAATTTGTAAGCTTTAATTTAGGATAGGATTTTGATATAAGAGGTCGATAACTACATTTAATACCTAAATTTATCTGCTTTCATATCTTGACTGTGAGCTGGCAAAGCCATTACATTTAGTATTATTCTTTCACCCTTCAGATCTGTGGGGAGTAGACATTGTTTGTTTGTTTGTTTTTGTTTGTTTTTGTTTTGTTTTGTTTTTTCTTATCCTCAAAATTCAAAGCTCCTTTTTGGCTTTATTTTTAACTAGCAACAAGGAGTTCTAGGATTAAATGACAAAGTTCACTGTTTGAATTATTTATTTATCTATTTATTTTATTATTTTGTGTGGGCATAATGTGTGGAAGGTAGAGGGAACAGGCATGCCACAGTACACACAGGGAAATGAGAACAACTGTGTGGATTCAGTTTTCTCCTTTCCCATTTACAGGATTCCAGGAATTCCATTCTGACACTAAGGCTCTGAGGCAGGCACTTTACCCTCTGTTCCCATGCTAAAAAGGTTTAAACTTTCTCTTTGAAATCTGACACTGCCCCAGTTTCCTAACACCTTGCCTACCCCAACATTACTGCTTCATCAACCAGAATGTAGAACTAAAGCCAGGTATAGATCCAGATCAGATGCTCTTGAAAAAGCTCTTTCATGGAAGAGTTCAAAGAACATATAAGGATTCCAAAGTTTTGATTGAATTGGTCTTTGAGAAACTGCAGGTCTAACTCCATAAGGTGTATTCCATTTGAAGTATCTCAATGATATTAAAAATGAGACTGCCATATCCAAGGATCTATCTCATAATCAGCTTCCAAATGCTGACACCATTGCATACACTAGCAAGATTTTGCTGAAAGGACCCAGATATAGCTGTCTCTTGAGAGACTATGCTGGAGCCTAGCAAACACATAAGTGGAAGCTCACAATCAGCTATTGGATGGATCACAGGGCCCCCAATGGAGGAGCTAGAGAAAGTACCCAAGGAGCTAAAGGGATATACAACCCTATAGGTGGAACAACATTCTGAACTAACCAGTACCCCGGAGCTCTTGACTCTAGCTGCATATGTATCAAAAGATGGCCTAGTCGGCCATCACTGGAAAGAGAAGGCCATTGGACTTGCAAACTTTATATGCCCCAGTAAAGGGGAATGCCAGGGCCAAGAAGTGGGAGTGGGTGGGTAGGGGAGTGGTATGGGGGACTTTTGGGATAGCATTGGAAATGTAAATGAGGAAAATACCTAATAAAAATATTTAAAAAAATGAAAATTCCTTCTTAGTACCTTTTTAAATTGAGCCCTTAGCAATCTTCTTCTACTGCAGGAAAAAAACAAGAAGTTTAGAAAATGAATTATCCTGTCAACACCACCCCCCCCCTTTGTTAATGCGATTTGGATTGAACAAAATTGCAAGACTGAGGGTGCAGCAAGAATGTTTTATAAGTAACAATCAAGATGCGCCCCGTTATTGTCAAAATGGTCCTAGAACTATCTCTACCTTATTTTTCCCTAGGTTTCTCAGTTTGCTAAGCCAGAAGCTTTATTATGCTGCCTATTAGAGCTCTTTTACAAGTGCATTTCCTGTATCTTAATCAGAACCACTCACACTGTCCTCTATTGTTCTTGCTGGGCAGTGTGGCTAGCTTGGGGCACACAATGGAGATCAATGAATGTCATAACAGAAGGTCCTAAAAATTTGGAGAAAGTTCATTGCAACTTGAATAACAAAGATGTTTGTGCTAGTGAATTGAAACATTTGACTTTAAATTTAAAACAAACAACATTTATTTTGTTTCTAAAAGATTCTAACTTCAAAATGGTATTTTTTTTACTGTTGTTCTCAGTTTTTTAATTGCAAAATTGGATGTTTGCTTACTGGGGAGCTGGATCAAAGCAGATAAGTGTTACTCTGCAAGCTTGAGCACCAGAATTTGAATCCTTAGCATTCATATAAAAATCAGTTATCACTATAAATGGCTATAAAGAATGTTTATCTTATAAAAATTTACACACTAATTGTCTTAGTCAGGGTTTCTATTCCTGCACAAACATCACGACCAAGAAGCAAGTTGAGGAGGAAAGGGTTTATTTGGCTTACACTTCCATACTGCTGTTCATCACCAAGGAAGTCAGGACTGGAACTCTAGCAGGCCAGGAAGCAGGAGCTGATGCATAGGCCATGGAGGGATGTTCTTTACTGGCTTGCCTCCACTGGCTTGCTCAGCCTGCTTTCTTACAGAACCAAGACTGCCAGCCCAGAGTTGGCACCACCCACAAGGGGACCTTCCCCCTTGATCACTAATGGAGAAAATGCCTTACAGTTGGATCTCATGGAGACATTTCCTCAACTGAAGCTCCTTTCTCTGTGATAACTCCAGCTGTGTCAAGTTGACACAAAATTGGCCAGTACAATTGACCCCTTGTCAACTTGACACACAAATATATCACTAGTAAGCCTCAACCCTTAGTTCTTATTCATCCCCAAGATCTTAAATAACTTTAAAAGTTCCACAGTCTTTACATATTAAAAGTTCAATCCTTTAAGAATATCCAGTATCTTTTAAAATTCAAAATACTTTAAAATTCAAAGTCTCTTAACTGTGGGCTTCACTAAAAAACTTCCTTCAAGAGGGAAAATATCAGGGCACAGTCACAATCAAAAGCAAAATCAATCTCCAACTGTCTAATGTCTGGGATTCAACTAACAATCTTCTGGGCTCCTCCAAGGGCTTGGGTCACTTCTTCAGCCATGCCCTTTGTAGCACATGCGTCTTCCTCTAGGTTCCAGATGCCTGTACTCCACTGCTGCTGCTGTTCTTGGTGGTCATCTCATGGTACTGGCATCTCCAAAACACTGCATGACCCCTTCAGTCCTGGGCCATCAATTGCAACTGAGGCTGCACCTTCACCAATGGCCTTTCATGGCCTCTCACAGTGCCGAGTCTCAGTTGCTCTGCATGACCCCTTCATGCCTTCAAAACCAGTACCACCTGGGTGACCCTTACACATTACCAAGTCCTGCTGCAGCAGGGGTACAACTTTGGCTTTCTCTGGAACACAGCCTCTTTGTGCTTTCAGAAAACACTTCCCAGAAGATGTCACCTCAATGATTCTGGTCTTTTCTTAATCACTGCTAATTTCTTAGCTCCAGCTAACCAGTATCAATAGTCCCAGTAATGCAGTTTTTGCTTTAGTAGTTCTGGTATCTTGTTAATCACAGCTGATTCTTCAGCTCCAGCTAACCAGAACTACAGAATCTTCACAATCAAAACAGCAATGGCCCTGAAAAGAGTCTTTAATTTTCCCTCTGAAATTTTACAAGTCAGACCTCCATCTTCTGCACTGTTCTCAATATTATATTGCAAGCTCCTACACAACATCTGACAGAGCTCTTAACAACGAATGGATCTTCAAGCTCAAAGTTCCAAAGTCCTTCCACAGTCCTCCCCAAAACATGGCCAGGTTGTCACAGGAATACCCCACTCTGCTGGTACCAATTTGTCTTAGTCAGGGTTTCTATTCCTGCACAAACATGACCAAGAAGCAAGTTGGGGAGGAAAGGGTTTATTTGGCTTACACTTCCATACTGCTGTTCATCATCAAGGAAGTCAGGACTGGAACTCAAGCAGGTCAGAAAGCAGGAGCTGATGCAGAGGCCAAGGAGGGATGTTCTTTACTGGCTTGCTTCCCCTGGCTTGCTCAGCCTGCTCTCGTATAGAACCCAAGACTACCAGCCCTGAGATGGCACCACCCACAAGGGGACCTCCCCCCTTGAACACTAATCAAGAAAATGCCTTACAGTTGGATCTCATGGAGGCATTTCCTCAACTGAAGCTCCTTTCTCTGTAATAACTCCAGCTGTGTCAAGCTGACAGAAAACTAGCCAGTACACTAAGCAATAACTAAAATTCTCATTTGGTTGAATACATGTACTCAACTTGAATAATAGATAGCACTATCTTGAATTTTTATTTCTTACCTCATTTTCCATCAATGTATGTGTGTGCCTTTGTGTTTTGTGATGTGTATATATGTGCACATGTGCAGAGATGCCCTCACTCATGCACAAGTATATGGAGGCTAGAGGTCAGATCAAATGATGGTAATCCATCATACCCACACTGTTTTGTGAAACAGTCTCTTACTGAACTGCAAATGGCTGTTTCAGCTAGATTGACTGGCTGGTGAGCCCCCTGAACATGGTTAGCCCTGCCCTGTCCTGTCTTGTCCTGTCCTGTCCCAGCTCAGGGTTACTAGTTGCCTAATTCTCCTTTTACTTGAGTTCTGTGGATCAGAACTCAGTACCTCAGGCTTCCACAGCTACCACATTACTCATTTGGCCATAGCCTCAGTCCTTGAGCAACTTTAAAGACAACTTCAGATACCATCTTTAAAATACTGTATTTAGTAGCTTTACTCAGAAGGAATGCCCTTTAAGGTAGATGACTTCTCTACTTACTGAACAAAAGAAACCATATATATATAATTTTAAAAGCATGTATTTTGTAGCATTAGACCTCTACTAGGAATAAAATCCCCAAGGAGCATAAATTCATTGAAGTTTTCAGATATTATTCCTTACTTTTATTATCCAGGCTCTTTCTTGCTAACATTTTAACTGTACAGTTGAGAGGCTGGGAAATTGGGCAGAAAATAGCTACTGAGGGCTTGAAAACTGATCAGAGCTTTATGTCAGCCTCATGAGACTAATAAGCAAAAACTGGAATTCAGACATTTAATGAACTAGGGACTTTGCGGCCTCAAGATCCTGGATAGGAACACAGATCAGAGATTCCCAGTTGAAGACAGCCTCTTCTTTTCACTTGGAGCCGTTCACTGTTTCGTGAGTTTGAAATGACAAGATGAATAACTAAGCAGAACTTCTAAGAATATAAAATCCACTAGCAACTTATTTGTACCAAGAAGATACACACAAGAGTAGTATCACCAAAGTGGATGGGGAGTGCTAAAATTCCAGGCATTCATGCAGCTATAACCCTATGTCTTGTGACCATGGCTTGCTTTTCTGTCTTCCTATAATTAATTTTGATTTCCTAAGCCCTGAAAGCCTCCCTCTATCTTGATATCTCTGCTATCCTCTTCCTAAACTCTAAACCAAATTAAGTTGATTAACTATTAATGACCAACCAGACATTAAAGAAAAACTCTAAAAAGAGCATTCGTATTCAGCTTGTGCAAAACTTCATGAAAATAGAGAAACTATATTGCTTCCAGTGTTAAAATGAGCTAATTTAAAAATTTTGAATTTATTTACAAACAAGTGTAATAATATAATAAATGTTATTAGATAGCTAAATATAAATACATTATTATGGAATTAAAAAATAGAATAAATATAATTTTATATCATATAGTTCATGACATCAAATCCAAACATATTATGGAACTGTTAGAAATAAATGTACTTCATGAATACATTTGAGAATCTTAAACTAAATATTTATGAACAAAAGATTGCTAGCACTTACTTAAAACATATTACACACCAAGACCAATGTTTTCCTGGAATACTCAAGATGGTTTTAGCATATGGAATTTGACTAATCTAATACATAATTAACAAAATTAAAGTTTTAAAGCTGACTATTCTAATGGAAATAAAAGCAGGTATGACAAAGAACTAGACACTCTATAATGATTTAAGACATTTAACAGAATAGACACAGGATAAAGTTTCCTCAAACAGTGGTCATGGAAAACAGTACAGCATGATAATTAATGGAGAAACATGGAATTCTCACTACTAAATATGATAAAGAATTTAAGAAATCCATTGTCATCACTTCCATTCTACATTTTTCAGAGATTCTATTCATGATGCTGAGTTAAAAAAAATAAGATTAATAGAATTGATATCAACCACAAGGAAACAAAAATACATTTATAGTCATATAACATAATCTTCCAAATAAAGAGAAGCTCCAAAAATTGAAAAACATGTTAGCCTTAACAAAGGTGTTTTAAAAGGGTGCAGTGAATGTTATCAGCCTCAATCCACCGCATGCAGGATAGATGTGCTCTAGTACTTTATAAGGCTGTATGAAGTGCTAAAGGTAGAACACTTAAGTTGACAATAATTTCTTCTCAGAAGTGCCACTTGAAACATCACTTCTTTATCCAAGCCAAATGTTGGCATTTGAAACCCATCAGTCCATTTTCAATTTCAAGGGTTCACTGCCTTGGGGAGTAGTGTTTTAAAAGTAGACAAAATATGACAAAAAAAGCAGCCACAAAGAAAATGTAGGAAATTGACAGCTCTTACACATTCTTTGAAAATCTTGGCCACAACAATAACACCATGCTTAAACTTTTCTCCTGTTTGTTTTGTATTAACTTTGTTTGCTTTGATGTATATTACTTTATTATAATTGTTAGGTGTCTGTTTTTAAAATTAATTAATTAATTTACTTTACATCTCAACCACAGTTTCCTCTCCTTTCTACCTAGTCCTTTGTTCACTTCTTCCAATCCACTTCCATTTCCTTTCTGTTCTTAAAATGGGAGACTTCCCATATCAACTTACCTTGCCATATCAAGTTGCAATACTGCTAGGCACATATTCAACTACTGAGGATACACAATGCAACCCAGTAGGGTGAAAGCATCCCAAATCTATGCAACATAGTGAGAGAAGGCTTCTGCTTCAACTATTAGGAATCCCACATGAAGACCAAGCTGCACAACCATTACATGATTGCAGAGGGCCTAGCTCAGTCCCATGTATGTTCCCAGGTTGGCTGTTCAGACCCTGTGGCCTCTGCGGGCCTGGTTTAGTATACTCTGTAGGTTTACTTGTGGTTCCCTTAACCCTTCTGGCTACTAAAATCCTTCCTTCCCTTATTCCAAAGTATTCCCCAAACTCAGACTAAAGTTTGGCCTCTGCATCTGTTTCCATCAGTTGCTGGATGAAGCTTCTCCTATGACAGTTATGCTAAGCTCTTGTCTGCAAGTATGGCAGAATAGCATTAACAGTGTCAAGGTGTGCTCCCTCTCATGGCATGGGTCTCAAGCTAGAAACGTCATTGGTTGACCATCCCATCAATTTCTTCACCATCTGTACCCCTGCATATCTTGTAGGCAAGACAAATGTAGGTTAAAAGTTTTGTGGCTTGGTTGTTGACCCATCTCCTCCTTTGTTTTATGTTTTTTAAAATATTTTTATTACATATTTTCCTCAATTACTTTTACATTTCCAATGCTATCCCAAAAGTCCCCCATACCCTCCCCACCACTTCCCTACCCAACCCTTCCCATCTCCTCCTTATAAGTTTTGTCTGGTTACAGGAGATGGGTCGGTCTCCATATACCCCATTGCTAGGAGTTGTAAATAGGACCACTGTCATGGATTTCTTTAAATTCCCATTGTATTAGGTTTCTAGCTCATCCAAGAGATGCTCTCCAACCACCAGTTCCAATTGTATCTCCCAGAAGTTTTTCCTCCATTATCACCCCACCTGATCCTTCCAGTTTCCATCCTCACCCCACACAAATTCACACCCCTCCTCCTGTCCACCCATGATGTTTATTCTATATCCCATTCCTAGTGAGATTCACATGTACCCTGTTACTTAGCTTCTTTGTGTTTGTGAACCATAGCATGGTAACCTTTTACTTGATAACTAATATCCTCTTATAAGTGCATACATCTGAGTTACCTCACTCAGGATGATATCTTCTAGTTCCATCCATTTGCTGAAAATTTCATGTCATTGCTTTTAATAGTTGAGTAATACTCCATAATGTAATGTACCATATCTTCTTTATCCATTCTTTGAGGGAAATCTAGTTTGTTTCCAGTTTCTTGCTATAGGAATAAAGTTGCTAATGACAATGGTGAGCAAGTGACCTTGTAGTATGGTCAAGCATCATTTGGATATATGTACAGGAGTGACATAGTTGAGGGTCTTGAGGTAAATCAATACCAATTTTTTTTCTGTTAAACCTCCAAATTGATTTCTAAAGTGACTGTACAAGTTTCTACTCCCACCAGCAGTAGAGGAGTATTCTCCCTTTTCCAAATCCTTGCTATCATGAGCAGTTGCTTGAGTTTTTGATCTTAGCTATCTGACAGCTATTAGAGGGAATCTCATAGTCATTTGCATTTGCATTTCCCTGATTGTTAATGATGTTGAACATTTCTTTAAGTGCTTCTCAGCCATTAGATATTCCTCTATAGAGAATTCTTTGTTTAGATCTGTGCCCTATTTTTTAATTGGTATGTTTGGTTTTTAAGGTCAAAGAGAGAGAAAGTGTGAAGATTTGTATGAAAAGACATGTGTGGAGGACTTGGGAGGAGCTATGTAGAGGAACTGTGATAAGAATATCTTGTATGAAAATATATGTTCAATAAAAAAGAAAAAATAAATAAGATATACAATAAAATATACATCTACTATTCTGTTTGATAATAAGAGACTGAATTATTTCCCTTTAATACAAGGAACAAACCCAGGAATATATACTTTCACTAATTCAGTTCAGTTCTAAAGTAAATCTTTTTATAGCAGTGAGACAAGAAATAAAAGAATAAAACATATAGATTGGAATGGAAGAAATATATTTATAGACAGCATGAACACCTTTGAATAGAAGTCAGCAAAATTTAGGAAATAACCAATATAAAAATGAATAAATTTTGTTGGATGAAACCAATCTATTTTTCAATAGAAGAAAAATATAAATAAATAAAAAGAAACTTTTAAAAATCGATTTTAAAAGGGAATAATAGATTAGTATATGAAAATATATTTTCTTGCTTAATAGGAAAAATACACAATTTAATAAAACATATAACCAAGAATAACATCCAGTCATTAAGTTGGGAAAATAGGTGACAAGCTTTATTTTCTGAAAACTTACAAAAGTTGCCAAGAGAGGCTAAAGAACACATAAAATTTAAACATGGCTATGGTTTTCCAGATGAAATATTAAGAACCTCATTTTTATAAATTGTATCTCTACAATTTTTTATTTCTCAGGGTTCTCTAAAATAACAGAACTAATTATACATATATATATATACATATATATATATGCATATACATACATATATATACATACGTATATATACATACACACATACACACACACCCCCATATATATATATATATATATACATATATATGTATATATGTATATATATATTAGAGTGGCTTAGAGGCTGGACTCCAGCTAGTTCAACAATGACTGTCTCCAGACAGAATGGTCACAAATCTTATAGTTGTTCAGTCCACTAGACTATAGGTCTCAGAAGATCCATTCTGATGCTGGAGTTCTGGGGAATTCCTAAAGGGATATTGTTCACTAGTCTACATTGGAATCCCAGAGTACTAATGTAGTAAGTTCTAGTTCCAGGAAAGGAATGCCTCAGCAAGAGGATAGATAAACTTGCAGTGAATAAAAGCAAGTAAAAACAAGCAACAAGCATGATTTTTTTCCCATTGGATATATATTTTTTAATTTACATTTCAAATGTTATCCCCTTTTGAGGTCTCCCCTTCAGAAACCCCATATCCCATTCCTCTTCTCCCTGTTTCTATGGGGGTGCTTCCCCACTCCCCCACCAACTCCCACCTTCCTGCCCTGTCATTACCCTAGACTTGGACATTGAACACCCTCAGGCCCAAGGGCCGCTCTTCCCACTGATGTCCAACTAGGCAATCCTCTGCCACGTATTTGGCCAGAGTCTTGGGTCCCTCCATATGTACTCTTTGGTTGGTGGTCCACTCTCCGGGACCTCTGGGGGGGGGTCTGGTCAGTTGACACTGTTACTGCCCCCTTAGGGCTGCAAATTCGCTCAGCTCCTTCAGTTCCTTCTCCAACTCCTCCTTTGGGAATGGTTGGCTGTGAGCATCCAACTCTGTATTTGTCAGGCTCTTGCAGGACCTCCTAGAAGATAGCCATTTCAGGCACTTTCCAGCATCCACAACAGTGTCTGGGGTTAGTGGCTGAATATGGGACGGATCCCCAGGTGGGGCAGTCTCTGGGTGGTCTTTCCTTCAGTCTCTGCTCCATACTTTGTCTCCATATTTCCTCCTGTGAGTCTTTTGTTCCCCCTTCAAAGAAGCACTAAAGCATTCACCCTTTGGTCTTTTTCCTTGAGCTTCGTATGGTCTGTGAATTGTATCTTGGGTATTCTGAACTTTTGGGCTAATATCCACTTATTAGTGAGTGCATACCAAGTGTGTTCTTTTAAAATGCAATTTTATGTAGACTGAAACAAACAAACAAACAAGCAAACTAACTAACAAAATGTGGTCTAGACTTAGAGCAACTTCCCACTTCTAATGATCTAAAGAAAGAAAATCCCTCACAGATGTACCCAGCTACTGATTCCAGTTGTAGTCAGGTTGACAACAAAGATCAGCCATCATACTGGTCAACAATATTAGCTGACATCTACCAGATATTGAGTTGTACATATTAGCTCAAAGCATGAATCATTCTTTTTAAAATTTATTTTTTAACAACTTCTCATAGTCATATATTTTATCCTATTGGTGCATATATGTACCAGTCTTCTCTCCTACCCTCCCTCACTATCTCTGGAATCTTTCTTTTTCGCAGCAATCATCTTTCTACTTTCATTTATTTTCTTTTCTCCAATTTGAAATCACACATGAATCTATATATGTGATGTGAGTATGTGTACTTGAGAGCAGATTCCCATGAACTTCAGATACTTTAGTTGGTTCTTATGCTGGACTTATAGATATTATGAGCAAGTAGAGAAGAATTCTTGGAACTTAACTGGGGTACCCTACTCTGCAAGAACAAGATGTGGTTTTAACTGCAAGCCATCTCTTAAGTCCCTATTTCATTTACTTCCAGCCCACTGAATTTAATTAGAATTGGTAATTTACCAGTGGAAGTATATTTTCATAAAAAATAAAAATCCTTTCTTGCAGATATTGACAATTGCTTTTGATATAGGACTGCAGCCTTATGAGCCACTATGACATCCATGTTGGAACATTGAACAGCTTGTTCTTTTTTAATAACCATAGTTTCTAGCCTAAGGTCATGGGTGAATAAATAACCTTGACGCATGCAGAAGACAGAATTCCATATCACTTTTGCCCATTCTCTGACTCATAGATTCTTTACAGTCTCTATCCCTTGATGTTTCCTGTGCTTTTGGATGGCGGGCTATAAAGATGTTGACTTTAAGGGTGAGTATTAAATAAACATTCTCAGCACTTGGACCAGTTGAGACATTGCATTAAATGCTACCCACAGGGGATAAAATCTTTTCCTATGAAGGTCATGATCAACACTAATATTTAGAGAAAATTTCTGGCACTTCTGCAATGCTTAAACATGAGGTTCTCAAGTTCCTCTAACTCTAGTAGGCTCTACTTTTTGATGAGGTAGAGAGGAATAAGTAGGAAACACTGGTGAATGTGGGTTTGTGTTCACTGAGATTCTGGCAAGTACTGAAGAGATATTAGAAGTAACTCCTAATTTTTCCCCACAACATTATGTACCCCTTCTTGTCTCAGACTTTCATTTTGCTTTTGAAAAGCAATAAAATTTAAAGAAGTGTTGTCACTCCAAAATAAAAACTTATTACATAGCCATACTAATTAAGAGAGATTTATTGCTATAACAACATCTAAATAGATCAAACTTTGAGAGTCATGCGTAAAATAGTTACTTTTATGTATGAGCAGATTATATTTAGGGATATATATGTACATACATATATACATACATAGTTGGGCAGTGGTGGTGCATTCCTTTAATCCAGGCACTTGAGAGGCAGAGGCAGAGGCAGGCAGATTTCTGAGTTCGAGGCCAGCCTGGTCTACAGAGTGAGTTTCAGGACAGCCATTGCTACTCAGAGAAACCCTGTCTTGAGAAAAAAAAAAAAAAAAAAAAAAAAACACAAAAATCCCTTAAAGAATTACAACCAAACAGGTGAAGGAATTGAACAAAACCATCCAGGATCTAAAAACAGAATTACAAACAATAAAGAAGGGAGACAACCCTAGAAATAGAAAACCTAGGAAAAAGATCAGGAGTCATGGTTGTAAGCATCACCAACATAATACAAGCAATAGAAGAAAGAATCTCAGGTGCAGAAGATAACATAAAAAGCATCAACACAGCAGACAAAGAAAATGAAAAATGGAAAAAAGCTCCTAACCCAAAACATCCAGAAAATCCAAGAAACAATGAAAAGACCAAACAGGGATAATAGGTATAGAAGAGAGTGAAGATTCCCAACATAAAGAACGAGTAAATATCTTCAACAAATTATAGAAGAAAACTTCCTTAACCTAAAGAAAGAGATGCCCATGAACATATAAGAAGCCTGCTAAACTCCAAATAGATTGGAGCAGAAAAGAAATTCCTCCTGTCCCATAATAGTCAAAACACCAAATGCACAAAATGAAAAAAATAAAAACAGTAAGGGAAAATGGTCAAGTAATGTATAAAGGCAGACCTATTAGAAATACACCAGACTTCTCACCAGAGAGGATGAAAGCAAGAAGATCCTGGGCAGATCTCATACAAACCCTAAAAGAACAGAAATTCCAGTGCAGGCTACTATACCCAGCAAAACTTTCAATTACCATAGATGGAGAAACCAAGATATTCCACGACAAAAACAAATATACACAATATCTTTCCACAAATCCTGTCCTACAAAGGACAATCGATGGAAAAAAAAAAAAAAAAAAACAAGACAAGGAGAAAAACTACACAATAGAACACACAGAAAGTAATCTTCTTTCAGCAAACCCAAAAGAAGATAGCCACACAAACATAAAAATAACATCAAAAATAAAAGAAAGCAACAATCACTATTCCTCAATAGCTCTTAACAACAAAGGACTCAACTCCCCAATAAAAAGACATAGAATAAGAGACTGGATATATAAACAGTACCCAGCATTTTGCTGCAAGCAGAAAACTTACCTCAGTGTCAAAGACAAACACTTCCTCAGAGTAAAGGGCTGGAAAACAATTTTCCAAGCAAATGGTCCCAAATGGAAACAAGCTAGAATAGCCATTCTAATATCAGATAAAATTGATTTTAAACCGAAACTCATCAAAAAAGATAAGGAAGGACACTTCACACAGATCAAAGGAAAAAAATCTGTCAAGACCAACTCTGAATTAGGAACATCTATGCTTCAAATGCAAGGGCTCCCAAAATGCATTAAAGAATTTTACTAAAGCTCAAAGCACACATTGCACCTCACACAATAATAGTGTGAGACTTCAGCACCCCACTTCTGTCACTGGGCAGATCATGGAATCACAAACTAAACAGAGAGACAGTGAAGCTAATAGAAGTTATGGACCAAATGGATCTAACAGATATCTGTAGAACAAAATCAAGCGAATACATTTTCTTCTCAGCAACTCATGGCATTTTCTCCAAAATAGACCATTTAATCAGTCACAAAACAGGCCTCAGCAGATATAGGAAGATTGAAATAATCCCATGCATCATAGCAGATCACCATGGAAGAAGGCTGGTCTCCAATAAACAAAAACTACAGAAAGCCCAGATACACGTGGAAACTGGACAATGCTCTACTCAATGATATCTTGTTCAAGGGGGAAATCAAGGAAGAAATTAAAGACTTTCTAAAATTTAATGAAAATGAAGGCACAACACACCAAAACTTATGGGACATAAGGCAAACTCATAGCTCTGAGTGCCTCCAAAAAGAAATTGGAGAGAGCATATACTAGCAGCTTGATAGAACACCTGAAATCTCTAGAACAAAAAGAAGCAAATAGACCCAAGAGGAATAGGAGTCAGGAAATAATCAAACTCAAGCTGAAATCAATCATGTTGAAACAAAAAGAACTACAAAAAGAATCAACAAAACCAGGATATGGTTCTTTGAGAAAATCAACAAGATAGCTAAATCCTTAGCCAGACTAACCAGAAGGCGCAGAGACAAATTAACAAGATCAGAAATGAAAAGGGAAACATAACAACAGAAACCTTGGAAAAAAAAATCATCAGATCCTACTACAAAAGCCTATACCCAACAAAACTTGGAAATCTGGAGAAAATGAACAGTTTCTATACAGAGACCTGGTACCAAAGTGAAATCAGGATTAGATAAGGCATCTGGACAGTTCCATAACCCCTAAAGAAATAGAAACAGTCATTAAAAGTCTCCCAACCAAAAAATCCCAGGACAGATGAGTTAGTGCAAAATTCTATCAGACCTTCAAAGAAGACCTAGTATAATACTCTTCAAAGTATTCCACAAAATAGAAACATAAAGAACACTGCCCAATTCATTCTCTGAAGCCACAGTTAAGCTGATATAAAAACCTCACAAAGATACAACATAGAAAGAGAATTTGAGACCAATTTCCTTTATAAATATTGATGTAAAAATATTCAATAAAATTCTCACAAAACAAATCCAAGAACACATCAAAGCAATCATTCACCACAATCAAGTAGGCTTCATCCTAGGGACGCAGGGATGATTCAATAAATGGAAACCCATCACTGGAATCCACTGCACAAACAAACTCAAAGTTAAAAAACAAACAAACAAAAATCAACCAAACAAACAAAGAACACATGATCATTTCATCAGATGTTAAAAAATGATTTGACAAAACTCAACATCCCTTCATGTTAAAAGTCTTTGAAAAATCAGAAACACAGGCCTGTACCTAAACATAGTGAAAGCAATATACAGTAAACTCGTAGCCTACATCAAACTAAATGAAGACTTGAATCAATCCCACTAAAATCAGGGACTAGACAAGGCAGCACACTCTCTCCTACCTATTCAATATATTGCTTGATGTCTTAGCTAGAGCAACTAGATAATAAAAGCAGGTCAAAGGGATGCAAACTGGAAAGGAAGAAGTTAAAATATCAATATTTGCAGATGTTATGATAGCATCTAAATGACCCCCCAAAACTCCACCAGATAACTCCTACAACTGATAAACAACTTCAGCAAATTGGCTGGATATAATTAACTCAAACAAATCAGTATCCTTTCTATACTCAAAGGATAAACAGGCTGAGAAAGAAATCAGGGAAAGGACACCCTTCACAATAGTCACAAACAATAGAAAGTATCTTGGTGTCACTCTCACTAAACAAGTAAAAAATCTGTATGACAAGAAATTCAAGTCTCTGAAGAAAGAAATCGCGAAGACCTCAGAAGTTGGAAAGATATCCCATGCTCGCGGATTGGCAGGACTGATGTAATAAAAATGGGCATCTTGCCAAAAGCCATCTACACATTCAATGCAAGCTCCATCAATATTTCAACTTAATTCTTCATAGAGTTAGAAAGAGCAATTCTCAAATGCATTTGGAATAACAAAAAACTCAGGAATAAAACTCAACAATAAAAGCAATTCTATGGGAATCAGCAGCCTTGATCTCAAATATGAGATCTACAGAGCAAGAGTTATATAAACTGCATAGTATTGGTACAGAGACAAGCAGGTCGATCAATGGAACAGAACTGAAGACCCATAAATGAACCAACTCACCTAGGGTCACTTGATCTTTGACAAAGGAGCTAAATCCATCCAGTGGAAAAAGTCAATATTATCAAAAATGGTGCTTGTTCAACTGGAGGTCAGCATGTAGCTGAATATAAATTAATACATTCTTATCTACCTGTACAAAGCTTAAGTCCAAGTTAATCAAGGAACTCCACATAAAACCAGATAACTGAATCTAATAGAAGAAAAATTGGGGAAAGACTTCCAACACATGGGCACAGGAGAAAAGTTCCTGAACAGAACACCAATGGCTTATGCTCTAAGATTAAGAATTGGCAAATGGGTACATATTGTGTGAGTTCCTTTGTGATTGTGTTACCTCACTCAGGATGATGCCCTCCAGGTCCATCCATTTGGCTAGGAATTTCATAAATTCATTCTTTTTAATAGCTGAGTAGTACTCCATTGTGTAAATGTACCACATTTTCTTTATCCATTCCTCTGTTGAGGGGCATCTGGGTTCTTTCCAGCTTCTGGCTATTATAAATAAGGCGGCTATGAACATAGTGGAGCATGTGTCCTTCTTACCGGTTGGGACATCTTCTGGATATATGCTCAGGAGAGGTATTGCTGGATCCTCCAGTAGTACTATGTCCAATTTTCTAAGGAACCGCCAGACTGATTTCCAGAGTGGGTGTACAAGCTTGCAATCCCACTAACAATGGAGGACTATTCCTCTTTCTCCACATCCTCGCCAGCATCTGCTGTCACCTGAATTTTTCATGTTAGCCATTCTGACTGGTGTGAGGTGGAATCTCAGGGTTGTTTTGATTTGCATTTCCCTGGTGATTAAGGAAATATGGAAACAAAGTATGGAGCAGAGACTGAAAAAAAGGCTGCCTCACCTGCGGATCCATCTCATATACAGCCACCAAACCTGGACGCTATTTTGAATGTGAGGAAGTGCTTGCTGATGGAAGCCTGTATGGCTATCTCCTGAGATGCTCTGCCAGAGTTTGACAAATACAGAGATGGAGCTCAGGATCTCAGACGGAGGAGTTGGAGAAGGGACTGAAGGAGCTGAGGGTGTTTGCAGCCCTGTGGAGAGAGCAACAGTGTCAACAGGCCAGACCCGAGGAGCTCCCCAGGATTGGACCATCAATCAAAGAATACACATGGAGTAACCCATGGCGCTGGCCACATATGTAGCAGAGGATGGCATTGTTGGACACCAGTGGGAAGATAGGCCCATGTGCCTGAGGATGTTCAATGCCCTAGTGTAAGGGAATGCCAGGGAGGAAAGATGGGAGTGAGTGGGTGGGGGAGCACCCTCATAGATTCAGGGTGCAGGGATGGGATAGGGAGTTTCCAAAGGGGAGACCTGAAAACTAGAAAACATTTGAAATGTAAATAAAGAAAATAATCAATAAAAAAATCTCAAAATTTAAATAAAAGTGATAAAACATACCAAGTATATGAACAGACATGCTAGTAGAGAAGAGACATTTTTTAGGTAAGTTTGCAAATGCATATGTGACATCATCATGGGTCTCAAAAGAAAAAATTTAAACCTAGCAAAGATACAGTTTAATAAAGTACTGGCGCATGTATATGACAGGTTTAGGGGAATATGAATTGAGTTGAACTCCCAAACACTAGGGACTTAGTCATTTTGCAGATATGTGCTAGTTTTCTAGTTTTCGTTGTGATAAATGTAGGAGTATACAGGAATCCACATAGATGAAGGACAGTCTTGCAGTCTTGAATGTTATTTTTTACGGGATGCATCTTCCCCCTATTTTTTGAGACAAGGTCTAGAAATCACCTAGTTTGGGTAGCTGATATGAAAGCACCAAGTATGTACCTACTTCCTTCTTCCTGGAGCTTTGGAATTGTCAGCATGCTAGTGTGCCTTTATATACATTCTGGGGACAAATTTCAGGGTTTCCTGATGTCTAGGCCAGCACCCCAATTTCAATAAACCTATTTCCCTACCCCAAGTCTGTAAATTCTGATACATATTTGTAATTGTTTGTGTTGGTTTGAGGTCTTGTGGGATTTCCCCCATCCACTTTAGCATGTTCATTGGTGTCCCTGATATAAAATGGAAGTTATGAGAAGTGATTTTCCCCAAGGAAGAGCATGACAATTGTTTCTGTAGTGCCAAATGGTCAGCTCTGAAAACACATACTGGCAACATTATATGGGCTGAATGGGCTATAATTAAAAATATGTATGCAATACCAATTAGTGAAGAAAGGAGTCATAAATTTGAAGGAAGCCTGGGAAGTTTTGAAGGGAGGAGAAGAAAGGGAGAAATGTAACTATAATAAAATCTCAAAAATATTTTTTAAAAAAGAAAAATTATAGGATATGACATCATCATTTCATTCCCACATTTTAGTTTAAGTGAGCTGAGACTACTCAAGGAAGCTAGTCTATTGATACAACATCTTCACTTTCAATAACCCCATCAGAAACCTAGCTTAATGTCACTAAGTAAATGGATAAACCATGATATGTAATGAAAAGGAATGCTAAATGGCTCAGCAATATACACAGTAAATTATTTATATCAGTACAGGTGTGGATGTCTTATAATCATGGTACACAGAGACCTATAATACATAAAAAACATAAAAACATTGTTTGATTGCATTCATACACTTTTCTTTATAAAATGAAAACTAGCCTAGTGGATGAGGCATTGAGCCAAAAGTAATAGATCACCAAATTTTAGAAGAAAACATTGGAAGTAATGGATATGTAAACATGCATGTGGTGATATGCGAATACACACAAGTCAACATTAGTCAAATTATGATTTTATGACGGTTATACCACAACCAAGAACAACTCAAACAAAATAATAGTAGGAATAATAATAATAATAATAATAATGATAAACCTAATATCATGTCTGTCAAGTAGAGACTTATGGAAACCTAAACTTTTTATGATATCATTTAAATTTTTTCTATTATTTGAAGACTTGAGTTTTTGTTCTTTTTTTTAATTGCCTTAAACTGTTCCCTACAATCCCTATGCTTATACACTTGAAGCACACTTAAAAATAATGTGCAAACAAATTACAGCAAGAGCTTTATCATTTTGTCAATATCACACCATAAAACAAAATGTGCAAGCAGGTGGAAAGGTTTTAATGGTTCTTCAGAAAGTATGTGTATAAAAAAAAAGCTCAAAGCCTTATTATTATAAAATTATAGAAGTACATGCACTTATACAGCTATATCATAATGAAATATGCTACTCATTTACATTGAAGAGTATTGAATATTTTCCTCCCTTAGTTTAGCCGGTCTGAGACAATTTTCTAGCTATTTTGTTTTACCCCACATTAAAGTAATCTACAAAAATGTACACTTAGAATTTTATGCTAAAAATCTATAAACTTTGCACATAAAAGCAATTACAGTAGCAATTTCTTTAACAAAACCCTACAGCATGTGAGTCATATGACTTTCCTCAAACAGATGGCGTTAGAGCTAATAGCTTCCAGAATATATAATATTCTCTCTGGAAATATGCCACAAATAAATATGAAATTTCATTTATTTATTTAGGTGTATGGGAGGAGTAATGTTGTGTGTATGTGTGTGTTTGTGTGTGTGTGTGTGTGTGTGTGTGAGAGAGAGAGAGAGAGAGAGAGAGAAAGAGCGAGAGAGAGAAAGTTATGTGTGTAGGGTTTGGTATATGTTTTGTAGTGTGCATGTATGTATGTGTGTGTATTGTGCGCCTGTGAGTTTGTGTGGTTTATTTATAGGTAGAGTGATTGTATGTATAGGATATGTATGTGTGTTTGTGTTATGTATGTACATGTGTGTGGTGTGTGCATGTGGTGTGTATGGTATGTATATATATATGTGTGTGTGTGTGTGTGTGTGTGTGTGTGTGTGTGTGTGACTTTGGTGTGTGTGTGGTGAATTTGTGGTGTGTATGGGCTATTTTTATGAATGGGCTATGTATATATGCAATGTGTGTGTGTGTGTGTGTGTGAGTGTGCATGTGTTAGAGAATAAACTGCAGGAATAGTTACCTCTTTCCACAGGGATCTTGGAGATTCAACTCAGTTTATCAGGATTAGCAGAACATACCTTTACCTGCCAAACCATCTTCCCAATTTTATGTGGTTTCTTTTTCCTTTTTAGTGGCAGGTGACTGTCCTATAACATGATTATAAAGAGTTTTTAGTAGAAAATATCATGACCCTTCACTAATTGACTTCATCTGGTATCTAAAAAGATGACACCCCAATTCTCTTTAAAATAAAAAAAGGAAGAAAGAAAGAAAGAAAGAAAGAACGGACAGACGGAAGGAAGGAAGGAAGGAAGGAAGGAAGGAAGGAAGAAAGGAAGGAAGAAATATAGCACAAAAGTTACCCTGGGTAATTTTATACATTCACTAAAATGTATAACTATCAAAATAAGTGTATTTATTATCAGTAATAATAATTAGTATTTTTCAAGATATGATCTATGTTCTTCCTAGGCATTGATTCTCTTGCTCCTCGTTAAACCATATTGTAGTGAGCAGAAACCATGTTATTTCAAACTCAGCAGAACCAATGTTTGACCAGGGAAATCAGTGTAAGGATCTATAAGCAGTACACTTATATTCTCCATACTCAGTTCATATGTTCAAAGCCCTAGCCATTTCTTATTGTAGTAAATTTTCTTATCAATGGCCATTATTTTAGATACAGTTTGTAAGTATGAAAAGTGGTCCAATAATAAATATAAAATTGTGAAGTTTCCAGGCAGATATACACAGGGAGAAGACAGCATGAATAAGAGGCAGAGCCTGTGATAAAACAACAGAGGCCAGGAATCACCACAGCTAAAAGGAAAATTGCCAGGTCAGAGGATGAAGCAAATCAATCCCACCTACTTTGATGGCTCAGAAGCTATTTTTCCTGTGAATACCTTGATTTTACACTTCTAGATCCAGAAGCTAAGTCAATCGATTTCCGTCATTGAGTATCCTGGTTTAGATATTTGCCATGACCACTGGGGCAAGCAAGTTCAGGAATGCAGTGCAGACATCCAGCTCTGTAGTGTAATTTGGTGTATATTGCCATTACATGTGCACTGAATTGTAAGTTTGGTCCAAAAAGGCAAAGATCTGTGTTCTAAAACGGAGTCATAGAAAAAAGCCAGCAGCAAGTAATTATAGAGACAAGTGTGTAGATAGTTACTGCAGCAAATGTGATTCCTCAAATGAGTGAATATCTCAGTAGACATTGAGGAGGAAGAACACAATTCAAAAGTAGAGAGTGATGAAAGTCAAAGTTGCTTAAAAGAACTTCTCTTATTTTTCAAAAGTGTATAATATTTTTTTTTATCTCTGCACAAATCCTAAAATGATAGGAAGTCAAGTAAACAAATAAGAAATGAATTTTGTTGAAAAACCGGAACATGGATAGAGTCACAGTAAATTGCCTCTGTCACAAAATAGCCACCATAAATAACCTCACACATGACTGATTTAAGATTTTAGTTCAATTGCCCTGAAAAAGTCAATGGCCTCCTCAAATGCCTTACATCTAAAAAAATAACTTGCTCTGAGAAATCTGATGTTTCAAAAAAAAAAAAAAAAAAAAGTCACCACTAATACTTAGTTGTGCCAAAAAGAAGTATAAAAGCAATATAATGTTTTGGATTTCTTTTACTAAGCCTTGGGAAAGAAGCTATTATATGCTTTGTGAAAGTATTGGGTTGCTTTCTTTATAAGACAGGCCAATTGCTAAAAATTGGGAAGCACATCTCTGATGGGAATTTGAATAATGAACCTAGCCCGGTACCATAATGGGGTCTAGAAATGTGATAAGGACAACACAGCTGCAGCCTCTTAGAGAGAGTGATAAAAGGCATTGCTCATGCGCAAAAATACTGTTCCTAGTTAAAGTGCTATGGTAATGAGGCACTCACAACCCAGCACAGGGACTCTACAGCACCTGCCTTGATTCAGACATAAGAAAGAAGTCTCCAGCCTAATATTGAGCTATGTCTATGGGCTCCATTTCTTCCAGGCACTCCTAATCCTGTGCAGATCACAATCAACCCAGCATTCTTTCTTTGTAAGAAGTGCCTGCAGCTTTCCAAAGAACATACAGGTAGCATGCTGGTGGTCCCAGAGACTGTTGGCATCCTTTAAATCTTTTAGATATTGACCTGATGAAGGCTTTCTGTTGTGTCTTGGCTTCTATGACAAGTCTGCCTGGCCTCCAAGGCTATTTATTAAATACTTGACATAAACTTGGATCTGCTGTTATATCAAAGCTCCGGTATTATGCGTATCTGAAAATTGGCACCATTAGCTACTATATAAATGAAATGTACTTCCTGGAGCAGCAGGTAGAGAGGACCTGTTCCCACTTTCATTGTGCCCAAGAACCTTGTATACCATTTATTCTAAGGGTGTTGAGGAAAAACACTCTAGCACTGACGATTACCAGGTGCTGATGTTCCGCTGGCACCTCTTTGCTGTTGTCCCCAAGATTAAAGGCCCTTCCAGTGGCCCTCCCCTGAGTCCTCACCATGTTATTCTTCAATCTCAATAGCCAATAGACCCTCAAAAGTCTGGTATGTTTCCTAAGGAAGTTGTGGCAATTGAACACTTTTTCAGGAAAGGCTGGAAGAGTTGACCATACATGTTTGTCATGGTGACACATGCTCTTTTATTTCTAAGAAACCAGTCATAATTTCTCCTGACAAGAAATAAGCCAGGATATTACATTTGTTGAAACTAAAATACCTATTTTCTTTTCATCCATTTTTATTAACTTTATTTATATATTAAAAAATATCAATACTGACCATGATAGTTACTATCAATGTTTGGTTTCCTGAGACTTAGAAACATATTATAAAGAATCAGTAAAGCTCTCTAGTGTGCTTGTGTGTGACTATATTTTCAGAGATTAACTAAGTAGGCATGGATAACACATCTTATTCCATGTCACATAAGCTTAGGGAATGTGTAGAATTAAAGGTAAAAAGAGGATAAACAATCAAAATAAATATCTCCACGGAATATATCAAGCAGTACTCACACTGCTTCCTGGAAACCACATTGTGAACTGGTATATGCTACCATTACCCTCTTCAGCATAATGGACTGGGCCCTCTGAAGTCATGCACCTAAGTCTTTCCTTCTGTAACTTGATTTCTATAGCATGTGAAGCTTAGTCCTTATTGATGATTAAGTACAATTTTTATACATATTAGTACTTGAAAATCACAATTATCTGTTCCAGTCTGTCTCTCTGGCCTTCTTACCTATCTTGCTAATAAAAGACACATCCTCTTCTTAGACATTATGTAATATTGGATGCTGTTTTTCTCACTGATACCAAATGGGTCTAGTTGTATAGTAAACTCTTTTAGTACCATAGAGAGACAAGCTACTGTAAAGCTTTTCAAAAAGCTGTTATTTTCCCTTTTCTAGTACATTTCTCACTGCGTAGGCAAACAGAATGTTCCTTGGACTCACCAAGTAAATACATAAACAGCTACTGTGTATTTGATATCATATATAAACCTTATTAGCACTGCAACATTTCCCTGATACTTATGCTGCTGCTGCTGCTGCTGCTTCTTCTTCTTCTTCTTCTTCTTCTTCTTCTTCTTCTTCTTCTTCTTCTTCTTCTTCTTCTTCTTCTTCTTCTTCTTTTTTATTTCCTCTAGTCATCCTGGGTCATTTTGGAATCTACTAAGCCTGAAGTATGCCAAAACATTTTCTAAGCCCAACTGATTCATAACAAGAACATATTACAGAACTGGCTCTAGACTTTGCCTAGATAATAACCCGATACCCACGTGCAGGCTTTTTGTGTCATTTTCTTTCCTTTTTATTCAGTTTTCAACCCCTTCAAGTGTCACCCATACATATGGTTCTAGAAACCTGTTTTTATTATGTGTTAGCAAGTCCTTGCAGCTCATTTAATAGATAATTATTTTCTTTACTATCCACATTAAAAATATAAATTGAACTGAACATATGCTGATAGCTTTAAGTTTGGGCTGCTGTCCGGAAGAAAAGTGGTGAGAATAATATTAGAAAAAAAAAAGTTACCTTCTAAAATCTGTATGGGTATTCCTCCCATGATATTTAAAAGGAATTGAGGCAGAAATATCACCATTTTAAAAACAGGAAAACTGATTTTTTTTTCTGCGACCACTAGAATTCTAGAAACATTTCAAAGTCAAAATCTGTAGATTTTCTTTGTTACTGATAAGGACACTGATGGGGGAAATACTTCCGTTATAAGAGAGATCCTCTTTTAGTACTATGTCCAACTTTCTGATGAACCGCCAAACTGACTTCCAGATTGGTTGTACCAGCTTACAATCCCACCAGCAATGGAGTGTTCCTCTTTCTCCACATCCTCACCAGCATCTGATGTCACATGAATTTTTGATCTTAGTCATTCTTACTGGAGTGAGGTGGTATCTCAAGGTGGTTTTGATTTGCATTTCTCTGATGATGAAGGATGTTGAACATTTTTTCAGGTACTTCTCAGCCCTTCGTAATTCCTCACTTGAGAATTCTTTGTTTAGCTCTATACCTCACTTTTAAATGGGGTTATTTGAATTTCTGGAGTCCAGCTTCTTGAGCTCTTTGTATATATTGGATATTCTTCCACTGTCAGATTTAGGATTGGTAAAAATCCTTTCCCAATCTTTTGGTGGCCTTTTTGTCTTATTGACGATATCTTTTGCCTTACAGAAGCTTTGCAATTTCATGCAGTCCCATTTGTCAATTCTTGATCTTACAGCACAAGCCATTGCTGTTCTGTTTAGGAATTTTTCCCCAGTGCCCATGTCTTTGAGGCTTTTCTGCATTTTCTCCTCTATAAATTTCAGTGTCTCTGGTTTTATGTGGAGTTCTTTGATCCACTTAGACTTGAGCTTTGTACAGGGAGATAAGAATGGATCAATACTACCAGAAGTCCAGCAATACCACTCCTGGGCATATACCCAGAAGATGTTCCAACATGTAATAAGGACACATGCTCCACTCTGTTCACAGCAGCCTTATTTATAATACCCTGAAACTGGAAAGAACCCAGATGTCCCTCAACAGAGGAATGGATACAGAAAATGTGGTACATTTACACAATGGATACTACTAATCAGCTATTAAAAACAATGAATTTATGAAATTCTTGGGTAAATGTATGTATCTGGAGGATTTCATCCTGAGTGAGGTAACCCAGTCACAAAAAAAGTCACTTGATATGCACTCACTGATAAGTGTACATTAGCCCAGAAACTTAGAATACCCAAGATACAATTTGCAAAACACAAGAAAATCAAGAAGGAGGAAGAACAACATGTGGATAATTAATTCCTCCTTAGAATAGGGAACAAAACATCCATGGAAGGAGACACAGAGACAAAGTTTGGAGCTAAGACGAAAGGATGGACCATCCAGAGACTACTCCACCCGGGGATCCATTACATAATCAGCCACCAAATCCAGACACTATTGCATATGACAGCAAGATTTTGCTGAAAGGACCCTGATATAGCTGTCTCAAGTGAGGCTATGCCAGTGCCTGGCAAATACAGAAGTGGATGCTCACAGTCATCTATAGGATGGAACACAGGGTCCTCAATGGAGGAGCTAGAGAAATTACCCAAGGAGCTAAAGGGGTCTGCAACCCTATAGGTGGAACAACCATATGATCTAACCAGTACCCCCAGAGCTTGTGTCTCTAGCTGCATATGTATCAGAAGATGGCCTAGCTGGCCATCATTGGGAAGAGAGACCCCTTGGTCTTGCAAACTTTATATCCCCCAATACAGGGGAATGAATGACAGAGTCAAGAACTGGGAGTGGGTGGGTAGGGGAGCAGGGCAGGGGGAGGGTATAGGGAACTTTTGGGATAGCATTTGAAATGTAAATAAAGAAAACTATCTATCTATCTATCTATCTATCTATCTATCTCTCTCTCTCTCTCTCTCTCCATATATATATATATATATATATATATATATATATATATATATACCCATACAGAGGGATCCATGGCTCCAGATTCATATGTAGCAGAGGATGGCCTTGCCTGACAGTAATGGGAGGAGAAGCCCTGGGTCCTGAGGAGGTTTGATGCCCCAGCATAGGGGGATGCTGGAGTGGTGTGGCGGAGGAAAGGCTGGATGGGTGAATGAGCACCCTAATACAGACAAAGGGGAATGGAGAGGGCAAGTGTAGGATGAGGGAATTGGTGGAGAGGTAACCTAGAAGTGGGATATCATTTGAGATGTAAACAAATGGAAAGATTAATAAAACATAAAATACACTTAGGAAGGTTAACTCAAGTTCAAAAACAGCAAATACAATACTGTTCTATTTTTTCTTATGCATCTCATTTTTTATTTGTGTTTGTATGTATGTATATTTACACATGTTTGGGGCATATGTGTTTCTAAATCTATGAGATTCTGTGTTCATGGGTTTGTGTGCACACATTGTTTGTGGTTTGTGTGTATATCCAGTACCCCCAGAGCTTGTGTCTCTAGCTGCATGTGTATGTCTGCGTATATGAGTATACATATATACATGTATACTCCTGGTGACTATGTGATAAATCACATACAGACTATCTTCATCATCTTGTAGCTTATGTTTGAGAGAGACCTTAAAATCAATTGGCATAAAAAAAGATAAAGTAGAAAACGATTATATTTTGATGTAATATATAATGTATTATTTTTCAGATAATGTTTAATACTGTTTCACATAAAATTCAGCTGGGCTTATTATCAGACTGTGCTTTATTGTTGATTAATTCTGTGTCCTCTGAATTTTTTTTATAGAACACAAGAAATATATTACTTCAGTATCACTATAATTTACCTTTGAATTCTTAATTCCTATCAAGAATGACTTATAGGCATTCAGTTGTAGTTTATAATTTATTCCATATTTATTGATTTTCATTTATCGATTTTGATAATTGAAATGTTGAATTATCAAATTAGCATTTGTTGAATGATAGTTTTATTATAACATGTTGTGTATGAAATGTACATACTAGGAACTCAAAGTTAGAAAAACAAAGCAAAAGAAAGTAAGGTTAGGTTCTAGAATTAATGTGGTATAAAAATTTATACAGCCAGATGCAGATTTAGGAATGTACAGAGTAACATATGCTCATATGTTTGTATTGATAGCTTTTTTTTGTTAATGAGAACATTATATTTCTTATTGTTGCTTTCATTTTTGCATATAGAGAAATTTTAATCCACCAGCTTTGGTGCTCTGTCAAGTGATCATATCTAAAGACCTTCTATGTCTATATGATCTGGATGAAGAGCAGACATGCTCTGGATTACAGTATGATCTGGCTGGCCGTATCTTTAGTGTTCACATTTTTATACCTATGAAAATAAGGTTAGTCTGTGAAAGAAAGCAGACATGTTTGAAAATGAAGTCCAATTGAGGGGCAGTCAAAGTGACTAATCAGAAAACGATCTGACAGAATGAATCAGAGATAGGATACACCCAACTCATACAAGGACCACACAGAAAAGAGAGGGTACTCAAGAGCAAAGATGAGAAAAGGATGGTGGTATGGGGTGTAATGTATATGTATGGCAGATTTACAAACACAGGTGGCAGAGAGAACAAGCTAGACACAGGTGAAGACAGGAGTCATAGAATTGGAAGGAGCCAGAAGATTAAAACAGATTGCCAAAGTTAGTGTGAGTCCAGGCAGAGCAATTCAATCTGATGCTGAGAGAAGATGGATTGAATCAGTCATCTTGCAATATTAGAGAAGATGGAGGTTAGAAGCTTCCAAGCTTCTGTCTAGGGATAGTCAGAACAGAGCAAGAAATGTTCTGGGCTCTGTCTAAGGCATGCTTTTACACAGCTTGGTAAGGCTTTCATCTCTTCTTCTAAGGAAATAAAAGCACCATTTAAATTTACCACTTTACATATAGTGTTACTTAGATGAAGAAAGACACCCAGTAAGGATAACAAGTGTACAGTAATAAATTTTATCAGTACTTAATTGCTCTTGGAATTATTTATTTTTTTGTTTTGTTATATTTTACTGTTGTTTTTGCTTTATTTTGATTTTGGTTTTATTCAATTTTAGTACAAAAATTATTTTTCAGAGAAGTAGAGCAGATTGTTAATAAGTTTAAGCATCTCCTGGTTGATTAAATGATTGCCACAGAACTTTTCTGTTCAACAAGAGTAGAAAATGCAAAGAGATGAGAGAGTAAGTTGTCACTGAGTGATTTATATCTTCATTCCTTATCACCTCTACAGAGTGTCTCTACATTTCTCCTGTGAATTGAGGAAATGTGTAGAGCAGTTAAGATTTTGTGCAAGTACAACAGTTATCCTAACCCAAGAACCCCAGTGGAAGCCTAAAAACATGATTACTCCTGAAAGTTCTCAGTACTGTTGTTACTTTACATGCATATCTAATAATCTGAACCTAACACCTCCTCCCAATAGGTAACATGCTACAGACACAGCAGCCATCCTCTGGCACTACATGGAGGTGTGCAGTCTTTAGAAGGTGGCATGTATTGCCAAGAAGTTTAGCCACAGGAGCAGCTAGGGCACCTGGGTTTCTTACGAATGCCCCAGTTCTTTCTCTTTATTGCTGTTTACTAATAGGTTTCCCTAAAATTAGACTATTTAAGTCTTGAAACATTAACATTAAAAAGAAAACAGCCTATTCTGTTTTTTTTCCCTATATAAAATTGAGAATTGTTCTTTCCATGTTTTTGAAGAATTGTGCTGGAATTTTGATGGGGATTGCATTGAATCTGTAGATTGCTTTTGGTAGGATGATCATTTTTACTATGTTAATTTTACCAATCCATGAGCATCGGAGATCTCTCCATTTTCTGAGGTCATCTTCAATTTATATCTTGAGAGACTTGAAGTACTTGTCATACAGATCTTTCACTTGTTTGGTTAGAGTTACCCCAGGATGTTTTATACTATTTGTGACTATTCTGAAGGGTGTGGTTTCCCTAATTTGTATTAAGGAAGGCAGTGGGGACATCCTCTTGGAGATGTGGGAGAAACAATAGGATAAGGAATTGTCAGAGGATAGACCAGGAAGGTGATAACCACTGGACTGTAAAAAAAAGATTAAGGAATATTAATTTTAAAAATGAGAAAAATGAAAAAAATTCAAATAAAACAGACTTGTTCTTTTGGAATGTTCTACAATATAGCTTTGGATGAGATAAGATCTTTAAATTCCATTTGTTTTCCACTAATTTCATATTTAACCATAGAATACATCAACAAATCAGTTCGGAAACTTCCATTGAATATTCTAAAGCCAGGCTGTCTGCCAGCTCCCATAGAGCATTGGATAGCTTCAAGTCAGTTTTAGCTTTAGGAAATGTTAAGTTCCTGAATATGAATGAAGGCAGGAAGATTTTCTTAGGCAGCTTTCACATTGCCTTGGCTGTAGAATAACAATCACAGCTTAGGTCCTGAATTCAGTGTTTTTGGTAATGAATATGAGTGTTGTTTTAACTTGATTGCTCTGAGTTTATGGTGAAGGCAATCAACAATATACAACACTGAATGGGCCTATGAATAAAAATGCAATCTTACAGAGTGAAATTAATTTTTTGTAAAGAATGAAGTTCCCTAACTTATAAGTATTTAAACACTATAAAAACACGAGATTATAAAATACAAGACACTAATTAAGTAATATATAGAACATATATTTTTCAACATTGTTTAAAAATTATAAGAAATACTTGGTAAAATTGTGTATATTATCTGTCTAGTTAATATTTTAGGCTCACACAACTTAAAATGAAATATTATTAAAGGTTATATCTGTAAAATCCAATTAAAACATATTTAAATAATAATACAATGACGTCCTCAAAATTGCTTTAAATTTAAGAATGGAAAAGCATCTCAAAACGTTAGAGAAAAAGTTGCCTCACAAACAATTGTACGTTTTTCGTTTCTTAAAGAAATTATATTCAAATTTTTGCCTAAATAACATAGAAACTGGAAGACTCTCTCATGAAACCACAATATACATTAGTAAAGGTTAGATATTTTTATCCTATACCTCTTATATCCTGAAGTAAATTAATTTTTTCATTGTGAAATATTTTGGCATAAAAATAATTGAAATAAAATATTCTAGTGGGTCACCCTCAAGTCTTTGTCTTTATATTCCCTGAAATGTGGCTTTCTTTAGTAAAGGACTTTGTAAGGTCTTCTGGATAAAGGTGGAGATTCATATGTAACTAAGAAGAAATCTGATTATTTATTGACTTTGTTCTTTTATCTTATTTATCTAATTACTAATTATTTATCTGATAATTCCAAACTTTTGAAATAAAAAGACTACTCTTTTTGATAAGAATCAGTTTTACTATCTCTTCTATTTAACCATTTTAGCAAAAAGAACAGTGCTTTTTGCTGTCTAAATTGGCATTGGAAATAAGAAAAAATGGTATAACAATAAAAAGGTTAATGTGTTCATGGTGATTGCAAATGGCCGTACCCAGATATTTAATCATAGAGTCTTGAATTACTTAAGACTGGGAATTAAATGCAGATTTTCTTTGCCAGATTGTATCTTATAAAACAAGACATGTGAATTTTGATTGGAAAAAGGAAAGTCCAGAGCTGGAAGACGGCTCAATGATTAGGAGTACATACTGTTCTTGTAGAGGATATCTATTCAGTTCCCAGCACCCACATGAGGCACATTACAACTACCTCTAAAAATCCTGTATTCCAGGGATTAGATGTCTATAGACTCCACTGGCATCTGAATTTACATGCATGTCCCCAACTCAAATACACATGCACGCACAGAATTAAAATAAAAAAGACACCACTTAAAGAAACCTTAAAAACACTGGAAAGGTTCACGTCTTCAATTTCCATTGAACTAGTTGGCCAGTAACTGTTTTTGTATTCCAAGTATTAATATATGTTAGGTGGTTCTCCCAGAAGAAATAAAGTACAGAAATACTGCTGAAGCACCTGCCTCACAAACCCATACAAAAGTCTCCCAAGGTGCTGTGCTGTTTTCTCTTTGTTCCTCTTACCCATTGGTAATCACTGCTAATGGCTTTGAAAGGAGTGGTTCTCAACCATAAAGCTGCATCAAATACCTAGGAGAGTTTTGACAATGATGGACCCCACCTTATTTACGTAACCTGAGAAATTAGTGTCAAGATGAGGAGGTCTTACCTTTACACAGGTGGCTTTATGTCCAGCCAAAGAATAATGTGCTTAGTTAATGTTAGCATATTATAACTATACACATACCACAAAATATAAAATCATGAGCTCTGTTGTTTAATTTTGAGTATCTATGGTTCTTTTTTTCCTTAGCTTCTTTCTTTTTATGAGAAATTGTATATGGCGCTCCATATTTAAATGAAATGTCACATTAATTGGTTTGGACATTAGTAATGCCACGTTACTGTATATATCTGAGATGGAAGATAACATGTTGAAAATGTTTACTGGTTTCTTATTAACATAAGTAGAAGGAAGAAGAAAATGAGGCAATCAATCACACTCTGAATACATTCCCAAAATTATTGAAGCAGGTAATCTGAACACAGAGTCTAGAATCTGTTTTGTTTGTTTGTTTGTTTGTTTTTAAGTTTCCAGGTTGTTTAAATGTATACTAAAGTTTAATACACTGATTTTTAAAAACTACTATTTCTAAGCATTTAAGATGTCCCTATAAATTTGTATTTTTTATTATATGTTTAAAACTGAACCATGCAGAATTCTGAATTGGGGACAGAAAAACAGAAGATCGCATAACCCAAAGAATAAGTAATATTAATACTATCAATTGATTTTTTTTCCTGTGGGAACTCAGGATACTCCCATAACAGAGAAATTATCATTTAAAATTTAACATTTACATCTAAAATTAAACTAAAAATTCTCCAAATTTAAAATTTAAATGTAAAATTTAGAATTTAACTAAGCATTTTTAGAATTCTACAAATTTCATTAGGTAAATTTGTAAAAGTAAACTGTACATTATCATTTTTTGTGTATTCAATTTTTTTCTTTTTTTCCAATATTTATCAAAGTAACCTCAAGGTAAGTGAGGCAATGATATCAAACAGCATTCTTTAAAGTAAATGTATCCTCAGAGATAATGGGTTTAAATTCAGAAGAGAGAGAGAGAGAGAGAGAGAGAGAGAGAGACCTGGAAACTAAATTCCAAGTCAGATTCTTCCTACGGACTTTATTTTGGTTGATAAGCTCTTTATTAATTCTTCTTGTTGGCTATAACAAGATACTTTGATAACAACACTTTGATATTTTCTTAGGGATAAATGGAAAAATTGTTATAAAACATTCTGGTCAGTATTAACTTTATTTTTCACAAAAACCAGTAAGTTTAAATTGTCACACTGTTTGTTGCCCAAATCTATCCACGCAAGTCCATGATTGTATCTGATTACTTAGCATAGTTTAGGTGGCTTGAGTAGCTGTATCACCAAAAATCCCACTCTGCGGGCAGCAACCCGCAACCCAGTACCAAAGAGTTCCCTGTCCAACTTGCAGTCAGTTTGGCTGACTGAGGAGTTGCTCCTCCCACATCCGTCATTGATTACACAGCCTTGAACGGAGACTTTGTAAATCTTAAACAGTGAATTTCTTGAGTTTACTGAGTTTTATTAACATCCTAAGGCTTACAAATTTATCTTATTTTAATATCTATCTATCTATCTATCTATCTATCTATCTATCTATCTATCTACTTAGTGGTAATGATCTGTCAGCTCCCTCCAGGAGGAAACATTTTATTTGCAAGAAAGGAAGTATACAATCCCCATACTATATTCAACTTCTTTGAGAATAACAATTTTATTTACTTATTTGTTTGTTTGTTTGTTTATTTATTAAGATAGAACATGTGGTCGAAATCATGTGGTACATGTTGTGGCTGTTTGTGTGTGTGTTTTTTTTTGTTTTTTGTTTTTTGTTTTTTGTTGGCTTGTTTGTACTTGGTTTTCAAATTATTATATTTTGGAATACAACATCTCAATTAATTTCTATACAGAAACTTCAAATTCATCTGATATCCACTGTCTCAATGACTTGGCTCACCCACCAACATATTTCAGATTCAGTTCGGTGTGTGGACCTAAAAAAGAAAAGGGAACTCTCTGCTATTCCTCTTTGCCATAGACCTTGTTGTAAAGGGAAGACTCTTGTTTTCTGGAGAGGGTTAGGGATGCTTGACATCCTTCACTGCATAATTGTCATACAATGAAAAATCTGCATAATTTTAATTTTGACTAGATAACTGTAGATGAAAAAAACTATTTGGATTACTTGAGGCTAGGGTATAAATCAATTTTACATGTAAAATAAATTATTTCTGACATGCTATTGAGATTTGGAAGTTTTTCCATTGAATAATTTCTGTGTAAACAAAAAGAGAAGTAGATATCATTAGGAATGTAGCCAATATTTTAGTGACTTACTGCTCTGTGAAATGACATTACTTGTAAAAAGCCATGGTGACTTTTCGAAGTAACTTAAAACCCAATAGTGAATTTGAGTCCTGTTATCACTGAAGACAATCACATTTCTAGTTTCTCTTAGAATCCAGCATAATAGTCCAGAAAACTAATTTTGATGATTATCTCAAATACAATTTTACTCTCAAGTTATTGAAATTTTTAGGCTGAAATTCCTTGAAAATTCATGCACCAAAATTTTATTTTTGTTACAATATATATTAAATATATATCAATATATAGATACCAAACGTGTTAATATGGGAAGAAATAGATCATTAAAAGCAATCAACTCTCAAATCCAGAATGATCAACTAAACTATCAGTCTTTAGAATAATGCATAAACATAAGGAATCATCTTTTGAATAAGGTAATGAGCTGTTATATTAGAGAAAGCCATTGCTTGTTAACAGTTTTCTCTTTAGGTGGTGCTGGTAGTCTCTGATGTTGTGCAAAATAGAGGGAATTTGTCAATAAGTTTGAATGAGGTTATATCTGTTCTTAACGCTTTTTCAGTTTTCAGTGGAAAACTGTAATCATTAACTCTTAATGCATTTCATCATAGGTATGTTTAATCATTTATTTTACGGTTTAATCATTTAAAAGTGAAAAATTGATTTTAAATAGAGGCCAAACAGAGGAGGGATATATATTAACTGAAAGAATATTAGTATATTTGAGTGGATGCATGAGAATTGCAGGGATTTGGATTGTCTTTAAAGATAAGGATAATGAAATATTTCTGGGCTTAGAAGTGCTTCAAATTCATTATAGTCACATTAGTAATTTTCATGTATTTGCAGAGTTGTGCCTGTCTTGTTTTGGTGTGTTTGTAGAAGTTGATGGCTAAAATTAAGAACTTCTAAGAAGTTCGGGAGAGTAAAAAAAGAACATGACATTATAGATGCATGATTTATATCTGCTTGATTTTCAGAGCAAAAGGTATATCCAAGGGAAAGCCTGTCCTTTCCAGTTACAGCCATGCTCTCTTTGGAGCCATTTATGGCTCAGAATTGCAGATGCACAGCTATTTTTAATGCCCCTTAGAGAAAGTTCTACAACTTGAATTCATAGCCCTCTAAAATATGCAACGTGTTAGAAATGAAGCTCATTGATAAGGCTGACCTAAATTCCAGGAATAGAGTGAAGTTAAACTCTGAGTCTGGTTAACAACATTAAAAATAGTGTTAAGATTCTAATATAAATACAAGCTCATTTGTTGTGTTTTACGTTCATTGTTTAATTGAATGTAAATTGTTGCTAGTGACTTTTTAAAATTGTCCTACTGCTTATGACCTCAGGTATCATTTTGAAGTAAACATACAACCTTTTCCTTTTTAGTATTGACAATCCTGTTGAAACAAATTATATGAAATACATTCTTAAATATAACGTTTACTTGGGATTTTTATTGATATACATTTAAGGCAATTTTTTTTTCTTTCCAAGTCATAGAATCTTTACATTTTGCCCATAAATTGGTTCAGCGGGATTCTTCCCTAATTGCTTTACCTTCCTCTGATCTTCTATTATATCCATTTATATGCTCCAATAAAACACGGGGGCAGGATTACCTTGGTTTACCATTAGATGTCTAATTTTGTAAAAGTCACTCTTTTAGATAGCTGGATTGAGACGAATACCACAATACTTCAACTCTGTGAGTTTAACACAGCATGACAGGTCATGGCTGCAGGGAGAGGTGAATGCCATGTAAAAGCACAACAATGCAGCAGTAGTCAGTGTCCAAGTATAACATAAAAAAGGGGGCTTAAAAAGAAATGCAAAAACATGCCGGCCACAAACAAACAAACAACAAAACAAAACAACAAAAAAAAAACACACTTGACCTCTAATACCACATGCTTTCCTGATAGTAAAGTGAAAATCCCCACTCAGTGAGTTCATAATCAAAAGGAGAAAATATATTCATGAGTGCCAAGCATGCAAAATCTGCAATTCTGCAAACTCTAGTTTATTATGAGCCATCTGCTGTCTACACAGCCAGTAGATAATCCAGAAGGATCCTCCTAGAATTCCTAGCCTGATCATTTGTGCTATGGTGGGGAACTATCTTCAACGAAGTTTCCTCTCACCATTAAACATGCAAATTACACTGACTTATGCATTTTTATATTGCCAAGTTTCAGCATCCCCTTCTTATTAATGGTTAAGTCATTTACCACTCCAAGAATCAGTGTGGTTCCCAGATAGCTGTTGAGAAACATGACTTCTACTACATATTGCTTTATTTTTATCACGTCTAACCTCATTGAAAAGACATTGCTAGAAATAAAGTCTCTTCCCCGGCATTTCTTACATTTCTATCTGCACTCACAGACTTCCTGTGGCACAAAACAATATTAACTTGGATGGTTCACAGTCTTCCTGAACTAGCAACAGCTCGAGGGCTAGTCTTTTTTTAGTTACTGGGTCTCCATTGTTTTTTGTCTAGATAGCTAATCCAGACAGGTTTGACAAGGTAAGGTCCCATTCAGTCTGCTGGCATTGGACATTTAAAGAAATTTTATGAATAAAAGATAAAAAATTAAAGGTCCCTAGACCAAAAGTAAAATGAATATCAACAGAATAATTAAAATTATCATTGAGAAAATTGATAGTAAATGTTTAATAATACAAGAAACTTTCATGGATAAAGATAAGAAAGAAAAGAGCAACCAATATTGAAATTAACTACAAGAAGATAAAACAAAATTATAGGAATTATTATACAATTCTCAGTAATAATAGTAAGTATAAGTAGTCTTAATTCTTCAAAAAATATATAGATTTATTTAGGTGATCATAAAATAAAAACATCTCGTTTGCTATTTTTAATAAACACACACCACTAGCATAGACAATAGGTGAAAAGACAGAAAATGAAAATTTTAAAATGATACCTGAAAATAAGCTGAAGTAGTTATATTAATATCTGTCAATATAAGCACAAAGAAAATGGATTCAAAGGAGGTAATAGATTAATCCTCACTAAAAGTAATGATTGGAGGTATATTTGCACAGATTAGCTTGCCTATTTAATTAAAAATTCATACTTATGAACATGGAGTTAAAATGATTCAGATATAAAAAATAGGGAATTCAATGATCAACTCTTACAAATAGATTAATCATTTATACAAAATTTCACCAAGAAATTTCACAGTAAAATTACATCATATGTCAATTGGATGTAACAGCCAAATTACTCCAATTGTAGAGTGTCTATTCTTCTCAGAAGTCCATGAAACTTAGTCCAAAACAGATTGTATATTAGGTCAAAAGCAAGGCTAAGCATATTAAAATTGAAAGAAGTTCCTGTATCTATTAAGATAATAGTAGAATAAAATTAAAATCTAATAACATTAGAAAACATCCCAATCTAGATAGAGATTGAATATGTGCTTTGAGAAGTGGATGGATGATGTAATAAATGAAGAAATAAAAAAAGTTCTAGAATTAAACAAAAATGGAAATAGTATATTCAGTCTTCTGGTTCTAGCTAAATTTATTCAAAGAAGGATGTTTATATTTAAAAATGTCTATATTAAGTGAACTAAAGTAAGCTAATTATATCTGCACATATACATATTGTATAATTATATATATAGTGTTATAGTGTTATGTCTTGATATAATAAGTTTCAACCAAAGATGTCTAATATTAATGGGCACACATTTTGTTGTTTAGAATAAACATCAAAAAGTATAAATATTTTTATCAAAACCAGAAAAGTAAATCTGAGAAAATTCAGACCAAACAAAACTACACTACTGGACAAAAACAATATAGTTGAATGGAAATAAGATATATTTTAACTTAAAGTCAATTGAGGATTGATAAAAATAATTTCAAAGTAAGGAAAGAATGTAAGTACATATATATATATATATAAAGTATTTTGATTGAAATGATTGTAATGAATGCCACACTAAGACAACTCAGGATGAAATGGATTCATTTCCAATGCACTTGACAGAAGAACTAATACCATTGCTCCTTAAACAGTTTCTTAGACAAGAAGTAGAAAGGATTCCTCCAAGTTTAATCCAAAAATTTATCATTTTCCTGATGTACAATAAATGTCAGAGTAACTCATGTACACACACACACACACACAGAGAGAGAGAGAGAGAGAGAGAGAGAGAGAGAGAGAGAGAGAGAGAGAGAGAGGAGGGGGGCGAATAGATAAATTCAGATTTCCTTGATGTATATAACCAAAAACCACAAACAACAAACAAACAAACGAACAAAAAAAATCCTAGAAATCCTCAATAAAATACTTGCAAATTAATTTATCAACAAATTAAAAGAACCATAGTACCATGAATGAAATGGCTTTATTTAGGACTTTAAGTACCTTTCAGCACACACTCTTCATAAATGTAACACAGCATAAGCATATATATATGCATATATATATATATATATATATATATATATATATGTATTAGTGACAAGACTCACATGATCATTTAACTTGATATAAAAATAAGCCAAATAAACCATGACCAAAATCAATATTCTTTTCTAGTAAAATCCCTAAAGAAACTAATGATACAATAGTGATACTTTATCAAATAAAAACTATGTGTGGCAGATTGAAAACCAATTTTATACTAAATGGATAAAGCCAGAAAGTATTTGCTTTAAAATTAGGAATGATTGAAGTTTCCCTCTATTACTCTTTTTATCGTAAATAGGTTGATTTCATTTTTATACCATGTATTCCTTTTTATTGCCTTACTGCTCTGGATAAGATTTCAATCCCTATGCCTTTTCATAGATAATAGGAAAGTCTCAAGAAAGTACACCAGAAATATATTGGTTCTCATAATCACTTTCAGCAAAGTGTTGGGCTACAAGGTCACATAAAAATCAGTAGATATTTTATAAATCAACAGTGAACTCATTTAAAAAGTTAATTCCAATCCACTCAAAATAGCCTGAAGAACACACAGACAAGCAACAGAAGAATCAGGGCATAAAAATAACAAAAAAGAGCAAGAGTGAGAGCAAGAGCTAGAGTATGAGCGAGAGCAAGAGCGAGAGCGTGAGAGAGACCTTTACTCTGACTACAAAGAAAAGATATGGAAAGATGTAGAGAACTACATGTGAAACTTGGTATAATTAGTAAGCTAATGGCCATATTATTAAAAGAAATTCACTTAATGTAATTTAAATGAAAAATTCAAAGTTATTCTTTACAACAGTGAATTCATAAGATTAACATATAGGTGAAGTTTGATATGCCACCTAATATGTGACTGATACCATGTGAAAAATAAATTGTTTTTGATTGTGGTGGTGGTATACATTTTACATAACATTAATGAATATAGTTGGATTTTTATTTACATTTTCATGTATTATAATAAAATGTATTTACACAAGCTCTTTTTTTAATACAACCATCTTTAACTGCTCATTTGTTCTTTTAGAAATTTTTGGTACCATTACCACATATCCACTATAAAAAGGTATATTTTATTATACTCCTATTTTTCACAACTCTTTCTGTGAAGTGAAAGTTGTATGAATTTAAAAGGTGTAATGTTAGGTTATATAAAAGACACAAATTTGCATTAAGAGATACCTCCTGGGTATTTAAATAACCATACAAATACAGATATTAACTCAGAAGTATAGGATAATGTTATATATAACATTGCTGTATTTTTAAATATAAATATTTAGGTCCTGAGAAATAGTTTGTTTCTGTATGTCTTACATTTTCATATTAATATTTCACTACAAGGAAACGTGTTGTGGATGGACTTGGTAATACCTGTATTTTGATGTTAAGTCCACTTTCCCAGGAGGGGTTGTCTGGACCTAGGAATGAGTCACATACTCAGGTGATTTCTTGTGAACCTTCCCTGAATGACTAAATAGTACAATCACTGGATGAGTAGGCAGAACTTCTGAGTTGAAAGGGATGAGAGAAAGCAGGAGAGAGTGAGGGGTTTTTTGGATGGGGATAGCAAGAAGGCAAGATGTAGCTACTAGTGTCTCCCAGCTTCTATAGCAAATCCACCAGAATTTGTCACTGGAGGATTTAGATTTATTATGGCTTACAAGTTTAGGATTCTAATTAGTGCCCAGCGATTCAGTTACCATTGTTTCTGAACTAAGTTTGTCTGGTGTTTGCCTTCACGCTGCAGTTCAACTGGGTTCCAGAGAGAAAGGTACTACAGCAAAGCGTGGGTTTGCCAGATGTGCACCACAAAGGCTATTGGGGTTTTGTAGCCTGAGGCTGGCATGGTAGTGGCCTGCCAGTGGCAACCTAGTAACCTGGGTGGAGAGACTTTTGAGCTCTGAGTCAGAGAGTCTCCACAAGATAAGAATTGGTCTGCAAGACCGCCGGGGCTGAGAGTAGCTGGATTCAAGTGCAGAAAAACGCTGTCATTTTAATACTTCCTGCAACAAACATGTTTCACAAATGCATTTCTGTACAAACAATTTGGCTCTTGGTTTTTATTTTGAACAATAAATATGTTTTTATTAGAAACTACTATGCATTTACTAATTCATTTAGTATGATTTGGTTTTCTAGACCCACCATTAGAAACCTAACATATTACATATATAAGATATGTGTTATATAAGCTCATAACATTTATGTATACTACTTATTAACATTTAAAATAAAGATATAAGAGGAGCATGTGCTAGTTTGAATAAGAAAGGCCCTCAAAGACTCAGATCTCATTGCTTGTTTACCAGTGAGTTAGGCTATTAGGAGATGTAACCTCTCTGGAGTAGGTGTGACCTTGTTGGAAGAAGTATGTCACTGGGAATGGGGTTTGAGGTTTCAGATGGTCAAGCCAAGATGAATGTCTTCATCTTCCTGCTGTTTTCGAATTCAAACACAGAACTCTTGTCTCCTTCTTCAGCACTATGTCTGTCAGTCACCATTAGGATAATGAATTAAACCTCTGAAAATTTAAGCCAGCACTAGGTAAATGTTTTCCTTCATAGGAGTTACTATGATCATGGTGTCTCTTCACATGAATAGAAACCCTAAGACAAGAGGGAACATTAACTGGAAAAATCCCTCCATAATATCTGACTATATTCAGTGGTTCAAGTTAATAGAACTTTTCTCAATTCTACAGAACTCCCAGAAGTTTTAGAACCCTGACTTCACATCAGAAATTTTCAATCCAAATAAATAGTAGCAATATTCATTTGTGTTAGTCTTTTGAATGTTTTAAAATATTTACCTGTGCCAGCAGAATGATTAAAATTTAATTTTTAAATTAAGCTAAAGAGAGCCAATTACAGCATACCAATATATTTTATTGATAACAATTAGTATATTTAAAATAATAAATCAGTAACAAATCTATGAACAGAGTATGCCTCCACAGCTCTAGCAATTTAGATATGGATATCAGAAAGTATTTTAAAGAAATATATATATATATACATTTATTTCATATATATATATATATATATATATATATATATATATATATATGAAAGAAAATGGCTGGTGGTGTTGAGGACTAGAGATCTACCAGCACTTTCTTTAATCATAACCATATCTTCGTGGTTTCTATGTAACCCTGTAGACACTGTAAAGGATACAAATCTTATTGAAACAAAACAAGCATAAACCTGTGCATATTTGGAAGTATATTGATGGTTGAATTTTCTTTGACCTGAATTATGTTACATTTTAATCTTTAAATTAAAAATGATTAAAATTAATTTTTATTCTGTCACTAAAATGAAAGAACACTGAATAGTCTTAAGTCTTAGATTTTAAAGATTTTATTAAGCATTACAATTTTAATAAATTTGTCATTTATTTTTAGATTCCAGTGTAAAAGTTTATATGACAGTTACTTTTTTGAGTTTTATTTGATGATTTAGCTTATCAGTTAACGTTTTAAAAGTCAAATATGTGAGGTCTAGTATGGAATTTTTTTAAAAAATTAGTTAAATTTAACTCTACATTATATAAAGATATATAATTTATCCTATCAGTTACTAATCTAAACATTTTTTTAATGTAATCATTTCTTTCAGCTATAAAGGATGGTTTTAGCAATTTTTCCATTAATCCTGCCAATACTAGATAGAAAATGGTATGAAGCTGTTTTGTTCTTTACACCTCAGTTTAAATTTCTCAATGACCTAGAGGTAAAATCCATTATGTCTAATTATTAAGTTCCAAGAGTCACTAGCATTTGTTTCAGGATATTGAAATAAAATATTTTACTTTTGCTTAGGGTACAATAAAATCACTTATCAGATTTGCTAAGGCCTTTGAGTCATCTATTTGTTGATTTTCTTTGTTCCATAGGCAAAAAATTGAATTCCAAAAGGCAATAACTGGACTAGATGCAATCGTTTTCACATTCTGCACAATGTTTCTTTGCGAAAATAGCCAAGCAGTGAAGTGAAAAGAAGGAACCCTAAACAGAATAATGTGTCACATTCATATAGGAGAATTATGCACTTGAAAAGAGGCAGACAGATCCTATGGTCATTTCCTGTCTCCACCTTTGTTCTATTTCTTTACTTTTATTGACAGGGTATTGCTAGATAAGCAAGGTGGCCTGGAAATCACATTGTACTCCTGTGTAGAATCAAACCTGCAATTTTCCTGCCTCACCTCCACAAGGGTCAGAGTTAAAGGAATGCACTATCATGGCCAGATTGTGTCCTAAGCCTTATACATCTTAACTTTGCTTCTAGTCATATGCTATAGCAATACAATCAGAATATGAAATTGCTATAGCTATGATCATGCTTAAAAAACAATACTTTTGTTTTATACAGTTAATCTTTTGATAGTTTTCTTTTTTCTATCTATCTATCTATCTATCTATCTATCTATTTATTTATTTATTTTTATGTAGTATATTTCGATCATAGTTTTCCTTCCCTCAACTCTTCCCATATGCTCCTTAACCAACACAAATAATCTTTGGTGACAAAAATCTGCACAGGTTCAAGCCAGATGGTGTCCTAGCACTGAAAGAGAGAAATGGACATGAGGTCTCACCCTAATCAAGAAGATATTGACAACTGATATGTGTTTCAAATGGGAAAGGGGTTTTCTCGAATGTAGTATCACTAGATATAGTAACCATACCCCAGGCAGGCCATGACTGGCTTTCATGTATGTATGTATATATGAATGTTTGTATTTATTTATCTACTAATTATTACTTTTGTTTCTATGTCTTTTGTTTTGGTAATTTTTGTCTTATTGTTAGTTGTTGCTGTTTTGAAATTCACATGTGTGTGTTTTCACTGACAGAAAAGGTAGATTAAAAAAACGTTTAATTGTATGTATGCTTATGTGTAGGGGTAGTGTGCACTAGTGTTATTTCCATGGAGGCCAAAAGGAGGACAATTGAGCCTGAGAAGTTCAGTAGGTTGTGGGTTCCAGAGCTGCTTGGTTTTGTCAATTTGACAGATTTGGGGAAGATGAAATCTTAATTGATAAAATGTCTCCACGGTTTGTTTTTAGGCAAGTGTCATAGGGTATTGTCTTGATTAGATGGATGATGCTGAAGGTCCAGTTCACTGTGGGAAGTGCCAACCCCCAAGATGGGGTCCTGAATGAAATATGAAGGCAGGCAGAGTAAACAATAGAGAGCAAGCCACCTAGCAGTGTTTCTCAATGGTTTTGCTTCATATCCTACTTGCTGTTTTAATCTTAGCTTGCTTCACATACCATGACCCTGGATATGTAATCTAAATAAACCATTTCTTCTCTTATTTGCTTTTATTGATGGGATTTTGTTCAATTTCTTTGAAGAACTGTGTTGAAATTTTGAAGAGGATTGCATTACATCTGTAGATTACCTCTGCTTGATAGCATGACCATTTTCACAATATTAAACCCGCTGATCCATAAGCATGGGAAACTTTTCCATATTCTGATATCTTAGTCAGAATGTAAGCTTTAAGTAGCACTGTGATTTTAGGTTATTTTTGTTGGTTTTGTTTGTTTGTTTGTTTGTTTTGTTTTGTTTTGTTCTTTAGATTAGAAGAACTGAAGATTTCATGTTTACTATTACACACTTCTGATTTCCAAGACCACATACCCACAGCCTGCTCCTATCTTCCTTCTTTGGCTCACTTGAGGGTTTGGCCCTTCAGTTTACTTTCTGATACTTTGAGAAAATATGGTGTCTCAGTCAGGGTTTCTATTCCTGCACAAACATCATGACCGAGAAGCATATAGGGAGGAAAGTGTTTCTTTGGCTTACACTTTATATACTGCTGTTCTTCACTGAAGGAAGTCAGGACTGGAACTCAAGCAGGTCAGAAAGCAGGAGCTGATGCAGAGGCCATGGAGGGATGTACCTTACTGGCTTGCTTCCCCTGACTTGCTCAGCTTGTTCTCTTATAGAACCCAAGACTACCAGCCCAGAGATGGTCCCACCTACAAGGGGCCTTTCCCCCTTCATCACTAATTGAGAAAATGATGTACAGCTGGATCTCAGGGAGGCATCTCCCCAACTGAAGCTCCTCTCTCTGTGATAACTCCAGCCTGTGTCAAGTTGACACTCCAAATCAGCCCGTACACATGGCTATTCAGAAATAAATTATTTTAGTTTAGAGACACTTGGAGCCAACATACACCATTTTTCTATTTGCAAAGTTATCTGACTCTAGAATTTCTGATAGTTATCCTATTACAGATGTGTGATGTTATTGATTTACAATATCTAAATCTACGATCAAAGATAACAAATGACAGGCGTTATTTTTACAACTGGGTCTCTAACGGAAAACACTTAGTCAACCTCCAGATAAATTCCATGAATTAATATGAAATAAATCAAAATTTGATGTATGGTATAAGGAAAAGTTTCTTTCTCTACTTTTCATGAAATATATGTCACCATTAGGTGAAAATACCAAAACTTTCAAATATGATACTTACATTTTTTAAAACCTACTTTAATAATTATATTCAAATGCTTTAAATTCCCTTTTAACCCACCACCCACAGGAAGTAGTGGATACAGATATTTATAATTTATTTTAGCTTTTACTCTTTTAGTTACAATATTTAGTTTTCTTTTCATCTTGTTTCATGAGGTTCTACCTGAAAAAGTTGAAAAGTAGAATTTATTTCTCACACTGAATTAGAATTAACATTTTCACATTTTCTATTCATTTCATACACACAAAAGCAACATTTTCTGAGATTGTTTGATAAATGTACTAACTCTAAATCAGTTATATTCTCCCAGCATGACAAAATCACGATGTAGTACTCTTTCTGAACTTTGGATTTAGTTCCTACCTTGGAATATAGAGTTATAACGAAATAACCTTACCATCTGTAGGCCTGCACATCATAATATCTTTTTATCTTTATTGTCACAGCATCTCTGCACAAACTCATAACTTTATGAGAATAAACACACACTATCACCAGCTGAATCTGTCAGTAAAATTGGCATTCATGATGAGTAAATTGCCCAGGAAGCATTTACACTGAGCATGATTTTAATGATAAGTTGTACCTGTAAAAGAGTTATAAAATTTTCTAGAGTGCCTACATCTTATTTTGTAGAAATGGAGAGAAATTGTTCTCTGAAGAATGAACATGTTAACAACCACAGAATAACAGCAACAATAACAACAATAAACTTGATAGGTACAATGTGCTATTATTAGAAATTAACTCTAGAGAAGATAAATTTCCTTCTATAGAACCTGAACAGTAGATTCACTATGAAGGACCATGTTTATAGAATCTTTAGATAAGTGTGGTTGCTTTGGTTTTTGATATATACATGTTCCAGATCATGAAAAAGTGAAATGCAAGATCTCTGAGACTTGAAATCAGTGACATTTTGAGATAGAAACATTGAAAAGCAATCCGGGAGTCAGTAAACATAAGAGAAACCATTTATTTGAATTTTTAACTGACTCAAATTCATTTTACATTTATAGGCAATTAACATACTTGGGTATGAAGATACTCACAAAACTACACAACTTCCTAAGTACCTTTAGTCATCTAGAGGAGGAAAAGATAGCTGAACTCTAAAAAGGCATAGAAAACCTGCTAGATTATCACTTGACAATTTCTGACTTAACCTATGTATTTGTTCATTAAAAATTAGCATTATTTTATGTGTTCTTGGTGTTTTGGAAGATGAAGGTAAAATGCATACTATCAGGAAAGGACATGTGTTTACAAAGAGATCAACCTATCTATAGACTTCAAGTTAAAATATGACATTGATAACATGAGGTGATAGCTATCACAATGAAGAAAACGTAGAAATAATTAACACAATGAGAATCCTGTCAGTCTCATCTACAGTGAGTGATAGGAGCAGCATGTCTCACTAAATAACTTGGGGGATTAATTTTAAGAAATTAAAAAAATGTAATTGAATGAGAATTTTCTAGAAAAAGTTACTGAAAATATTTTTTCACACAATATACTCTGATCACAGTTTACCCTTCCTCATTTTTTCTTAGATCCTCTTCACATCTCCATCTATCTAGGTCCACTCCTCCTTTCTCCATATCTTTAGAAAACAGACAATAAACAAACAAACAAAACATAAAAATTAAAGAAAAATCATGAATCATATACCTACATAGTCTCTCTCTCTCTCTCTCTCTCTCTCTCTCTCTCTCTCACACACACACACACACACACACACACACACCTGTAAGATGTAAGACTATTCAGAAGGGACATAGTAACACATAGTAAATGTACAGTGCTGAGAAGGCAGTGGAAACTATGACTTCTACATTATTGCAAAGAAGCCAATGTCCCCAAAACAGAACTAAAAATATGGTAGTTGGATGCTGTTTTATGGTTTTCAAATACCTCTTTTCCAAGGCCAGAGTACTTACCTGTGGGCTGATCACCTAACAATTACCCTCAGCTCAAGCAATGCCCTCATCTAGATTGAAATTCTCTCTCTTAGTTAACAGCATTGTCCAAAGACAGCCACCAATTCTCTTCTCAAAGTGGAAGCCTCACTTTGCTTGAGAGAACAGTTCTTCCATGCATCTCTTTTAAAAGAAACTGTCTCCAGCTGGAAGGTGGCTCACTAGGTAAAATCAGTTACTGCCAAGCATAATTAAAAGAATAATGGCCCACAAGCCTAAGGTGAATTAATGAGTTTATGAAAGCAGTGTTGATGACTACTAACATCTGTGCACTGCCAGGATCCAAAATCTTCTGAAAAGAAGTAACATTCCCCATCCCCAGAAAAACATCTCACACTCCAGATAAGGCCACAACAACCTCCGCAGATAATTACAACTTTAAGACTACAGGAGATAGAATTGTCAACACTGAGAACTACCTCTGCCTATAACACCCCTCCCCCCTTTGAATGCCCAGTGTCACTAGGGCACAGTCACTAAATCTGTGAAGAAACTTGAACTCTTAGTTGATAAAATTAGAAACTGATCCATTCCTGTTGGAAAATACAATTTATTCTTTCTTTCATTTCCACATGTCCCAGGACAGTCTCTCTCTCTAGCAATAGGGATCTAGCTAAGTACAAACACCAAGGATCTATGTAAAGCAAAACAAAGCAAGCAAACAAACAAACAAACAAACAAACACAAAAACACTTGGTTATGGTCAAACCTCTGTATCCCTAGTGTTACAAGATGAAAGTATAGAAATGCCAACCCCAGTAAGGCAGGTGATATACTACACGTGCTGGACAACAGTGGTAGTGAATGTTGAGACCTACCACTGACTGACTGGAGCAGACTGATATGGAAAGAAGTTCTCCAAGTGACACCCTGTCTCAGGTATAAGACCTGAATAGCAATTATTGGCACTATAAAGTTAAATTAGTATTGCTCTCTACCACTCAAGTTCACATCTATCATTGGCTTAATAGGTAGGAAAGAAAATCCCAAACTTGAGTTTTGGAAACTGTACACAGCCAGAGGGAGGACAGAGCTGAAGGCCAGGCACAGGATCTAAATGTAAGAGCTAACAAGATATAAAGAAGGCCAAAAGTGGAGCACATAACTATTCTATGGTAGAATCAGAGCTATAGTATGCCACGAAAAGCTTTTGAGATCTTGGATTCTCATAATGTAGGAAGAAGGCCCTGAGTACCTGGAACACTGGAATCGTTTGTTCTTTATATGCTGATGAAAATGACTTCCCACTATGAAGGGGCCTTGCCTCAAAGAGATTCATCACTAGCCAGTGTTTATCTTCCCAAGAACTGTCTCACCTACCTTTTCAACTGTGCATAATTACAGGAAAATTTTTCAAGTTAAATATTTTTTTTCTACTTAGAGATATTTAGTTAAAAACAAATGTTTGAGGGAAAATGCTTGTATTTCTTATATATAAATCATTATGTCCAAGCTAACATTTATTTACCATTTACTGTATTTAGAAAAGCTATGCTACTCAATCTTGTATTAAGCAAATATGCTTGTGAAGATGCTTGAGCTTCTAAGCAAGGACACAGATGACATGTATGCAAAAGGCCTGCCAGACTTTGCTAGCATGTACAAGAACCAAAATGATGTTCCTAGGAACTTATTCTGAGGTTCTTGAACCAAAGGATATATATACTAATTGAAAAACAAAAATCCCTAATAGTGTCTCCCTGTAATATGATATTCCTGTAATATGATATTTAATATTTTGATGCAGATATTGGAAAGCAATTTTCTTTCAGATTTATTTATTTTGTTTTACAGGAATGATAATTTGTCTTTCTGTATATATATATATATATATATATATATATATATATATATATACATATATATATATACCACATACACACCCCATGTCCTTGAACAGAAGAGGATGCAGATCCCATGGAATTGGAGAAGTTATGGATGTGTGAGTGGTGAGTGGACTTGCAAGAGCAAAGAGAACACTGGTCCACTGTGCTATTTCTTCAGCCCATTTTCTTTGAAATCTTTTAATATATCATTTGGTTGACCCTTCTAACCTTGGAAAATAAAATAACTCACATTAAATAGAACAGAAATTCTAGTAATCTGCAACATACTAAAAGATACAAATGTTCAAAGCATGGAACATAGGATAAGAGATTGGAAACCAACATAATAACTATTTCCTATGATGATGAAAACGGGAAACCACAATGAAAACAGCAACACAGACATGAGCTGCAAGACATTTTGTTGTCCTCTCTACTAAGACAGGGCTGATGAGAAGAATGCCTATTATAGACACATGCTATTTGTGTCTATGACAAAAAGCATCCTGAATAAGCAATGGACAGTTGGTTAGAGTGATAGGGACATTTGGCTCAATGTAGTGAATGGAGGTATTAGAATATGAGATACTTAAGTCAAGATGGATGGAAATCCAATATACATTCTCTCTCTCCACCCCCCCCTCTGTGTGTGTGTGTGTGTGATCACGTCCATGTGATTAAGAAGATGCTAAAGCCAGTTGAAGAGGAAAATTTTATTTTACTAGCTTGAGCTGAAACTCAGACATACAACTTCTTGTCTAAAGGATATTTTATGAAGGAAAACTTTATAATAATAAGATCATGAAGACAGCATATACAATCAGAGTCTTCTCTAGATCCCATTCCTTGGGCTCATATGCCACTTACTGGGATTTGGGGAACAGGGATGTAGGACAGCCATCTTCTTATAGATTTTCCAGTAGATTGTTCAGATGAGGCAAAAAGCAGCCACACTCTTCATCAAAATTTCACAAGAACAGAGTAATTTCATTGACAATGGAATTCTTAATAAAGCCCAATGGAGACTTGGTTCTCTGATTTTGTCTCATGAAAAGCATTCTGATCAAGAATTGTAAGCTTAGAAAGAAAGCATAAAACATATTTGGTTCAGGTATTAAAGGGGCACCACAAAGTAGAATGAAACTAAATCCTGTGTTCAAGGAGAAAATTAGATTAAAGGACTGGTGACCTCTGGGTAAGATCACACTCAGCTAAGTTTATTGCTTACGTGTTTGCAGTTGAATAAGGAACAGTTATTTCTAGGTGTTATTATTACCTGATTATTGCCAGAAATGGAGATCACAGGCTTTTGATTCAGATCTTGACCATAGTATTCATGAAAAAGCTTAAGTCCACTGAAGGTAGTACAAGCCTTTAATGCTAGGAGATAGTGGCCAGATCTCTGAGTTTAAGGAGTTGGAAAACAGAAAGCTTGTGATAATGTAATAGAACAAGGGTTGCCATGTCCCAGCATCAGCAAGCAGCAGAACTTGGCAGTTTCAGCCATGTGGCTCTGGCTTTAGAGTCAAGAGTAGAAGAAGACTATTACCAAAATCAATGCTGGTTAGCTGGTTCTAAGGAATTAGCTGTGATTAGGAAAAGACCAGCATCACTGAGTTAAAATCTGGGAAGTGTTTTCTGAGAATACAAAGAAGCTGTGTTCCAGTGATAGCCAACATTGCTGGTTGTACTGCAGTTGGACTTGGTAATGTTTAAGAGTCACCCAGGTGGTCATTCTGGCTCTGAAAGCATGAATGAGTCATGGTGGGTGGGGCAGCTGAGGTTTGGCACTGTGACAGATCAGGGAAGTTCATTGGTGAAAGTGCAGTCTTAGTGATGAAGGCCCAGGACTGAATCGGTCATGTAAAGAAGTCTTAGGCCCAGGAAGGGAGCCTATGAGAGGCGATTGGTGAAGCCCAATTAACTTAGAAGACCCCAGCAAAGTGAAGATGTCAGTACCATGGGATTATCAACAAGATGAGCAGAAGCAGTGGAATGGAATCAACCAGAGCCCAGATTGCTACAGAGGGTATTGCTGAAGATGTGACCCAAGCCCTTTGGAAAATCCCAGATCATGTGTGGAGCCCAGACATTGGATAAGAAGTTGTGAAGTTGAAGTTGCCTTGGATACCCAATACGTTAAAGATGCCAACACCTATGAAGGAATACTGCTTACAAGGAGTAGGGCCAGCCCAAGAGAAAGAAGTTTGTTGCAGACAACAAAGATGAAAAAGATGGAGATTTGAAGAGCACTTGGAATCAGACATGGAGATGCAAGGTTTGGAGTTGAATCATCGGATTTTCTCCCCTGCTTTACTCATCATGACTTTTTACAACAGTAATAGATAGCATATAAAGTTCAAAGTTTGCAATCTGCTTTTTTATTTTGATTTTATGAAGATTACAATTAAGAAACTGCATGAATCTCAGGCTAGACTTAGAACTTTGGACTTTTAAATATTGTTGAGACTAATAAACTATGGAGACTTTAGAAATTGACTAAAGGTGTTTTGCATTATGCCATAGCTAGGTATTGCTACCATTGACTTATGTGTTTGAACAAGGTTATGGGGACCAGGGAGTGGAATGTGTTGGTTTCAATTTTCTTGGCCCAGGGAGTGGCATTATTAGGAAGTGTAGCCTTGTTGAAGTTGGTGTGCCCTTGTTGGAGAAAGTGTGTCACTGTGTGAGACCCTCCTCCTAACCACTTGGGGGCCAGACTTCTTCTAGAAGCCTTCAGATGAAGCTGTAGAACTCTCAGCTCCTAATGCACCTTGCTTGTCTGGATGCCATGGTCCTGCTTTGATGAAACTGGACTAAACCTCTGAACCTGTTAGGTACCCTCAGTGTTGCCTTTATAAGAGTTGCCTTGGTCACGGTATCTGTTGCAGTAAAAGACTTACTAATACAACCAGTATGTGTTTTTAACTGTTGAGTCACCCCTTCAATTACTATAATACTGTAATTTATGACAAAGTATATTAAGCCTTGCTTTCTTTAATTCTATAAATTATTATTATTTTTCATACCTTTTGAGTATATTCAGTCATTTGCCTAGACTATGTATATAGAGAGAATAGCAAAGTAATATCTTTTCCTTTTATTGTTTGGTCCCTATTGTAATGCAAAGTGTTTTGGATGAGAAATATTTAAGGATTATGCCTGATCAATGGACACTTGGAATTAGCTTGATACAAAAATATCTACTTATATAGTTCATCTTTATTTTTCTTTATGGAAATTGAACTTTACAAATTCATTCTCATTGTTGGATGCAGCTTTTCCAAAATAATTTATGTTTTTTCTCATAAAGTTATTTATAAAATATACAAAAAAGGTGTTCTTTTGACTTTGGTGCCTTTTTCGAAATTCATTTTAAATGTAATGATTCCAGAGTCATGAATTCGATAGTGATTAATAATATTATAATTCATAATACATTTGTGTCAATTTCATATAATTTATACATTTATTTCATTAGGAAGGAAAGCAATCACTTGAGTAGAAAAAAACAAAAACTACATATGTGCTGCTGTAGGTTTCAATGTTTAAAAGTCTACTTTTAATAAGGTTTCTCAAACACTTCAAACCCTCTTCTAGCCTATCTTCCAAATGTTGGGGAGAAAAGATGGTAAATAGGACATGGGATGTGGACTTGTTAATAAGTAGCTCCTTGGGGGTGATTCCAATATCTGTTTGTCAGGATACCAGCTGACCAATTCAGCAGTGTCAGAATACCAAACAGGAATCAGCAGCAGTGGCAAGACTCAACAGAAACTGCCAGGCCTCTGTTGAATTATCAGTGGCAGTGGCCAAGACCAGATGGAATGCCAAAAGTTCTCTGCTGTGCCTCTCTCACTGAAGCAAAGATCAGTGAACGTGAAGATGAAGACAGGAGACCAATTAATCATTGCAATCACCTGGTCACTCTCCACTGAGTCCTATTTATACTTTCTTGACACATCACCTGTCCTCTCACAGGTGTTGCCTCAGCAAAACACTAAATGATTTGGTCTCACCACATGAGTCTGTATCACATGACCCAACCAGAAACTTTCATTTCATGCTACCATTTCCCTGAGCAGTTAAACTCTACAACAGTGCTGTGAAGAAATCATTATGGCCGCCATCTTACAAATGACGAGACTTGGGCCATAAAACTGCCAGGAGATTGCCACATCCTCACATTATAGACCAGTACTGAAACATTAGCATGGATATTTGAACACACCAAAGCATTATTCATCTATATCCTGAAGAAGTAAATCAGAATCAGTTGATTCAGAGAGAAAAGAAATGTATGAGGCAGACATGCAGAGTAATTGTACGCAGAAGGCAATAAATATGTAACCTGCTTTTATGACTACAGAATCAAAAGTTTAGTTAAATAATCGCCATGTGTGGAAAGATGAATTTCCATTGAATTGTTAAATAATAAAAGTATAAGAGACATGATGAGTTCTTCAGTTCAGTTAAGAGAATCCACGTTTTAAAGACTATTCTATATACTTATAAAAAGAACTACAGGTACTATGCAATGATTGGATACTCTTACTTTGTACATTGGCAAAATTCTTCTTTTACCTGCCAATAAAGTGAGGTCAGTATTGCTCCATCTATGGTTGTAGGGGAAGTTGAAGATCATGCATTGGATACATGGAAGATAATTTTAATCATCATTAACCAGATTTTTACAATCTTTACGACACCGAAATAGAAGTCTTCAATGTTAGCTTTCACAATACTAATAAATTAATGCGGCACAAAATGAAACCATCATGGTCATTAAAGTAAATTGAGAACATAACAAAAATTTATTACTTTATTCTCTCTCTCTCTCTCTCTCTCTCTCTCTCTCTCTCTCTCTCTGTGTGTGTGTGTGTGTGTGTGTGTGTATGTATATGTGTATGTGTAGAGAGGATTCAATTTATACCAGGAGAAAAAGAAGAATATGATAGGTCAAATACTAAGATCTAGACACCATGAGACAGGATGATGACAGTGTGCAATGGAAATTAACTGCACTGTTACAGAAATGAGAGGGAAAGGTTTTCTTGAGAGAAGAGGAGCCAAGAAGAAAGTACCAGCACAAGTAACTCCAGTATTCATTACATCAATCAATTATCATGAAATAAATTCTATGGTCACAGTCTATGTGTAATGGTGAGATAGACACATGAAAAGGTGAATTAACTCATGGACCCCATGAAGCTCAAGAAGGAAGACCAAAGAGTGGATACTTCAGTCCTACTTAGATGGGGGAACAAAACAATCAGGGGAAGTAGGTGGTGGGAGGGACTTGGGAGGAAGAGGAGTACGGGGGAAAAAAAGAGGGGAAGATTCACGTATGGGAGGAGATGGAGGAGATGTACAGAGGGTCAGGAAATTGAACAGATGTGTATAGCAATGGGGGATGGGAAACTTGTGGTAGCAACCAGGAAGTCCCAGATGCCAGGAAACAACAGCCTCCCAGGACCCCATGGTGATGACATTAGCTGAAATACCAAACAAAGAGGAGGGAGAATCTGTAGAGACCATATACAGAGGTTAGGCATGGCCCTCCAGTTGAGGGATGAGGCTACCCACCCATCAGCAAAATTTTAACCCAGAATTTCTCCTGTCTAAAAGAAATGCAGGGACAAAGACAAAGGGACTGAATTTGTCAAATGATAGTATAGTTTTTTTTTTCTCATTTTTCTGTGAAACCTATTTTTTCAAGAAAATGTTGTGGGTTTTATCTATAGTGCTTTTAATAAATGATGATATATCAACCTGAGAATACCTACATTTTATCTCTTTGTGGGTTTAATTTCATTGATAGATACAACCCTGTGATATTTAGCCTTAATTTTTTTGGCTGTCTAAAGCACTGCATATCCCAAGCCTACTACACTGAATTGAGTGATTATTCTTTTCTGTTTATAAATAAACTTACTAGCATATAATTGGCAATTAAATGTTTACATGGGTAAGTTTAAAGACTTGAATCTTTGGTGGCAACACATTCAGATAGCATTCTGTAAACACCCTGTCCTAAGAGGTTTCCCTCCACTAGACAAGGCTGTCCACTCTCTCCCTACCTATTCAACATTGTACTTGAAGTCCTAGCCAGAGCAATTAGACAACAAAAGGAGATCAAGGGGATACAAATTGGAAAAGAAGAAGTCAAAATATCACTTTTTGCAGATGATATGATAGTATATATGTGACCCTAAAAATGCCAATAAAGAACTCCTAAGCCTGATAAACAGCTTCAGTGAAGTAGCTGGATATAAAATTAACTCAAACAAGTCAATGGCCTTTGTCTACACAAAGGATAAATGGGCTGAGAAAGAAATTAGGGAAACAACACCCTTCTCAATAGTCACAAACAATATTAAATACCTTGGTGTGACTCTAAATAAGGAAGTGAAAGATCTGTAAAGGAAGTGAAAGATCTGTATGATCAGAACTTCAAGTCTCAGAAGAAAGAAATTAAAGAAGATCTCAGAAGATGGAAAGATCTCCCATGCTCATGGATTGAAAGGATCAACTTTGTAAAAATGGTTATCTTGCCAAAAGCAATGTACAGATTCAATACAATCCCCATTAAAATTCCAACTCAATTCTTCAATGAATTAGAAAGGGAAATCTGCAAATTCATCTGGAATAACAAAAACCCTAGGATAGCAAAAACTCTTCTCAAGGATAAAAGAACCTCTGGTGGAATCACCATGCCTGACCTAAAGCTGTACTACAGAGCAATTGTGATAAAAACTGCATGGTACTGGTATAGTGACAGACAAGTAGTCCAATGGAACAGAATTGAAGACCCTGAGATGAACCCACACACCTATGGTCACTTTATCTTTGATAAGGGAGCAAAAACCATCCAGTGGAAAAAAGACAGCATTTTTTAACAAATGGTGCTGGCAGAAACTGGCGGTGATCATATAAAAGAATGCAAATTGATCCATTGCTATCTCCTTGTACTAAGGTCAAATCTAAGTGGATTAAGAAACTCCACATAAAACCAGAGACACTGAAACTTACAGAGGAGAAAGTAGGGAAAAGCCTCGAAGATATGGGTACAGGGGAAAAATTCCTGGATAGAACAGCAATGGCTTGTGCTGTAAGATTGAGAATTGATAAATGGGACCTCATAAATTTGCAAAGCTTCTGCAAGGCAAAAGACACCGTCAACAAGACAAAAAGACTACCAACAGATTGAGAAAGGATCTTTACCTATCCTAAATCATATAGGGGACTAATATCCAATATATATAAACAACTCAAGAAGGTGGACTCCAGAAAATCAAATAACCCCATTAAAAATGGGGCTCAGAACTGAACGAAGAATTCTCACCTGAGGAATACCAAATGGCAGAGAAGCACCTGAAAAAATGTTCAACATCCTTAATCATCAGGGAAATGCAAATCAAAACAACCCTGAGATTCCACCTCACACCAGTCAGAATGGCTAAGATCAAAAATTCAGGTGACAGTAGATGCTGACGAGGATGTGGAGAAAGAGGAACACTTCTCCATTGTTGGTGGGATTGCAAGCTTGTACAACCACTCTGGAAATCAGTCTGGCGGTTCCTCAGAAAATTGGACATAATACTACAGGAGGATCCAGCAATACCTCTCCTGGGCTTATATCCAGAAGATGTCGCAACTAGTAAGAAGGACACATGCTCCACTATGTTCATAGCAGCCTTATTTATAATAGCCAGAAGCTGGAAAGAACCCAGATGTCCCTCAACAGAGGAATGGATACAGAAATTATGGTACATTTACACAATGGAGTACTACTCAACTATTAAAAGGAAGGAATTTATGAAATTCCTAGGCAAATGGATGGACCAGGAAGGCAACATCCTGAGTGAGGCCACACAATCACAAAGGAACTCTTACAATTTGTACTCACTGATAATTGGATATTAGCCCAAAAACTTAGGATACCCAAGATATAAGATACAATTTGCTAAATACATGAAACTCAAGAAGAATGAAGACCAAAATGTGGACACTGTCCCCTTTCTTAGATTTGGGAACAAAACACCCATGGAAGGAGTTACAGAGACAAAGTTTGGAGCTGTGACGAAAGGAGGGACCATCTAAAAACTGCCATATCCAGGGATCCATCCCATAATCAGCTTACAAACGCTGACACCATTGCATACACTAGCAAGATTTTGTTGAAAGGACCCAGATATAGCTGTCTCTTGTGAGACTCTGCTGGGGCGTAGCAAACACAGAAGTGGATGCTCACAGTCAGCTATTGGATGGATCACAGGGCCCCCAATGGAGGAGCTAGAGAAAGTACCCAAGGAGCTAAAGGGATCTGCAACCCTATAGGTGCAACAACATTATGAACTAACCAGTACCCCAGAGCTCTTGACTCTAGCTGCATATGTATCAAAAGATGGCCTAGTTAGCCATCACTTGAAAGAGAGGCCCATTGGACTTGCAAACTTTATATGCCCCAATACAGGGGAACACCAGGGCCAAAAAGCGGGATTGGGTGGGTAGGGGAGTGGGTGGGAGGGTATGGGGGACTTTTGGGATAGCATTGGAAATGTAAATGAGGAAAATACCTAGTAAAAATATATATATATATATATAAAGATGTTTCCCTCCAACTTGGGTTGTTTTGATCTTAGAGAAAGCTGCATCTTAATCTAATATCTTATGATCCATTCTTGGATGTGGAGAGCTGTGCTGCGAAAAATTGCTTGCCGAGAGCAATCGCCATTATAAGATTGCACTGGCCTCCACTGTGCCTAACTAGTAAACAAAACTTTTGCGCAAGTGCGAGAGTGAACTCATGCTTAGTCTTTGCCTATCTGGGTGCGTAGTAATGGGGTGATGGGCGAACAACAAATCAGGAGCTGACATGCCACATCAGGTGCTGAAACGCCATGGCTGAGGGCTATATAAGCAATGCCATTTTCTGGGGTCTGGGTCTTCCCTCTTGAAGAAGCAATAAAGCTTTTGTTTCAGAAGATTCTGGTTGTCTGAGTGTGTTCTTGCCGGTGAGAATGATAGCTCGGGACACTTGTATTATGTGATCAGTTCTTGCAACATACATAATTCATCTATTTTAGTAAAAATGTTCTTCAATGTATATATGTACTCTGACTCATACAAACAAAAGAAAATAAATACAATATTGTCACCCAACTTATTAATTTATAAGATTCATACTCATGTTAAAAGGTTTAAAGAAATTAATATAAAAGGGACATATATAGTAGCCACTGAGAAAATAAAACGAAGTTAGTATTAAACAATCAGGTTAGTAGCCAGAGTACAACTTAATTTAATCCTCCTGGGTAAAATCTTGTTGCCATGGACAGGAATCATTTGCATTATTATCAGGAATTTTTAATCTACAGAGTTCTATCAGTGGATCCATGAAAAAGCTCACGTTCCTATAGGTTTATATCATTCTAGAAGGACATGCTAGCAAATTCTCTGTTTTACATTACCAACATTTTTTTGCGTGTGTGTGAAAAAAAAATCAAAGTTTTCAAAAGTTTTTGGAATGACATACACATGTGTTTATTGCCTATTGGGAACTTCATTTTTTGACTAGATATATTTGGCTTCTTTAGCTTCTTTCCACTCAGAGATGGAGAGATGGGCGCAGTGCTAGGCAAAGCTCCTGTTCTATAGCAGAAATAGCCTTTAAATTGCCACAAAAAGAGATAAAAATCCGTGCGGGAGCCCCTGCTCTGTCATTAAGTAGTTGTGCCATATTGGGTAAGTTTGGGCTTTATTTACTTTTGTCTGTAAAGTCAGAATGTTAATATGTACTTTGAGAACTTGCTTTGAAAAGGCAAGATTAAAAACAGCAAAATGCTTTGTAAATGGTAAAGTGCTATCTAGGAGAGAATTGCTGTTTTTATGGTATTTTTTTTTTCTACCAGGGTTTTGGTGTAGATACACTCCACCTCAATTTCTTTTTTGTTCACTGGTGTACCATTAAGTAGATTGCTGTAGGAATGATAACCTCTCTCGAAAGGAGGAAAATGTGTGTACATTTAACCCTGCTTTTAAATCCATAATACTAGCAAAACTATTTGATCTTTTGAAAATTTAGTCAACCTAAACACTTGAACAAACATTTTAGAGATTTATGTTTTTCTTTACAAAGACTTTAGGCTCTGAGCAATAGTTTCAAATAAGCCTGGGCTTCTAGCTCATGTGTATGCGACATAAAGAATTCGAGATGCGATTCTCAATCTGATGTTGTACTCTTGTTAAGAATTTAGAGAGGAGAATTAGTTGTATAAAAGACATAATTCTTCTCCTCCACCATATTTCATAGAGGTCTGTGGAACTCAATGGTTTCATCAAAAGAAGAACAAGTTTCATGATTTATTAATTTCTAGAATATTCTTATGAAAGGCTATTTTTTTTCTAGCAGGTGGCTTGTACTTACTGAATTACTATTGTGAGAGATGTATAATTGAAAACATTTACAATTTTAAATGAAAAATCTATATGCTTCTGAAACAAGCAATCCTTGTGGCTCCTGAATGAGATTATTCTGAAGGCTTTCATTTCCATGATCCTGGAGATGCGTTGAAAGAGGAGTTTAATATCAAAATGGGTCAAAATAATATAACAAAAGAGGGAGAAATTGATGATAACAAATATTAAAATTACTGTTCATTTGAAAAAGCACATTTTATGAAAATATTTTAAATTAATTATTGCTATTATATATGTATGTATAGGTGTGTACACAAACATGTATCTTTCTTGGTGTGTGCAAATCTGTAGAGATCATACAACGAACTTTAGAATTCTCAATTCTTGGTATTTTGAGGGAGAGTCTCACTTGCAGTTTCTTCTACACTATATGCTTCAGGGTTTCAGGGTAGTGAGCTTCAGTTATATCATATTTCCATATTCTATCTCCTTAGGAGTTCTGGAAACACAGATGAACACCTTCACACCTAGCTTTCCCCTTGTTCTGCAAGGTTTGAACTCAGATGATCCTCAGGCATCTATAGCAATTGCCTTGACTCACTGAGACATTTTGCTGGCCTAATACCATAATATTTTAATCTCAAAATTACAGCATGTCTTTTATTTTTATTTACATACCAAACATTAATAATATATCTCTCATTGTTAACAAAAACAAACATGCAAACAAAAAGAAAAATAAATGAATGGGGCACCGGCAGTTGAAGTTAAATTTTATTGCTGCAATAATGATACTTTGAACATGGCTAAGTGAGTTACACTAGAAAAAGTGAACTGAAAGGATTTTGTGAGACAGTTTGCCAATGACAGTTTTCTCAGTGGATTTTTAAGTGTATGTGCTACAAGGAGAAAGCTCAAATTTACCTCATGTTAGCTGAGTCCTTCCTGACACCTTCCTAAAATGAATATAATAATAAGGCAGAGCATGAATAAAAATAGCTTTAGTAGCATGGATCTCACAATTTTTCACTTTTATCGCACATTTTCAGCAGATGCTCCTAAAGCCAATTTGGTAGGTGTGATGCATCCTTACATTCTGAAGCAAATGCCAGGTTTCCTAATGAGGGTGTTCAAATTTGAAAGCAGTTCTGCAGGTTGAGACTCATTACTAACAACCTGCAATAGAAGAGATGATATTGAATGTGTCAGATGAGGCTCATGACACAATGCATTTAGAATGTATAGTCAGTATTCTCTCTAGCTCCTTGTTCCTTGCAAATGGCCATGTTGCTCTGAATGAGGATTTTTAGAGATACTTTGATATCAGCTACCCACAGAAAGCGTATCAACTCAGACACATCACTGTAAGTAGTTTAAATTTCAGAGAAAATCATATTTATCCTAATCACAAAGTCATTTTGGCAACAATGGAGAGATGGCTCAGTGATTAAGAACACTTGCTGCTTTTACAGAGGACTGGAGTTTTTATCCTAGCACCTATATTGGAGAACTAATAACCAAATAAACCCCAGCTCAAATGGATTCAACATCCTCTTCTAGTCTAATGTGCATACATAGACACACACAGACACACAAATACAAACATACACACACACACAGGCACACAAACACACACACATAGAGAGAGATATTAAGAGAGAGAGAGAGAGAGAGAGTCACACACTAAATGAAAACTAAGTAAGTTCTCATGGATTCTACTTTGCACTATTCTATAGAATAGTGACTTTTCAGCAAATAAAAATCAATGTATAATTTCTATGAGAAGAAAAAAAAACACTAGAAATGTCTAGCTCGTGATAAAGGTTCATAAGCATTTATTTCATACATGTATTGATGTTTGATTTTAGACAGAAACTGCAAGTTGGCAGCATGATCTAAGTGATCATTCTTGTGAACTCAATGTAATGCTCAAATTCTCAAGAGAAATTTTAAGGAGCCAAGGATAAAGTTCTCCTGGTAAGAAAATCCAAATACTCAGACATGGACTTGAGAAGATTGCCCACAGCTAATAGAGCCCTTTTTTGTAGGCATGGATCTAAAGCACAGTTTATGTATGAGAAGAGAGTAAAAACAGAAAGAAAAGAACACTTAGTTCTGAAATAGTATCACATAAATAGAGACCTATTCATCATCCTGAACCTTTTTGCTCCCTTTTTTTCTGGGAAGACAAAAGGCAATGTGAAGCCTTTGCATCTGCAGTACTAGTGACATCTCAAATGAAGACCAACGTTTTATTGCATAGCTAGACTTGCAACCCAAGCGAGTCCTGCTTCTGGAAACTGCACTTGGGAGTCTGCAGAAGAGTTCCTAGTGAGTGTATCAGTCCATCTGAAAATTTAAAATGTCCAATACAAATATGGACTTGAAGAACTGCTGGAAATGGCCAGATGGCTGAAGTCAACAGATTGGTGAACTTCTATGCTATTACAAATATTAGTAGTCATTGAGGGCGTTGAAGAAGGACTCTTCCAATATGCTTATATTTGTACCTTATGTGCTATTTCTTTAGTAACAACAGAAAGAAAATTTATCTTCAGTACTCCTTGGGATTTATATAATATAGAAAGGTAGAGATATCAGGGTTGCTTGGAGGTTCATTAAAAGAAAGCTAATTTCTTTACCTGGAAGGAATTTACCTCTGAGCTTGTTGGAGACACAGCATTCTGCTCTGCAATTATTAGAATATTGAATACTGTTATCAGTAATTGTAAAGGGCTACACTGCTTTGGCTTTAGGTGGGTCACACTTGCACACCAGCCCAGGAGCAATCTGGATTCACTAATGAAAGGTACACACACACACACACACACACACACACACTCACTCACACACACATCAGTTAATTTTAAAATGCATTCGCTAGCTCAAAATTTAGGCATTTCTAATCCTCCCCACAGCTAGTATACATTTCTGTCCTGTAATCCTGCATAACATCCTCTAAATCTATATTTTATCGTTTTTGTCCTGGCTCCTTCTGGGAGGCTCCCTAGTCTTTGCTGCCCCAAATGCTTCCAGGAAATCCTTCGGGGGAAGGGGGCCGCATTCTGTCTCCCCTACATTTTGGATTATTTTCCTTCTGTAGCTCTAAATCTGATCCTTCTCCCTCTGAATCCTGGTGATTCCCCTCTTCCTTTCTCCGAATTTCTTGGACGTGCAATCTAAAAGTTCCACCCCACTCTTCCCACCTAACCATTGGCCTTGGCTCTTTATTGATCTATCAAAAACCAACTGTGGACAAGGACCTTTAGTGTCTGTACATGCAGATTCCCAATTAACTCAAAGCATTTGAACAAATCCCCAACTTTTGTCTCCTTTCTTAAGACTTTATCCAGCTAAGCCCATCAACCATCTGGCCAAGAGACAACCTCATAGGAAAACTATTTCTCCTGAAGACATACTCAGGCCATGAAAACGTTATTATCTCTATAACTAGATAATGTCCTTATTCTTCTGAGAGAAGCTTATCCCATCAGGCAGCCACTTAAGGAGCATCCTTCACACAGCTAAGCTTCTCTGCTTTTCAGATCCACAACTTTTTGTTTCTTTCTTTTCCTTGCCGATGCTGGCTAAAAGCCTAAGCTTGGTTTTCATGATACTTTGGGCTTTCTCTGGGGTATCCTTGCCTCTTCCATGAAGTTTCTTGACCTCTACTTTGCACACATCAGCTTTCTTAAACCCTAAGTAAAAAAAGATATATAAGGTTATCTTCTCCATTGCTCTCCTCCCAGAAGCAGTGAGACTTGATAGCTAGCTGACCAGTTGTGTTTCTCTCAAGCTTCCCTTGAAATTTATTCACAGTCTACTTAAAAATTCTTTTAATAATGAGAGAATGAACACGAAAGGAGCTCCTGATTCCACTGTAACATTCACATAGATACTCCATTAATACAGACTTAAAGCAACTTACAAAAGACTGAGGACTCAATACATGTAAGACTTGGCTTATTAATTTAGGGTGAGTTTAAAGTTTTCCACTCCCTTGAAGCAGGGGGAAAAATCACTGCAGCTGAGTTGACCATCTGAGGCTTTATATCAGCATAACAGAAGTGAATAAACTCATCATTTTTAAATGCTATCCATCTACAATATTAACAGGGCCAGAAACCTGTTTGGTTACAATTTCTAGCTCCATGAAAAAGGATTTACAAGGCAATAAAGCCATGAAAATATAGACCATTTCTGCCTGATCTACGACCACTAGGTAGTTAAAAAAAAAAAAAGAAACGAAAAGAAAATTAAAGAGAAAGAGAAAGCTAAAAACAAACATTTTGGCCCCATGCCTAGTCATTTTATTTCCTTGAATAAAGCTGTTGGAGATCAGCACCTGCATATTTTCCAACACGAACTCATTGTATAATGGTCCTTTGGTGTGTACACTATGGTTCCAGGTGTCATTGTCTTTCCAATATTTGGCATCCAGAAGTATAGCATTTGCATGAGAAATGATGGCATGAGTTTTGGCTGTGAAGGCAAATTCTGCTCTGGAAAGATATGCAGAAAGGGACCAGCAGCTGAGGCCATTTTGACATAATTCTTATCTACTTGGCTAGCTTCTTTTGGACTTCTCTCTGTATCTGTGGAGAAGAGGCGCCGGATTCCTCAGTTCATACTGCAGCTGCAGCAATAAGTGTCAAGCAAAGCAGTTGCTGCTACTCTCTGAGTTAAATCCACTTTCATCACCATCATACAGGAGGAACTTCTGCTATATTAATGGAAAAAGATTATTTTTTAAAAAAAATCATTGAAATAGGTCAGTGATGACACGTCTTAATATTTCTCCAGGTTCTTTGAAGTATTTGTGAAAATTGAAATATAAAACCCTCATGGAGCTGGTCAAGTTTCACACAGACATAATCCATTCTTAATGCTTTCCTTTGTAAAAGTTTATGCTGGAATCTGAGGAAGGATGTAGTTTTAAAAGACTGTTTTTTACCACTCAAGTATGCTGGCATACTCTTTCCCAATCCCCATTTCTGAGTACATGGCCTGACTCAAAATAAGTGCAAAGAACAAAAAACTTCTGTGGAAGATATTTGTGTAAATGAATCTTTTGTTAGGCACAGAAAAAATTGAAGTAGTGATGCTTGCAAAAAGACAAAGCAGCCAGGCGGTGGTGGCACAAGCCTTTAATCCCAGCAAGTGGGAGGCAGACACAGGCAGATTTCTGAGTTCCAGGCCAGCCTGGTCTACAGAGTGAGTTCCAGGACAGCCAGGACTATACAGAGAAAACCTGTCCCCTGTCTCAAAAAATAAATAAATAAATAAATAAATAAATAAATAAATAAATAAATAAAAGACAAAGCAAAGCTAGTGGCATGGGGATAAGTTTAGATCTGAGTTAGAATAAAGTTTTCTGAAGCCACATTTCAAATCATAGAAAAAGAAAAATTTCAAGGTGAAATTCTGGTTTGGATAATAGTTCTTGCCATATTCATTAACTCCTTAAATAAGTCTCACTAATCTCTTAGCAGTTACACACTACTATTCTGAGTACTAGACTTAAAGTTCTTGTCCTGTTCATTAGAAGATTGCAAAGTTGTGGACCACAAGGCTTTTTTACATGTTTGAGATAGCTCTCAACTATTATCTTTCTATTACCAAATGGCAAAAGATTTCTAAAAAAAGAAATCACAGAGCAAGTCCCTTGTTTAAAAGTTTATCCATGTCCAAATATAAGGTAAAGATTTTCAAACTTATGTAATTAATCAAGACATTTTCTATATGTCAAGTATTCAACTATATGTACAATTCCACAGAACCACTTCTGTGTTTCAAGGGCATATAATACTCAATATACCTAAAAACTAACATTCTTCTGAAATGGAATTCACTATTTTACAAATAAAAATATATTTTAATTATGTAATTTTGTAATTGTGTGTAAAGTTTATCTATGTATGTAATGTAATTCAATTATGTAATTATATAACTTTAATATAATATGTTATTTTAATTACAAATAAAAGGAAGGTTTAGTTATGCAACATAATGCTATAACACACATATAGTGTATGATGAAAAGGAGGCTCTGTTGTACTAAATTAAGGTATGTCATCTCACCCTGTAACTCACTCTTCATCTAACATTCATCCTTGATTCATTATAATTTAATTATTTATCAAGGATTTAAAATAAAATATACTAATATTTCCCTTGGATCTCAAGACTTTTTTAAACTCATAAAAGATATATTTTCTTTTTTAACTTGTACACCAGTGAGTTATTCTATGCCACCTTCTGCTGTCTGGTTCTCCAAATTACATGCAAAGTGACTTTTTTTTTCAAAATTCAGACCTCTCACTGTCAATTCTAATATTTGGATAAATTTATATTCCTTAAGAAATATCATCATCTTTAGTTTCAAAGGAATAAGAGACAGAAAACACTGTCCAAACTGACTGAAGGTATCAAAGTCCTTGTCAGTTCACAAGCTGGAAATCTACGAGTGGCACTTTTAAGGCACGGTCTTGGAGAACTTATTCTCCCTCCCTCTGTGTCAGCTTCAGTCTCCTAGCAACTCCTTTTGTAACTGATGTTACAAAGACATAATTATCATTTAAAGCCACAGGTACCTGAGGCTTTCCTAATCTCATTTTAACTTAGAAAAAAAAGTACTATACACCATTCTGTGTAGATATGGCATACTATCATCATACAGCCAATGGATTTACATGAAATTAACTAAGAGCAGAAGAGGACACTAGGACAGTAACTCCTAGGAAAATAAAATCACAAGTTGGTGAATATTTTATAAGCTGATCATTTGGAGGTAAGGATGCATACTTAACAAAAAATGATGTATAGGTAAAAAGTTTTTTAGACAAATGTGGGTAGAATATGTTAAATACTACATATTATATTTTAAAGGCAAATTCAGGTTAAGAACAGGGAATGGTAACTAGTTTCTAAGAGGAGAATAAAATGAAAAAACAGAATACCTAGATACTTATAGAATGCTCAGATCTTTAGACGTGTGTGTGTGTGTGTGTTTCAGACACATTAGGAAAAGGTTCTTAAATCAATAGAAAACCTGGTGGTAAAAGTAGTCAAGGATGTGCATTATCTAAATTGGAGATAAGATCTAAATAAAACTGTAAGTCTCAAAGTTATTCCATGATGTGGCTTCAAAGTCTCTAATATATGATCTTGCCCAGTAACTGCCCTACAACCTTGTTCATGAACGTTTTCTCTTTTCTTTTGCTTTAACCTATCTTTCTTAATGGATTTCCTTTCTGTGTTTTAAAGGAAAGATCCTCCCTCCTTTTAAGCCCCCATTCATCTTGTGTCTGATATAATGCGCTATTCCCTTTTAATGCTGTTCCACTTCAAGGCTTGATCATGGCCCCATTGTCTGCAAATCCTTTCTCCAGATAAATTAAAGACAATTTTATGTCAGCTCTTTTGTGGAACCAACCTATCTGCAGCAATCTCTTGTCTCTATTTAAGGAGACACAGCATCATCAGATTCTGAAAAAAAAAAAAAAAAAGGTTGTTTCTGCCTCATCAATGGCTGGCCCACTGCTGAATGGGAAGCCACTTAGAGCAGCTCTCAGAAGATCTCTGTCTTGTAGTCACTGCTGTCAACACAGGAGTCATGTCTTGTTGATCTAAACTAATCCTATTACTCCTATTCTCAAATCCCATCTCCAAACACATAATTATAGTCAGGGATACAATTTAACTCAGAGAACCTCATAAACTAAAAGACCTATAATGATCAAGAGTTTAAAAAATGAGAAGAGATTAAATTTCAAGAAGAATATTGTTTCTTATTTAGTACGACTACAATGATTCTAAGTATAGAATGCCCATTTTAATACAAATTTTCTACAAGTATATAAACAAGTACAAAGCTTGTTCAGTGACAAGTTTGGCATATCCTCTAACTATGGACAAAGAGACTGTTCTGTAGGGAAACCAAAACCCTGCATAATAATAGAAATATTTCTTTATTATATACAAAATAAGGGATAAATCAACATATATTACCTATATTAGGGCATCCTCACATTTCCAATGTGATTTTTGTGAATATTTAAATATATTTCTATATAAGTATTCATTGCATTTGAACTACCTTTTTTTCCTCAATGTCTATCTATCTATCTATCTATCTATCTATCTATCTATCTATCTATTTATTTTTAAATTTGCTTTGTTTCCTTTATTTATGTTTCATATGTTGTCCCCCTTCCCAGGCCCCTCTTGGAGTTCTTCACCCATACCCATCTCCTTTGCATCTCAGAGGGTACTCCGAATCTCACTCCCCCCATTCACCCACCCACAGCTCCCAATCACCTGGGGCATCAATCTCTACAGGATTAGGCACTTCCTCTCCCTCTGAGGCCAAAGAAGGTGGGCTTCTGCTACACATGTGCCAGGGACCACAGACCAATCCATGTAGATTGGTTGGTAGCTTAGTTTCTGGGAGCTCCCAGTTTACTTGTTAATGTTGGTCTTCCTATTGGGGCTGACATTCCCTTCAGGTCCTTAAATCCTTCAGTCTTGGGAGCCTCTCATATTCCAGTTCTCTAGTGTGGCCTCCCTTCCCCCAGCCTGGAACCTGCTTGCTCAAGGGTGGAGCTACCTGCTCATTCGTCCTGCCACGCCTACTGCTGGACCCTGCCTTTGCTGCCTGGAGGCACACACGTGTTCGTCCTGCTACTGGACCCTGAGTTACTTGGCGGGAAATCGGGTTCCCTCCCCCTTCCTTTATAACTGAGTGTCTGAAAATAATAAAATTGAGCTTTGATCAGAATGTTGTCTTAGCTCCATTCTTTCTTCCGCCCCGTCTAGATTCCTCTCTTTTCAGCTTGAACTGCCATTCTCAGTTGAACCGTTCGTGTTGTGGACTGCAGGCAGGCCACAACACTCTAGGACTTTCTAGAATCCTACCCACTACCCCCACCCTCAACAGCTGCATATTTCCATTCATTCACATGACTCCTCTTAACTTCTTTCTTTTTCTCCTCCTCTACCTGATCCTGAACCCCCTTCTTCTCTCTCTCTTCCTTCTCCCACCCAGGTTCCTCCTTCCCTCTGCCTCCTATGATTATTTTTGTTTCCCTTTCTATGTGGGATTAAAGCATCCTCACTTGGACCTTCCTTCCTGTTAAACTTCTTATGGTCTATAGGTTGTATCATGGATATTCTATTATTTTTGGCTAATATCCACTTATCAGTGAATATGTACCATGCATATCCTTGCAGTATGGTGGGGCATCTTTTGGGCATATGAAGAGGATTGGTATAGCTGGATCTTCAGTAAGAATCATTTCCAATTTTCTAAGGAACTGCCAAATTGATTTCCAGAGTAGTTGTACCAGTTTAAAATCCCACCAGCAATGTAGGAGTGTTTCTTTTTCTCCACATTCTCAAGAGCATGTGTTGTCACTTGAGTTTTTTATCTTAGCCATTTTAAAACAGGATGTTATGGAGCATGTGGGGGAGCCATATTGGTTCCCTGATCTCGCCAAGACTAGTCTGCACAGGAGAGAGTGTGGGCTACAGAAGCCAAGAGCTTCTGGGACAGGCAGAAGCCACAGAGCTTCTGAAGCAGACCCTGTTTCAGGCTCCAGACATCCGGGCACCTTCCCTGCCAGAGGAGAGGTGACCACAACATCCGGGAGGGCTTTGGTAGAGCACCTGGGGGAACCATCTTAGTTCCCGGATCCCACAAAGACTAGTCTGCACAGGTGAGAGTGTGGACTACAGAAGCTAACAGCTTCTGGGACAGGCCCTGTTTCGGGCCCTCATCTTCTGCCAGGAGGGAGGTCTGAACAATAGATATTTGTGCACTTTCCCTGCAAGAGGAGAGCTTGCCTGCAGAGAGTGCTCTAACCACTGAAACTCAGGAGAGAGCTAATATCCCAGGTCTGCTGATAGAGACTAACAGAATCACTAGAGGAACAAGCACTAACCAGAGACAACTATAACAACTAAATCCAGAAATTACCAGATGGTGAAAGGCAGACTTAAGAATCTTACTAACAGAAACCAAGACCACTCACCATCATCAAAACGCAGTACTCCCATCTCAGCCAGTCCTGGTCACCCCAACACACCCAAAAAGCTAGACCCGGATTAAAAATCATATCTCATAATGATGGTAGAGAACATCAAAGACTTTAATAACTCACTTAAAGAAATACAGGAGAACACTGCTAAAGAGTTACAAGTCCTTAAAGAAAAACAGGAAAACACATCCAAACAGGGGATGGAAATGAACAAAACCATACTAGATCTAAAAGGGAGAGTAGACACAATAAAGAAACCCAAAGTGAGGCAATGCTGCAGATAGAAACCCTAGGAAAGAAATCTGGAACCATAGATGCAAGCATCAGGAACAGAATACAAGAGATGGAAGAAAGAATCTCAGGTGCAGAAGATTCCATAGAGAATATCTGAACAACAGAAAAAGAAAATGCAAATTGCAAAGAGATCCTAACTCAAAACATCCAGGAAATCCAGGACACAGTGAGAAGACCAAACCTATGGATAATAGGAGTAGATGAGAATGAAGATTTTCAACTTAAAGGACCAGCAAATATCTTCAACGAAATTATAGAAGAAAACTTCCCAAACCTAAAGAAGGTGATGCCTATGAACATACAAGGAGCCTACAGAACTCCAAATAGACTGGGCCAGAAGAGAAATTCCTCCTGACACATAATAATCAGAACAACAAATGCACAAATAAAGATAGAATATTAAAAACAGTAAGGGAAAAAGGCCAAGTAACATATAAAGGTAGGCCTATTAGAATTACACCAGACAATTTACCAGAAACTATGAAAGCCAGAAGATCCTGGACAGATGTTATACATACACTAAGAGAAAAAAATTCCAGCCCAGGCTACTATACCCAGCCAAACTTTCAATTACCATAGATGGAGAAACCAAAGTGTTCCATGAGAAAACCAAATTCACACATTATCTTTCCATGAATCCAGCCCTTCAAAGAATAATAACAGAAAAAAAAAATAAAACAAGACAATGATGGAAACCACACCATACAAGAAGCAAGAAAGTAATATTTCAACAAACCTAAAAGAGAACAGCCACAAGAACAGAGTGCCAACTCTAACAACAAAAATAATAGGAAGCAACAATTACTTTTCCTTATTATCTCTTAATATGGATGAATTCAATTCCCTAATAAAAAGACATAGACTAACAGACTGGCTACACAAACAGGACCCAACATTTTGCTGCTTACATGAAACCTATCTTAGGGAAAAAAAAAAAAAAAAAAGACACTACCTCAGAATGAAAGGCTGGAAAACAATTTTCCAAGCAAATGGTCTGAAGAAACAAGCTGGAATAGCCATTCTAATATCGAATAAAATCGACTTCCAATCCAAAGTTATGAAAAAATACAAGGTGGGGCAGTTCATACTCATCAAAGGTAAAATTTTCCAAAAGGAACTCTGAATTCTGAACATATATGCTCCAAATGCAAGGGCAGCCGCATTCATTAAAGAAACTTTAGTAAACTCAAAGCACACATTACTGCTCACACAATAATAGTGGGAGATTTCAACACACCACTTTCATCAATGGACAGATCATGGAAACAGAAACTAAACAGGGACACAGTGAAACTAACAGAAGTTATGAAACAAATGGATTTAACAGATAGCTACAGAACATTTTATACTAAAACAAAAGTATATACCTTCTTTTCCTCACCTCATGGTACATTCTCCAAAACTGACCACGTAATTGGTCATAAAACAGGACTCAACAGATGTGAAAACATTGAAATTGTTCCATGCATCCTATCAGATCACCATGGACTAAGGCTGATCTTTAAGAACAACATAAATAATAGAAAGCCAACATTAATGTGGAAACTGAACAATACTCTTCCCAATGATAACTTGGTCAAGGAAGGAATAAAGAAAGAAATTAAAGACTTTTTAGAGTTTAATGAAAATGAAGCCACAACATACCCAAACTTATGGGACACAAAGAAAGCATTTCAAAAAGGAAAACTCATAGCTATGAGTGCCTCCAAAAAGTAACTAGAGAGAACACACTCTAGCAGCTTGACAACACACCTAAAAGCTCTAGAACAAAAGGAAGTAAATTCACCCAAGAGGAGTAGAGAGCAGGAAATAATCAAACTCAGGGGCAAAATCAACCTCTTAGAAACAAGAACTATTCAAAGAATCAACCGAATAAGGAGCTGGTTCTTTGAGAAAAATAAACAAGATAAATAAACCATTAGCCAGACTCAGTAGAGGGCACAAGGAAAACATCCTAATTATCAAAATCAGAAATGAAAAGGGAAACATAAAAACAGATCCTGAAGAAATCCAAAACACCATCAGATTCTTCTATAAAATGATCCTTCTATAAAAGTTTCAACAAAACTGGAGAACTTGGATGAAATGGACAAGTTTCTAGACAGATACCAGGTAAAAAAGTTAAATTAGGATCAGGCTAATGATCTAAACAGTCCAATATCCCCTAAAGAAATAGAAGCAGTCATTAATAGTCTTCCAAACAAAAAAAGCCCAGGATCAGTTAGGTTTAGTGCCGAGTTCTATCAGACCTTCAAAGAAGATCTAATTCCAGTTCTTCACAAACTATTCCACAAAATAGAAGCAGAAGGTACTCTACCAAATTCATTCTATGAAGCCACAATTACTCTGATACCTAAACCACAGAAAGATCCAACAAACATAGAGAACGTCAGACCAATTTCCCTCTTGAATATTGATGGAAAAATACTCATTAAAATTTTCGCAAACCGAGACCAAGAACACATCAAAACAATCATCCATCCTGACCAAGTAGGTTTCATTCCAGGGATGCAGAGATGGTTTAATATATGGAAATCGATTTACATAATCCACTATATAAACAAACTCAAAGACAAAAACCACATGATCTTCTCATTAGAAGTGGAAAAAGCATTTGACAAAATTCAACACCCATTCATGATAAAAGTCTTGGAAAGATCAGGAATTTGAGCCCCATATCTAAACATGATAAAAGCAATCTACAGAAAACCAGTAGCCAAAGTCAAAGTAAATGATGAGAAGCTGTAAGCAATCCCACTAAATTCAGGGATTAGACAAGGCTGCCCACTTTCTCCATACCTACTCAACATAGTATTTGAACTCCTAGCCAGAGCAATTCGACAAAAAGAGGAGATCAAGGGGATACAATTTGGAAAGGAAGAAGTCAAAATATCACTTTTTGCAGATGATATGATAGTATATATAGGTGACCTTAAATTCCACCAGAGAACTCCTAAACCTGATAAACAGCTTCAGTGAAGTAGCTGGATATAAAATTAACTCAAACAAGTCAATGGCCTTTCTCTACACAAAGGATAAACAGGCTGAGAAAGAAATTAGGGAAACAACACCCTTCCCAATAGTCACAAATAATATAAAATACCTTGGTGTGACTCTAAATAAGGAAGTGAAAGATCTGTATAAGAACTTCAAGTCTCTGAAGAAATAAATTAAAGAAGATCTCAGAAGATGGAAAGATTTCCCATGCTCATGGATTGGCAGGATCAATATAGTAAAAATGCCTATATTACCAAAAGCAGATTCAATGCTATCCCCATCAAAATTCTAACTCAATTCTTCAACGAATTAGAAAGGGCAATCTGCAAATTTATCTGGAATATCAAAAAATCTAGGATAGCAAAAACTCTTCTCAAGGATAAAAGATACTCTGGGGGAATCACCATGCCTGACCTAAAGCTATACTATAGAGCAATTGTGATAAATTGTGATAAAAACTGCATGGTACTGGTATAGCAACAGACAAGTAGACCAATGGAATACAATTTAAAACCCAGAAATGAACCCACACACCTATGTTCCCTTTATCTTCGAAAAGGGTGCTAAAACCATCCAGTGAAAAAAAGACAGCATTTTCAACAAATGGTGCTGGCACAACTGGCAGTTATAAAGTACAAGAATGCAAATTGATCCATTCCTATCTCCTTGTTCTAAGGACAAATCTAAGTGGATTAAGGAACTCCACATAAAACCAGAGACACTGAAACTTATAGAGGAGAAAGTAGGGAAAAGCCTCGAAGATATGGGTACAGGGGAAAAATTCCTGAATAGAACAGCAATGGTTTATGCTGTAAAATCGAGAATTGACAAATGGGACCTCATTAAATTGCAAAGCTTCTGTAAGGCAAAAGACACCGTCAATAAGACAAAAAGGCCACCAACAGATTGGGAAAGTGTCTTTTCCTATCATAAATTAGATAGGGGACTTATATCCAATATATATAAAGAACTCAATAAGGTGGACTCCAGAAAATCCAATAACCCCATTAAAAACATATCTTAATATTTTTAGCACAGAACTAAAAGAATAATTCTCACCTGAGAGGCCATTGGACTTGCAAACTTTATAGGCCCCAATACAGGGGAATGCCAGGGCCAAAAGAATGGAAATGGTTGGGTAGGGAAGTAGGGGGGTATGGGGGACTTTTGGGATAGCATTGGAAATGTAATTGAGGAAAATACATAATAAAAAATATTTAAAATTTAAAAAAAAGAATGGCTGAGAAGCCCCTGAAAAATTGTTCAGCATCCTTAGTCATCATGGAAATGCAAATCAAATCAACTCTGAGATTCCATCTCACACCAGTCAGAATGGCTAAGTTAAAAAATTCAGGTGGCTGCAGATGCTGGTGAGGATGTGGAGAAAGCAGAACACTCCTCCATTTTTGGTGGGATTGCAAGGTTGTACAACCACTCTGGAAATCAGTCTGCCATTTCCTCAGAAAATTGGACATAGTACTACTGGAGGATCCCACATTACCTGTCCTGGGCATATATCCAGAAGATGTTCCAACTGATAAGAAGGACACATGCTCCACTATGTTCCTAGCAGCATTATTTATAATAGCCAGAAGCTGGAAAGAACCCAGATGCCCCTCAACAGAGGAATGGATGCAGAAAATTTGGTATATTTACACAATGGAGTACTACTCAGCTATTAAAAAGAATGAATTTATGAAAATTCTAGGCAAATGGATGGACCTGGAGGGCATCATCCTGAGTGAGATAGCCCAATCACAAAAGAACTCACATGATATGTACTCACTGAGAAGCAGATATTAACCAGAAACTTAGAATACCCAAGATATAAGATACAATTTGCAGAACACATGAAACTCAGGAAGAACGAAGTCCAAAGTGTGGACATTTTGCCCCTTCTTAGAATTGGGAACAAAACACCCATGGAAGGAGTTACTGAGACAAAGTTTGGAGCTGAGCGAAAGGATGGACCATCTAGAGACTGCCATACCTGGGGATCCATCCCATAATCACCCTCCAAACCCTGACACCATTGCATACACTAGCAAGATTTTGCTGAAAGGACCCAGATATAGCTGTCTCTTGTGAGGCTATGCCGGGGCCTTGCAAACACAGAAGTGGATGCTCACAGTCAGCTATTGGATGGATCACAGGGCCCTCAATTGAGGAGCTAGAGAAAGCACCCAAGGAGCTAAAGGGATCTGCAACCCTATAGTTGGAACAACAATATGAACTAACCAGTTACTCCGGCCACCCCCATAGCCCCGGTGCTGGTTTCTCTAGCTGCATATATATCAGAAGATGGCCTAGTTGGCCATCATTGGAAAGAGATGCCCATTGGTCGTGCATACTTTATATGTCTCTGTGCAGGGAATGCCAGGTCCAAGAAGTGGGAGTGGTTGTGTAGGGGATTGAGGGGGGTAGGGTATGGGGGACTTTTGGGATAGCATTGGAAATGTAAAGGAGAAAATACCTAATTTAAAAAAAACAGGATATTATTATTGTCTTTTACTTATTCACTTTAGTTCCTGGTTATTGACTTCCTCCTGTTCACTAAGTCCAACAATCTGTCCCCTTTCCCTTTCCCCTTCCCCCTCCCCTTCTCTTCTCAGTGGGTGGGGGACCACTTGGGTATACCCCCACTCTGGCACATCAAGTCTCTGTGATGCTAGGTGCTTCTTCTCCCACTGAGTCCAGTCAAGGAAACCCAGCTAGAAGAAAATAGTTCACATATAGACAACAGCTTTTGGGATAGCCCCTGTTCCAATTGTTAGGTAGCTAATGCTGTGAAGAATAAGCTGTACATCTACTACATGTTTGTGGGGAAGCCTAGGTCCAGCCCATGTATTTTCATTGGTTGGTGGTTCAGTCTCTGAGAGAACCAAGAGTCCATGTTAGTTAATTCTGTTGGTCTTCCCACAGAGTTCCTATCCCCTTAGGAAGTACAATCCTTCCTCATGTTTTTCCATAAGAGTACCCAAGCTCCATCCACTATATACTTAAGGGAGAAACGAGCTTTGTCTTCTAAATAGGAGATTCTCCAGTCTAAGGGGAATTCTAACAACATATGACTTGGACCAGATGTCATCTTGCTTTAACATACACTTTAAATAAGATATTCAAGGGCAGAGAGGGAGCAAATGTGTACATTCCCTGTGGCATGAAGATAAATGTGCCTGTGGTTTGTTGTAAGTTGCAATAATTCAGTTTCTCCACAGACTTGTTATGCTCCTTTCACCGCTGTTTTGGGTTGGTTTAGGAAATATATTTATCAGTTTAAAATGAACACTTGTAACATTTGAAATTACTGAACATGAAATTTAATTAAAACTAGATGTCTGAGTGGTCAATGACTTCCTCGTCCCACTTCTTCCATACTGAATTCTGAATTGAGAAAAAAAAATTAGGCTAAATGTAGGCCATCCAAGTTCAAGACCAACAAAGCCACTGTTAGTATGATAATATGATAATATATTATAATATTATATAATATCAAATGACAATATAATAAAATCTTATATATGGTATATATGGGAATGTATTAAATGTTGTGATATTTGCAAAATGAGTATTAATTATTTCAAAACAAATAAGAGATTAAATTTATTTTAAATGCTAAAAAAGACAAAGTTGTTATAATCCTAACTGATAATAACGGAACTTAATTTTTTAATACAGAGTCATTCCAATTATATGTACATTTTATTGAGTTGTATGTAATTATTACATACATAACAACCACAAAAATGAAACTATGATTGTTTTTATTTATTTTTTATTTTTAATACATTTTTATTAGATTTTTTATTTTATATTTTAAATGTTATCCCCAAAGTCCCCTATACACTTCCCCTGCCCTGATCCCCAACCCACGCACTCCTGATTCTTGGCCCTGACATTCCCCTGTACTGGGGCATATGATCTTCTCAAGGCCAAGGGCCTCTCCTCCCATTGATGGCCAACTAGGCCATCCTCTGCTACAGCGAGCAGGGCAGGGGAGGGTATAGGGGACTTTGGGGATAGCATTTGAAATGTAAATGAAGAAAATATCTAATAAAAATATTCTGTAAAAAGAAAATCAAAATCACAAAGGTAGAAAGTAAGCTCCCACTTTTTAATATGAAGAAGTCCTAAAATATTAAATAGTCTATTGATGAAAAGGAATGACATTTGGTCAAAAGGAATGCTGAGGGGATAGCAGACAACTGCAGAGCAAAGCACAGCAGGGCTACTCTGATTAACAGTGTAGAGTTTTCAGAAAAGCTGGCTGATTATCTCCAGGTATTATAAAGGAGAGCTTGAAAGTGACCTACAAAAAAGAGTCATTGCAAGATACTTGTCTCTAGGAACATTCTTCACACCCAGGGGGATAGAATTTGACCAGTTTGATGAGGAGTTTGTGCTGAGGAGAAAATACAAAAACTAATGAAGGCTTGGTGCCTGCCAAGACAGAACAGGCTGAGTTCTTAGCTTTTATTTGTATTTAGTAAAATAATAACTAGGAGACTGACTGGTGAGCAGAGAGACTGGAAGTTCTTCCAGTCAGAGAGGCAAAGGTTTTTAGAATTGTCTTCCAGGAGAAAGGAGGGTCTTCAGAAAACAAAGCAAACAGAAAAATGCTAAGTCAGCAGTGAATTTGGAAGGTGTTTTTCTACAAGAATTGGGACAATGCACATGGCTTATAAGTGTGCTTCTATTTCAAATACTGTGATTGTCAAATCAAAATGAATAATTATAGGTTATTTTCTTGTTGCTTTTCATTCAAGAACAAAAGGCATATATAATTTATGATGTTGTGAACCGAATCTAAGCCATTGTCTAGAAAGCTTATCCACTTCACTGCTGACTTCTACTCCCAGCCAAGTGAATGAATTTTATTGACCATATATACTGAAGTATCATAAAACACCCGAGTTGCATAATAAAAGACCCTATGACTTTGTGTACAGTACTTAACATATTGAGGTTGCAGGTTTTTCACCTATATATAATTGTGATGGACATGAATAAACTTTCTTGCTTTCATCTTTGTCTTTTAAATTTATTTTATGTATATGGGTGTTTTGCTGGCATGTGTATTTGTGTACCATATGAAAGAGTGTCAATGAAATATATAAGAAGGTGTTAGAATCTTTAGAACTGGAATGCCAGATGGTTGTGAGCTACCATGTAGGTGCTGGGAATCAAACCCAGGTTGACTGGAAGAGCAGCCAGAGCTCTTAGCCTCTGGGCCAACTCTCTAGCCTGTTGCATTCTTTCTTGTTGAATGGAAATCTTTCACTTGACATCAATATAGTGAAACAAATATACAATTCCTAAATCACAGATTATTCTAAAGGTGAACTACCTCACTGAATAGCCTGCAATCCAGTGGATTTACACAAGTACACAACTAAGTAACCATTCTTCAATGCAATGTTATGACAAGAAAATCTCATTGTACCTTTTTTATAACTATAACTGTTAGAGCACCAAGGGCAACTATGTTTCTGACACTACAGCAAAAGTTATTTTTATTTTTCATGGCCTTTAAAAAACTGGAGGCACACAGTGTGTCTTCTTATTTTAGCTTCTAGCATTAGAACTACATTTTAAAAAGAAATTGGACAATTAAGACATCACAGAGGCAACATTATAACTGAGGAGTAGCAGTGAGGCAGTCACTGCTTAATTATACAGTTAAGCAGAGAATCTAAAAATCTCTTGGAAGACATACTTGTCTATATTTTATAATCTTATCATTGTGCAACATGGCACTTTGGTACTCAAAATGAGCCTGCTTAAGATGGAGTGTTCTTTCTTGACCAATGGTATAGTGGAGTGGGAGTTATCTGTTGGTTACAGGTAACTTAACAGAAAATGGTTAATTTTTAAGGCAAAAGTCCAAATAATAAATAACTTATACTGTTTGTGTGCAATTCTGCCCTATCTCCTTTACTATTTTATAGCCACATTATAGTGCTCTGGAAAGGAATTAATAGGAAAAAAAAACAATAACAATCTCTCTCAATTTGAAGTGTTGACTTTTAATTTATAAGAACCCAGCACTCGGGAGGCAGAGGCAGGCGGATTTCTGAGTTCGAGGCCAGCCTGGTCTACAAAGTGAGTGCCAGGACAGCCAGGGCTACACAGAGAAACCCTGTCTTGAAAAAACCAAAAAAAAAAAAAAAAAAAAAAAAAAGAACCTATGTAATATAGAATACCATTGTGTCATCACTAGAAAAAATACAGTTAGCTTAAGAAGATATGTGAAAAATATTTGGGAGGTATGACTAGGATAATGGAGGTTGGACAGAAGGTTGAGTGGAACAGGTTGGAAAACTAAATTGCATGTAAAAGTTTAATATGCTATTTATCAGTACTAATATTTACTTTATTTGTTCTATTATATGCATATATTAATAAACAATTTCTGAGTTTTGTGTGTGAACATCAAATGGAAAAAGAAATCTCTATTTTTACATACCCTTCTAATGATATGTACATAGATACATGATGCCACAAGATCAGTAGTATGAGATGCATTCATGTGAAGTGCTCTAAGAAGTTATAACATAGAAGAAAATTAGCACTGTCTTAAAATTAGTCGTCATAATGAGAGGGATATTTGAAATTTTCTTTAAAGAGCATATTAAGCAAAACAAACAAACAAACAAACAAACAACTCCCAAATCCCAAAGAAGAGCAAAAAATATATAATAAATGGTATGGAAGGACACAGTAAACACAATGAACTTTTGAACTTTCTGTTATCAAATGTATAGGACTTGCAAGAGTGGATAGTTAGAGTTTTCAGTTACAAGCTGAAATGTTGAAATTGGAGTATTCTCAGTAATATGTTGGAAGCTATGGTTGGAACATGTTCAGTTCTTTCACACTTGGTTCTAAGGGCTCTTCAGAAAAGTCACTAATCATGTCCACAGAAATATTTAGGAGACAAAATGATCCTACCATTGCTTAACCTTCAATGCTATGACTAGATGAACTGTCTTTTTAATGCAGACTTTATTGTAGAGCACATGGTCAATAATAGTTGTCAAAGAATAATTAAAAATTAATTGACAGTCATGGCTATTGACAATATAGAGCAGTTATCAATGGCTTCAAAGAAGATAAACACTATACTAAACTATATAATTTATGTGGCTATATAATGATGTCTTAGAAATATTTAATTGAAATGTACAAATACTATACTGAGAAGACAGGGAAGATGCAATTAAAACTAGTTCAATTACAAGAATGGGTTGGGCTGAATTTAATAATAAAGTCTTGAAACATTTGAAAAGAAGGAGGAAGTAATTAGCTGTGAATTAAAGAAGAAATCAGAGCCAATTATTTTTAATATAATTGTAAAGTTAGGTTAGATTAAAGAAAAATAAGAAAAGAAGACTTAGGACTTGAGGAAGATGTGTTAAGAATATACAATGGTGGGGTGGTTAGAGTAACAATATTCTGTATGTAGATAAAAATACATATCAAAGAATGAGGAAGTTACAAAACCCTCCAAAGATAGAACATATCTAAAGTATTAGAAGTTGAAAAAAAAAAAAACAAACAAACTTCTGAGGTCTTGTTCAATTTTTTTCGTCAGAGACGTGAAGTTCTTGTCATACAGATCATTCACTTGCTTGGTTAGAGTAAAACCAAGATATTTTATATTTGTGAAAATGGTGAACTGTGTGTCATTTCTCTAATTTCTTTCTCAGCCTATTTATCCTTTGAGTAGAGGAAGGGTACTGATTTGTTTGAGTTAATTTGATATCCACCCACTTTCCTGAAGTTGTTTATCAGCTGAAGGAGTTTTCAGGTAGAATTTTTGGAGTAACTTAGGTGTATTATCATATTATCTGCAAATAGTAATATTTTGACTTCTTCCTTTCCAATCATATCCATTTGACCTCCTTTTGTTGCCTAATTGCTCTGGCTAGAACTTTGAGTACTATAATGAATAGATATGGCAAGAATGGACAGCCTTGTCTACTCCCTGATTTTAGTGGGATTGTTCCAAGTTTCTCTCTGTTTAGTTCAATGTTGGCTACTGGTTTGCTGTATATTGCCTTTATTATGTTTAGGTATGGGCCTTGAATTCTTGATATTTTCAAGACTTTTAATATGAAAGGGTATTGAATTTTGTCAAATGCTTTCTCAGCATCTAATGGGATGATCACAGTTTATTTTTTCCTTTGAGTTTGTTTACATAGTGGATTACATTGATGGATTTCCATATATTGAACCATTCCTGCATCCCTGGGATGAAGCCTACTTGATTATGATGAATGATGATTTTGATGTGTTCTTGGATTTTGTTTGTAAGAATTTCATTGAACATTTTTGCCTCAATATTCATAAGGGAAATTGGTCTGAAGTTCTCTTTCTATGTTGGGTCTTTGTGTAGTTTAAGTATCAGTCTAACTATGGCTTCATGGAACAAATTAGGTAGCATTCCTTCTCTTTGTATTTCGTGGAATAATTTGAAGAGCATTGGTATTATGTCTTCTTTGAAGGTCTGATAGAATTCTGCACTAAAACCATCTGGTCCTAGGCTTTTTTGGGTTGGAAGACTTTTGATGACTGCTTCTATTACTTTAGAGGTTATGCAACTGTTTAGATATTTTATCTGATCCTGATTTAACTTTTGTAAGTGGTATCTGTCCAGAAAATTTTCCATTTCAACCAGACTTGCTAGTTTTGTTGAATATAGGCTTTTGTAGTAGGATCTGATGATTAAAAAAAAAATGTCCTCAGTTTCTGTTGTTATGGCTTCCTTTTCATTTCTGAGGTTTTAATTTGAATACTGTCTTTTTGTTCTCTGGTTATTCTGGCTAAAGGATTATGTATCTTGTTGATTTTCTCAAAGAAACAGCTCCTGGTTTTGTTGATTCCTTGTATAGTTCTCTTTGTTTTTACTTGGTTGATTTCAGTCCTGAATTTGATTATTGTGTGTCATCTACTCCTCTTGGATATATTTGCTTCATTTATTCTAGATATTTCACATGTGCTATTAAGCTGCTAGTGTATGCTTTCTCCAATTTCTTTATGGAGGCACTCAGAGCTATGAGTTTTTCTCTTAGCACTGCTTTCATGATGTCCCATAAGTTTGGGCCTTCATTTTCATTAAATTTTAAAAAGCCTTTAATTTCATTCTTTATTTCTTATCTGACAAAGTTATCATTGTGTAGAGAGTTTTTCAGCTTCCATATGTATGTGGGCTTTCTGTTGCTTTTGTTGTTTTTGAAGACCAGTCTCTGTCTGTGGTGATCTTATAGGATGCATGGGATTAATTAAATGTTCTTTTATCAGTTGAGGCATGTTTTTAGACCAATTATGATGTCAATTTTGGGGAAGTTACAATAAAGTCCTGAAAAGAAGATATATTCTTTTGTTTTAGGATGAAATATTCTATAGATATCTGTTAAATCCATTTGGTTCATAACCTCTGTTAGTTTCACTGTGTCTATGTTTAGTTTCTGTTTCTGTGATATGTCCATTGGTGAGAGTGAGTGTTGAAGTCTCCCACCATTATTGTGTGAAGTTCAAAGTGAATTTTGAGCTTTAGCAAATTTTGTTTTATGAATGTGGGTACCCTTGCATTTGAAGCATATATGTTCAGAAGTGAGAGTTCTTCTTGGTGGATTTTTCCTTTGATGTGTATGAAGTGTCCTTCCTCATTTTTTGATAAATTTTGGTTGAAAGTCACTTTTACCCAATATTAAAATGGCTACTCCATCTTGTTTCTTACCGATAGGAATGTGGAATAATAAGAAAAAATTTATTATCAAACTCTAGGGCACTAAGTTTTTTTTAAAATTACTTAAAATAAAATAACCCAAGCAAAGGAATAATTGAAAACCAGAGAAGAGCTGGGAAAATGTACATGAAAATGACAATGATGTTTATTTCCTCCAAATCCCTTTGTTTTATTTGCTTTTTGTATCTTATAACAAGACTTATTAATTATCAGTGTGATGATAGAAGACTAGTAAGGGAAGACATGATTGCTGCATATCATTCATACAGGCTTTCTTGCAAAGAAATATGTTATAGATTTTGTGCAATGCTGTAAAACTGGGTAATTCCTTCATCAGAGAGAGTAAATCAGCTGTGATTACTATTGTAATAGATTTTAGTAGATTATGTTATGAATGCGTATGGGATTTTACCAATACTTTTCACTTTTTATTCATATGATGGTACCATGTGTTTTCCTTTGGACTAATCCCTTGATAAATTATAATTGATTTTTGAACCCCTGAAAAAGCTCATATACTAAGAGCTTATACCTTTTTTATGGAGTGCTATTATATATATTATCTCTTAGATAATAAAGATCTAATTATAGAGCTATAGAGCTAATTTAGATCTCAGATTTTAGTTTAGAATTGGGTGGTATGGGTATAAAATGTATACTTTATGTGCCTAGTGAATGAGGTAGATTAAAAAAAATATTAAAAAAAAATATTTTCTTTTTCCAGAGCTGAGGACTGAATCCAGGGCCTTGTGCTTGCTAGGCAAGCGCTTTACCACTGAGCTAAATCCCCAACCCCAACACTAGAAAATATTATCCTGAGTGAGGTAACCCAGAACCAAAAGGACACACATGGCATGTACTCACCACTAAGTGGATATTAACCCAAGTACCCAGAACACCTACAATACAACCTACAGACCATATGAAGGTAAGCAGGAAAAAAGACCAATGTATGGATGATTCAATCCTACTTAGAACGGGGATCAAAATAATCACAGGAGGTAGAGGGAGGGAATGACCTTGGAGGGAGTGAGGAGGGGTAAGGAATAATGGACAGGGCAGGATCAGGTTGGGGAAAGACAGGAGAAAGTCAAGAGAGTCAAGAAAATTAATAGAAATATGTAGCAGTGGAGGGTTGGGGAACGGTATGGGGGACAGAACCACTAGAAAGTCCCACGTGTTCTGGCCTTAAACTGTATTCATCTGTGTCTACCTCCCAATTGCTGAGATTAAAGGCCTGAATCAAAAAAAAAAAAAGTAAAAAGAAAGAAAGAAAAGACAAGAAAAAGAAAAAAGAAAAGACAAGAAAAAGAAGAGAGAGAGAGAGAGAGAGAGAGAGAGAGAGAGAGAGAGAGAGAGTGAGAGAGAGAGAGAGAGAGAGAGAGAGAGAGAGAGAGAGGAAAGTCAGTTCCAGATACTAGGTAAATGAGAAATTCCCAGGACCAATGGCATAACATTAGCCAAAACATCCAACAGAGGTAAGACAGAACCGATAGAGACAGCCTCCAGTAGATAGAGATAGAGAAGGCCCCCAGTTGAGGGATGGGACCACTCAGCCATCTCAAAAATTTTAACCCAGAATTGTCTCTTTCTAAAGGAAACACAGGACAAAAATTGGACAGAGACTGAAAGAAAGGCCATCCATAGACCTGTCCCACCTTGGGATCCATCCCATCGATAGACACCAAATTCAGACACTATTGCTGACGCCAAGATGTTCTTTCTAACTGGTGCCTGATATAGCTTGGGAGAATCTGCCAGCACCTGACTAAGACAGATGCAGATACTGACAGTTAACCATAGGACAGAGCAAGGGGACCCCAATGGATGAATTAAGGGAAGGACTGAAAGAGCTGAAGTGGGTTACAACCACATAGGAAGAACAACAATGTCAACTAGCTAGAACCCCCCCCCCCCCAGAGCTTCCAGGGACTAAACCACCAACTAAAGAGTATACATGGATGGGTCCATAGCTGCAGCTACACAGGTAGCAGAGGTGTTGGAGTCCACCAAAAGACCCTCACTCACAAAGACCACAGAGATTGACATCACTGAAAATGGCAAGAGGTCTTTTTTATTGATCCAACTCATTGGGGACCCCTCTCAGCATGCAGGCAAGAGGAGAGTCACTGAACATACAAAGAACATACTTTGTATACCTTGTAAGGGGCAGATTTAGGCAACAAGACTAGCTGGCTTATTCTAATTGGTGTAGCAAGTAACCCTTTCAGACATTGGTTGGTTTGCATAGGGTGACTACCTTTGGCCTAGTCCCTCACTCTGCCTGCCCTTATGTTTTTTTGTTTTGTTTTGTTTTGTTTTTTGTTTTTCGGGGTTTTTGTTTTGTTTTCTTTTGATTTTTATTTTGTTCCCCCCGCCCCCAGCATTGTTTAGTCAGCCAGCTTCTTTATCTGGCTCTGCACTTGGCCTGCTAGTATAATTTGGAAAGTCCCTTCAGATGGGGAAGGGGCTGAGTGGTCTTGAATTTATTTTGGATTGTACAGAGGATGGCTTTATCTGGCTTTACTGGGAGGTGGGGGATTCCTTGGTCCTGCAGAGACTAGATGCCCCAGGGTAGGGGTATGCAGCAGAAATGAGGCAGGAGTGAGCCTCTTAGAGGCAAATGAAAAGGGGTATGGGATGGGGGATTTGGGGAGACTGAGAAAAGGAAGAACATTTGAAAAAAAAGAAAAACACATAAAGTTTGTAGGTGAAAGTAGCTGCAAAATTAAGTGAATATTTGAATAGGAGAGACTAAGGTGTAGATTGTCAGAAGCATGCAACATAATTGGATGAAATTCTAATACTTCATCTTTAGTTTTATGATAAGGTATTTATACAAATTTTAATTAATTAATTAGTTGATTCATTGCTTCTACAAAAATAATAATAGCAATACAGCTGTTAGTTTTCCAAGAAAGCACACTTCTTATTGTGCATTTTCTTAACAACTGAGCATAAAATATATGAGGCAAGAAAATGGGAGAGGAATAAAAATAGATGAGCCTACTGTTTAGATTTAGAAAATCCATCTATTTATGCTTCACAGTGCTAGGTGTAGTCATATGCAGAGATAAACTAACTCAAGAACACCATTGATTAATTTAACAGAATTGGCATTGAGCTAATTTTATAGGACAATTGCAGAACATTCAAGCTTTCGATGGTCAAATGTAACATTCACTATAAGTATTAATTCAAATATTGGCTGGACTTCCATTAGTTTAAAATAATAGAAATGATGTAAAAATACCCTCTCAAGTCATAATATGAATAAACTAAAAATAAGTGACAGGAAAAAATATATTTGAAAAAGGCTCAAAGTGCTGAATGTTAATCAGAATAGTATTGCTCAACTTCTTTTAAATGTGAAGATTTTTAGATTCTCACTGATGATTACCAGATGACTTTTTTCTAACAGACATTTTGTGTGCTTTGTATTCAGTTTTGTAGACACTCAAATGTCATTCAGATATTTCATCACAAGAGATTCAGAAGAGATCATTTTTGTTTGTTGAAATGATTTTGCAGTTAAAATTTAATGGCAGAAAGAGGCAAACAAATAACATAAGGCAGTAAATAAATAAGTTGACTAATGAGTGTTTCTTAACTTGGAAGCTCCTATAGCTGTATGTTGGCAGCAAGGCTGCTGGACTATATGTGTGAAGGTTTGATTATCTTCCTCTAATCAATGCTGACTGTTTCTGTATTCATGCAAGTTTTTTTTTTTTTTTTTTTTTTTTTTTTTTACCGTTTGCTTTTGTTTGGTGAACCTGGATCCCAGAAGCTTACTTGTTCATGAGGCATACCTTAGTCATCACAAGACACCTGAATGTCTTTATTGAACTGCATCAACAGACTGCTGAATATAATTACTTTAAAGGTTTTGATTTCCCACTCTCCTGAGCGAATTGATAAAACTAAAGAGTTAATTCTATAAATAATATTCCTTAAACAGAAGGCAAGAGACTAAGATAAATTCTTCAATAAAGGCAGAACTTGTTTCTAGAGGAGGAAAAATGGAAACCAAGTATAGTCGCAGGTGTACATAGTAAAGTAAGTAAGACAGTAGTATTACCTTTGATGAAATTGTGCAGGAACACTGTGAAAAATTAAGAAATAGATTGTGAAAATAAAACCAGAAATTGAAAGTCAAGACATATCAGTGTTTTGGGTAACGTGGTGCACTGCTGCAAGCACAGCTACAACTTTGGCACTTAGGAGCAGAGTGAGGAGAATCAGAAACTCAAGTTCATCTACAATCAAGTAGAATGTGGTAAGTCAGGCTACAGGACACATTACCCAGTCTCAGAAAATAGATTAGAGGAAGATGATCAAACCTTCACACATCTGGTCCAGCAGCCTTACTGCCAACATACAGCTATAGGAGCTTACAAGTTAAGAAACATTCATTAGTCAACTTATTTATTTACTGCATATAAATATATTTTATATGTTATTTCTATATGTTATGCTATAGCTATGTTATATGTGTATGCTATGTGTTATGTGTTATGCTATATATTTTGTTATATATTATGTTATTTGGTGTCTGCATATGTTATATGTTATGTTATAAGTTTCATTTTTTTGTCTTATGTCATATGTCATGGAACATCTCATATATCACATGTATTATATCACATATCTTATATTTTATATCCTATACCAGATATTGTATGTCAGATACCATATACTACATATCATATAATATATGGAACATATCAGTCTTATATATCACTTTTCACATGTGAAAATTATATAATATATGAGAAATATTATCTGCCCAAAATGTATGCATATATATGAATGGAATAAAAACTTAAGTAAGTTTGAGTCATTAATGTACTTAGGCCTATTTTATAGATATTAAAATGTAATATATAAAAGATGCTCATGAAAAATAAGAATCATGGGAGTAGAATCCTACAGGAAAAAAATATCATGATGTATCCAAGACATATTTCAGAAGCACATAATCTGTAACATTTACGTTCTTCATCTGTTGTAAAAACAATCCTGATTATCTTAATTGTAATATATTTTTGATTTGTAATACCTGAATACCTGTCACGGTTGTTTCTCTGCGAAGTATGTGATTAGCATCCTCTATAGGGTGCATTACACATTTCTGTGACAGAGTTATATGATTGCCCATGAGATTGCAACATCTCCCCAGTTAAAGCAGTGCCTCATTGGCCAGTGATACAATTAGAAAATTCACTTTGTCTAATGATTTTGTTTATTTATATATTTATTAGGTATTTTCTTAATTTACATTTCCAATGCTATCCCAAAAGTCCCCCATACCCTCCCCCCCCACTGCCCTACCCACCCACACCCACTTCTTGGCCCTGGCATTACCCTGTACTGAGGCATAAAAAGTTTGCAAGACCAATGGTCCTCTCTTTCCAATGATGACCAACTAGGCCATCTTCTGATACATATGCAGCTAGAGACACAAGCTCCGGGGGAGGTGGGTACTGGATAGTTCATATTGTTGTTCCACCTATAGGGTTGCAGATCCCTTTAGCTTCTTGGGTACTTTCTCTAGCTCCTCCATTGGGGGCCTTGTGATCCATCCAATAGCTGACTGTGAGTATCCACTTCTGTGTTTGCTAGGCCCCAGCATAGCCTCACAAGGGACAACTATATCTGGGTCCCTTCAGCAAAACATTTCTACTGTATGCAATGGTGTCAGCATTTGGAAGCTGATTATGGGATGGATCCACGGGTATGTCAGTCTAAAGATGGTCCATCCTTTCCTCTCAGCTCCAAACTTTGTCTCAGTAAGTCCTTCCATGGGTATTTTGTTCCCAATTCTAAGAAGGGGCAAGGTGTCAACACTTTGGTCTTTGGTCTTCTTGAGTTTCATGTGTTTTGCAAATTGTATCTTGTATCTTCGGTATTTTAAGTTTCTGGGCTAATATCCACTTATCAGTGAGTACATATCATGTGAGTTCTTTTGTGATTGGGTTACCTCACTCAGGATGATGCCCTCCAGATCCATCCATTTGCCTAGGAATTTCATAAATTCATTCTTTTTAATAGCTGAGTAGTACTCCATTGTGTAAATGTACCACATTTTCTGTATCCATTCCTCTGTTGAGGGGCATCTGGCTTCTTTCCAGCTTCTGGCTATTATAAATAAGGCTGCTATGAACATAGTAGAGCATGTGTCTTTCTTACCAGTTGGAACATCTTCTGGATATATGCTCAGGAGAGGTATTGCAGGATGCTCCGGTAGTACTAGGTCCAATTTTCTAAGGAACCACCAGACTGATTTCCAGAGTGGTTGCACAAGCTTGCAATCCCACCAACAATGGAGGAGTGTTCCTATTTCTCCACATCCTCGCCAGCATCTGCTGTCACCTGAATTTTTGATCTTAGCCATTCTGACTGGTGTGAGGTAGAATCTCAGGGTTCCTTTGATTTGCATTTTCCTGATGATTAAGAATGCTGAAAATTGTTTTAGGTGCTTCTCAGCCATTCATATTCCTCAGGTGAGAATTCTTTGTTTAGCTCTGAACCCCATTTTTAATGGGGTTATTTGATTTCCTGGAGTAAACCTTCTTGAATTCTTTGTACATATTGGATATTAGTCCCCTATCAGATTTAGGATAGGTAAATATCCTTTCCCAATCTGTTGGTGGCCTTTTTGTTTTATTGACAGTGTCTTTTGCCTTACAGAAACTTTGCAATTTTATGAGGACCCATTTGTCAATTCTCAATCTTACAGCACAAGCTATTGTTGTTCTACTCAGAAATTTTTCCCCTATACCCATATCTTCGAGGCTTTCCCCCACTTTCTCCTCTATAAGCTTCACTGTCTCTGGTTTTATGTGGAGTTCCTTGATCCACTTAGATTTGACATTAGTACAAGGAGATCGGAATGGATAGATTCGCATTCTTCTACATGATAACAACCAGTTGTGCCAGCACCATTTGTTGAAAATGCTGTCTTTTTTCCACTGGATGGATTTTGCTACCTTGTCAAAGATCAAGTGACTATAGGAGTGTGGGTTCATTTCTGGGTCTTCAATTCTATTCCATTGGTCTACTTGTCTGTCACTATACCAGTACCATGCAGTTTTTATCACAATTGCTCTGTAGTACAGCTTTAGGTCAGGCATGGTGATTTCACCAGAGGTTCCTTTATCATTGAGAAGAGTTTTTGCTATCCTAGGTTTTTTCGTTATTGCAGATGAATTTGCAAATTGCCCTTTCTAATTCGTTGAAGAATTGAGTTGGAATTTTGATGGGGATTGCCTTGAATCTGTAGATTGCTTTTGGCAAGATAGGCATTTTTACTATATTGATCCTGCCCATCCATGAGCATGGGAGATCTTTCTGTCTTCTGAGATCTTCTTTAATTTCATTCTTCAGAGACTTGAAGTTCTGATCATACAGATCTTTCACTTCCTTATTTAGAGTCACACCAAGGTATTTTATATTATTTGTGACTATTGAGAAGGGTGTTGTTTCCCAAATTTTTTTCTCAGCCTGTTTATCCTTTTTGTAGGGAAAGGCCATTGACTGGTTTGAGTTAATTTTATATCCAGCTACTTCACTGAAGCTGTTTACAGGTTTTGTAGTTCTCTGGTGGAATTTTTAGGGTCACTTATATATACTCTCATATCATCTACAAAAACTGATGTTTTGACTTCTTCCCTTCCAGTTTGTATCCACTTGATTATCTTTTGTTGTTGAATTGCTCTGGATAGGAGTTCAAATACTATGTTGAATAGCTATGGAGAAATTTGGCACCCTGTTCTAATCCCTGATTTTAGTGGGAATGCTTCCAGCTTTTCACCATTTACTTTGATGTTGGCTACTGGTTTGCTGTAGATTCTTTTTGTCATGTTTCAGTATGGGCCTCAAATTCCATATCTTTCCAAAACTTTTATCATGAATGGGATTTGGTTTTCTCAAATACTTTCTCTGCATCTAATGAGATGATCATGTGGTTCTTGTCTTTGAGCTTGTTTATATAGTGGATTACATTCATGGATTTATGTATATTAAACCATCCCTGCATCCCTGGAATGAAACCTACTTGGTCAGGATGGATGATTGTTTTGATGTGTTCTTGGATTTGGTTCGTGAGAAATTTATTGAGTATTTTTCCATCAATAATTCATAAGGGAAATTGGTCTGAAGTTCTCTATCTTTGTTGGGTCTTTCTGTCGTTTGGGTTCAAAGTATCTGTGGCTTCATAGAATGAATTGGGTATAGTACATTCTGCTTCTATTTTGTGGAATTGTTTGTGAAGAACTGGAGTTAGATTTTCTTTGAAGGTCTGATAGAACTCTGCACTAAACCCATCTGGTCCTGAGCTTCTTTAGTTGGGAGACTATTAATGACAGCTTCTATTACTTTAGGGGATATAGGACTGTTTAGATCATTAAGGTGATTCTGATTTAATTTTGGTACTGGGTACCTGTCTAGAAATTTGTCCATTTCATTCAGGTTTTCCTGTTTTGTTGAGTATAGACTTTTTTAGTAGGACCTGATGGTGTTTTGGATTTCTTCAGGATCTGTTGTTGTGTCTCCCTTTTCATTTCTAATTTTGTTAATTAGGATGCTGTCCCTGTGCGCTCTAGTGAGTCTGGTTTATCTATCTTGTTGATTTTCTCAAAGAACCATCTCCTCATTTGGTTGATTCTTTGAATAGTTCTTCTTTCCACTTGGTTGATTTCGCCCCTGAGTTTGATTATTTCCTGCTATCTGCTCCTCTTGGGTGAATTTCCTTCTTTTGTTCTAGAGCTTTTAGGTGTGTTGTCAAGTTGTTAGTGTGTGCTCTCTCTAGTTTCTTTTTGGAAGCACTCAGAGATATGAGTTTTCCCCCTTAGAAATGCTTTCATTATGTCCCATAAGTTTGAGTATGTTGTGGCTTCGTTTTCATTAAACTCTAAAAAGTCTTTAATTTCTTTTTTAAGTCCTTCCTTGACCAAGGTATCATTGAGAAGAGTGTTGTTCAGTTTCCACATTAATGTCTGCTTTCTATTATTTATGTTGTTCTTAAAGATCAGCCTTAGTCCATGGTTATCTGATAGGATGCATGGGACAATTTCAATGTTTTTGTATCTGTTGAGGCCTTTTTTTTGACAAATTATGTGGTCAATTTTGGAGAAGGTACCATGAGGTGCTGAGAAGAATGTATATACTTTTGTTTTAGGATAAGATGTTTGTAGCTATCTGTAAAATCCATTTGTTTCATAAGTTCTGTTATTTTTACTGTGTCCCTGTTTAGTTTCTGTTTCCAGGATCTGTCCATTGTTGAAAGTGGTGCTTTGAAGTCTCCCGCTATTATTGTGTGAGGTGCTATGTGTGCTTTGAGCTTACTAAAGTTTCTTTAATGAATGTGGCTACCCTTGCATTTGGAGCATAGATATTCATAATTGAGAGTTCCTCTTGGAAGATTTTACCTTTGATGAATATGAAGTGCCCCTCCTTTTCTTTTTTGATAACTTTGGGTTAGAAGTTAATTTTATTAGATATTAGAATGATTACTCCAGCTTGTTTCTTTAGACCATTTTCTTGGAAAATTGATTTCCAGCCTTTCATTCTGAGGTAGTATCTGTCTTTTTCCCTGAGATGGGTTTCCTGTAAGCAGCAAAATGTTGGGTCATGTTTGTGTGGCCAAACTGTTAGTCAATGTCTTTTTATTGGGGAATTGAATCCATTGATATTAAGAGATATTAAGAAAAAGTAATTGTTGCTTCCTATTATGTTTGTTGTTAGAGTTGGCATTCTGTTCTTGTAGCTGTCTTCTTTTAGGTTTGTTGAAGGATTACTTTCCTGCTTTTTCTAGGGTGTGGTTTCCATCCTTGTATTGTTTTTTCTTTTTTCTTTTTCTGTTGTTATCCTTTGAAGGACTGGATTCATGAAAAAATAATGTGTGAATTTGGTTTTGTCATGCAATACTTTGGTTTCTCCATCTATGGTAATTGAAAGTTTGGCTGGGTATAGTAGCCTGGGCTGGCATTTGTGTTTTCTTAGTGTATATATAACATCTGTCCAGGATCTTCTGGTTTTCAGAGTCTCTGGTGAAAAGTTTGGTGTTATTCTGATAGGCCTGCCTCTATATGTTACTTGACCTTTTCCCCTTACTCCTTTTAATATTCTATCTTTATTTAGTGCACTTGTTGTTCTGATTATTATGTGTTGGGAGGAATTTCTTTTCTGGCCAGTCTATTTGGAGTTCTACAGGCTTCTTCTGTCCTGTCCAGCAGGTCCAGTTATTTGAGGGTCTTGAGGGAAACTTCTCCTAAGAACCAAATGGGGGGAGGGAGAGATGGCCACCAAGTGCGAGGAATGTCAAGGAGACCAGTCTGATTAGCATCAAGGTGTCACCTTATTCAGTAAAGCTCAAGGCTTAAATGCATAAGCAAAAGGGGAAGTGCTTTTCAGCAGGAGTGGTGGGGCAGTGGAAATCCACAAGTAAAAGGGGAAGTACAAGTACTTCTCAGCAGGAGGGGTGGGGCAGTGGAAATGCACAAGCAAAGGGGGAAGTCCAAGTACTTCTCAGCAGGAGGGGTATGGCAGTGGAAATTTTTCTTTTGGCAGCTACATGGGGAAGCAGGAACAAAAACAGGCCTGCTTTTGAACCTCTTTTCTTCTCATGGGGAGAGGCCCAATTCAGAGATCAGGATAATTGTGTTGTCTTAATAACTCCCAACATTCTTGTATGTTCATGGGCTTCTATTTCTTTGGGTTTGGGAAGTTTTCTTCTATCATTTTGTTGAAGATATTTGCTGGCCCTAAGTTGAAAATCTTCATTCTCATCTACTCCTACTATCCATAGGTTTGGTCTTCTCATTGTGTCCTGGATTTCCTGGATAGTTTGAGTTAGGATCCTTTTACATTTTGCATTTTCTTTGATTGTTGTGCAGATGTTCTCTATGGAATCTTCTGCACCTGAGAATCTCTCTTCCATCTCTTGTATTCTGATTCAGATGCTTGCATCTATGGTTCCAGATTTCTTTCCTAGGGTTTCTATCTCCAGCATTGCCTCACTTTGGGTATTCTTTATTGTGTCTACTTCCTTTTTTAGGTCTAGTATGGTTTTGTTCCTTTCCATCACATGTTTGGTTGTGTTTTCCTGTTTTTCTTTAAGGACTTATAACTCTTTAGCAGTGTTCTCCTGTATTTCTTTAAGTGAGTTATTAAAGTCCTTCATGATGTTCTCTACCATCATCATGAGATATGCTTTTAAATCTGGGTCTAGCTTTTCCGGGGGGGGGGGGGTTGGGGTGCCCAGGACTGGCTGAGGTGGGAATGCTGCGTTTTGATGATGGTGGGTGGTCTTGGTTTCTGTTAGTAAGATTCTTAAGTCTGCCTTTTCCATCTAGTAATCTCTGGAGTTAACTGTTATAGTTGTCTCTGGTTAGAGCTTTTTCCTCTTGTGATTCTGTTAGCCTCTATCAGCAGACCTGCCTTGGAGACTAGCCCTCTCCTGAGTTTCACTGGTCAGAGCACTCTCTGCAGGCAAGTTCTCCTCTTACAGGGAAGGTGCAAAGATATCTGGTTTTGGACCTGCCTCCTGGCAGAAGATGAAGGCCTGAACCAGGGCCTGTCCCAGAAGCTTTGTTGCTTTGGGCTATCCCAGAAACTGTTAGCTTCTGTGGTCCACACTCTCACCTATGCAGACTAGACTTGGAGGGATCTGGGAACAAAGGTGGCTTCCCCAGGTGCTCAGGCAAAGCCCTCCTGGTTGGGGCGGACACCTCTCCTCTGGCAGGGAAGGTACCCGGATGTCTGGAGCCCGAAATGGGGTCTGCCTCAGAAGCTGTCCTCTAGGGACCTTGGGGGTGTCCGCCAACTCTGTGCCCAAGGTGATCAGGTGCTGACATGGACCGGAAGGGACTTGTGACTCTGGTCAGCCCAGGTTTTCTGCTTCCCTAATGCTGTCTCATGTCCTGTGCGATTGGATTCGAACAGAAATTGTGTTCCATTCACCAGGGGTCCTAAGATCTCTTGGGGAGTCCTCTAGAGACCTTAGGGGTGTCCGCAGACTCCGTGCCCAGTTGACCTGGTGCTGGCGCTGACGGAAGGGACCTTGTCTAACTTGCATGGCACATTTTTCACTAGAACATAACTCTGCAAGCACAAGAAATTATTTGTCTTTGGGTCTTCAGTACTTAACAGTTCTTATGGCAAATAAATACTTGGTAAAATCATGATGAGTTACAGAATAAATTTGTAGATAAATAATCGATACACATGACCTATAAGAAAAATATATTTTAGAAGGTTCAGAGTCCCCAAGAAGTGCTGTGAAATTATTTGGAGTCAGAAAGTGAAGCATGGGTCTGAAGACATGGATCAGAATTGAAGACTATGATTTACTTCTGCAGAGAATCCGAGTCCCATTTCAGTCACCTCTGTCATGTGGCTAATACCAATAAATCCATTTCCAGGGCTATTATACCTCTGGCCTCAGTGAGCATCTTTTATTTTCTTTACATGTACAGTTCAGCTTTCATATATATATATATATATATATATATATATATACACACATGTACAGTACAGGTTTCATATATATATACACATATACATATGAAATATACATACACATACATATATATGTATATTATATATATACACGTACAGGTTTCATATATATAAATACATATACATATGAAATATACATATACATACATATATATAATTTGTATTTATATATATTTATTCATATACATATATGAAAAAAAAGAAAATGGACCTTAAATAATATTTGACGAAGAACATACAGAAATGCTGCATCATTGTTAGATGTTTCTGTACTTCCTGAATATATAATGTGCATTTACATGTAAATCATGGTAATTTAGCTTTGTGTCCCAATGCCTACAAATTTAATAATATGAGAAATTACTAATTTCTGTATAAGTCAATAAATGACAATTTAAAAGATGAGTATAATTTTCTTATTATCAAAATAAAACACCTGCACAATTGAGAGATAATGAGGTCAAAATAATTTTAAAATTGCTGAAGGCTTATTAAATTTCTCATATAAAATATACATTTCATTTATTGGCTCTCAAAGCTCTGATCAGTTAATGATTAAATTTCCTTAAATGAAGTTTATTTTTCATACTTCATACAATCATTTTATATTTATTGAAAGAAAAAAATAATTCGCCTCTCTATATAATGGTAGTATTTCCTGGAGCAGTTACCACTCTTTGTCAAGAATGAAAAGGACAGTAATGGCACAGCTAAATAAATACACAGCAGGGCAGCTTGTCTTAGTCTCTATTTGCATGTGGGCATGCTTGGCTGATGAATGTCTTTGTGTTCCTTCAGTGTGTCACTAATGTTCATTTTGTTTTGTAACAAAGTAAAAGATGATAGTTTTTCCAGATGAAGGGTACTCTTTACTAAATGAATCAGAATATCCATTTCAAAATAAATTAAATTTACAAATCATTCTCATACAGTCGCTTGACCATACTAAGGCATCTCAAATGGTCTTCTTCCATGTTGGGCTGGAGTTACACTCGCATTGGCAAAAGTTATAGTTCTCATGTGTGTGGCTTTTTGCTATGTCTTTAATTTTTGTAACATAATGGTTTTCACAATGGAGTGTCCTAAGGTGCAAATGACAAGCTTCTTTAGGCCCAGCTTCAGAAATTATGGGAAATACTCTGCCAGATTCTGTGCACTAAAGCATACACATGAAACTCAAGAAGAATGAAGACTGAAGTGTGGACACTATGCCCCTCCTTAGAATTGGGAATAGAACACCCATGGAAGAAGTTACAGAGACAAAGTTTGGAGCTGTGATGAAAGGATGGACCATCTAGAGACTGCCGTATCCAGGGATCCACCCCATAATCAGCTTTCAAAAACTACTTTTTCAACATAATCTCTAAAACAACTACAATAAAATCTAGAGTGCCGCAGACCCTCTTGGTTCCTTGTCTGCATTGAACGAGTCTCTGGAGCAGGTGGACAAAGAGTCGGCAGGAATTGACAGACAGACCTAACACAAGGGAGTGTGGATCTGAATATAATTTGTCAAATCGAGCATCAAACCTTTTATACAGAATAGGGAAGTTGGGTGACACACCAGCAAGGTACAAAGAAGTTACTGGATTCTCACACAAAACAAAGGAATCCAAATATGGAAGAACTGGCAGGAACCAACTGGGGTAAAACTCAGTGTTAACAACTGGGATCAAAAACAGCTCCACCTAAGGTCCACTTAATCTTAGAAGCCAGGGGCAAGGGCTTTGTGCCCTTGCCATAGTTCCTTCTTTAGTCTGTTGTATAGTCCACCTTCCCCTTAGTCCATTGTTAATACTTGTGTATGGGTGTAACTCAGCTACCTATAGTTAGCTACTCTGGTTCCTCTTTAGGTCACAAACTTCCTTCTTCCTGGATAATGGTAAATTTCTGTGTAGGGCAGTGACTTAGCTATCCATGCCCAAGGTCGGATTAAGGACTGCCTAGAATCTAATTTAGCTATATGTCAAAATATCAATCCTTAGGAGCACTTGTAATAAAGCAATATTAAGGGAAAGCATACAGATCCATTTACCAACTAAAGCAAGGACATTGGAGCATTCTTTATACAGGATGCCACGATTCCAGGAGACTAAGTTTCCCTGAAGTTTTCGCCTCAGGACAGCGCCCAGGTTTTCAGGGCCTGTCGCGCTTGTCACTACTGGAGTAAGTATAGCACTAGAGCACAAAAGTAATAATGACACAATAGCCTTAAAAATCATAGGCACCATGCAAACACCATGATTTGTCTCAGGATACTATTTAAGCTAGCCCATCATTCTTAATTTTCACATCTTTTTATCTCCCTTGAATCCAGGATAATTTTTTTTTAAAGATTTATTTATTTACTATATGTAAGTACACCGTAGCTGTCTTCAGACACACCAGAAGAGGGCATCAGATCTCATTTCGGGTGGTTGTGAGCCACCATGTGGTTGCTGGGATTTGAACTCTGGACCTTGGGAAGAGCAGTTGGGTGCTTTTACCCACTAATCCATCTCACCAGCCCCAGGAAAATTTTTTAAGATGGAGAAATTTTCTAACCATGATGAAAAAAATAAATAAATTATTTTTTTTTTATGTGTGTGGACTAGAGTATAAAAACAAGTTTTCTCAAGATTTTTTTCTTGCTCTCCCAAATAATTCTTGTCATATTGTGATATTTACAAGTGTTTGAGCTGTTTCAAAAAATCAGTTTTGATATCTTATGACATTGAGATCAATTTATTCTTAGATTGATGTTCCATAGCTTGATGTTCCATAGTCTTCTGCAGATTGCTACTGCTGGTGCCCCCATTTGTTAGGTTTTTAAGCAAAGTTGTATAGCATCCTGATACTGAGGATACATGGAATGGCTAGTGAAGGTTTGGTTTCCTAAAATATTTAATGTTTTGAAGAGAACCCTGTATTCTCTTTACAAGTTTCTGTATAAATTAGCCTCTTACATTGTCCTATGAGGTATTTAAGGTTCTTGGTAATCTATGTTCCTTAAAGGTATCCCATGCTAAAAAGACTGTGGGACGCCTGACTCGCCAGCAAGAAAGACACCACAATAGGATCCTTCTGCACATGTTTATTGGGCTGCGCATTGACTGTGTAGGCGAAAGACCCTGAGCCCTGGGCCGCTCACTCTTATATACTATCAGTTCCCATCCACTCACAGCAGGCCACATCACCTCACCAGGTACGCAGCTTCAGCTAATCAGGGCAGCAGGGGCATATCTCCACCAAAATGGCTTCGCCAGTAACCTGGTACACCTGCGCAGCTCTCACGATGTTTGTGGTTTATATGAGGAAGTCAGGTGCAAGTCATACGACTTAGCTGCAGTCCCTGGCGCCTTTGGGACTGCCGCCACACCCGCTCCCCACAAAAGACAGTAGGATTGAATATTGGTCTATATCATAGTGTGTGTATAGATTTGTACATGTGTACATATGTACAAGCATAAGATACATGAATTTTATATACCTATTATAACTTTACATTTTATATACATATTATATGTTTAAAAGCCCAGTTTCTAAGAACAAATTTCTTTCATTTTCTATATAGTGATCACATTTTTCCTTTCCTTATTTGCTCCAAGATCATCTGAACCTTCCCATTCATTGAATTATGTTTTCTTTCTATCTTTAGAAAATAATCCAGAGAGCTGAGTGTGGTGGTGCACACCTTTAATCCCAGCACTCTGGAGGCAGAGGCAGGCAGATTTCTGAGTTTGAGGCCAGCCTGGTCTACAAAGTGAGTTCCAGGACAGCCAGGGCTGTACAGAGAAACCCTGTCTCAGGAAAAAAAAAAAAAAAAAAAAAAAAAAAAGAATCCAGAAAAAAGAAGAAAAAGAAAATGCATGGAAAGCATACACACATCATATGAACACAAAATTGGACAACATAATATGCAAGCAAATAGACCATTAAATTAAAATACAAATGTCCATAGAAAGCAATATGAAGGAACAAAAATCTCCCTCAAAATAATTCTGAATTTGTTTTGAGTTGACCATCTACTATTGGGCATGAGGCCTGACTTTAAGTGTGGTGTTCACACTTAGTGAGACTCTACTGAAGCAAATACAACTTTTCTTCTCAAACTCTTGTCATTAGAGATAGAATCTTGATTAGGATGATTCTTGTCGACTTCTCCTCTCAGAGCTTGTACCCTATCTAATTTGACCCTCTATAGGAGCTCTAAAAGCTGCATGCGTGTGAGTTCATACATTCAGAAGTCCTCTATTTTCTGGAAGACACTGTTCCATTCATGCCATGCATTTCCTGTACCCTGTACAACCTTTCTGCCTCGTCTTCTGCAGTTTCCTGAGCCTTGAGTGGAGGGGTTTGATGACCACATTCCACATAGAACAGATGTTGTGCAGTCACTCAGTCTCTGCACATTGATGAGTTGTATCATTATTAATTTCCATCTATTTAGAAAGCTTTTCTGGTCATGGCTGAATAAGACACTAAACTTTGGGTTCAGCAGATTTTCATTAATAGTCATTTGATTGCTATTTACCTCTAGCAAAATAGTAGTAAATCATTTAAACAATAATAGTATTCATATTTCTCATATATTAATGAATGATCATTTAAATATATTAACTGCATATATACATATAATGTACTCTGATCTAATTCATCACCTTTCCCATTCCTTTTCATACAATTTTTCACTATTCACATCTTCATTTTTCCCAACTATATATCATGTTCTCTCTCTCTCTCTCTCTCTCTCTCTCTCTCTCTCTCTCTCTCTCTCCTTCCTTCACTCCCTTCACCTACCTTTGTATATATTTGTGGTGGCAATATGTACTTGGTGTACAACCACCCAAGACCATCTGTGGCAGCATGGGTAGCCATTCAAAGGCCATTTCCTTAAGGAAACTTACTCTTCGTCTCTGGGCAGCCATCCATTGACTGGACCTTCTCAGTTAGGGCTGGGACTTATAAACCTCTCCTGGGTTGATTTAGGTTTCTTGGTATAACAAAGAAGACAGAGTGTTTGCTTTTAGCAGACCTGAACACTATATCTAAATGTGTAACTTAAAGTCTGGTTTAAAGTTTTCTTTCAGTCATGTGCATCATAAATTATCACATAACATTTGTCTAGTTTTTATTTTACTTATATAATTCTTCTTAGTCATAATTCAGTTTAATGGTCATAATAAGGCCAAAGTTTGGGACAGGTCAATGAAAAGAGAAATAGTCTTTGTACTTCTCACAGACATTTGCTCTTTGTAGATAAACTCTTTCTTTTTGTTTCATTAATCTTCTGTTGAAGTAATTGCATTATATGAATTTATAATGTGTTCCTATGAAAGATATCTTACAAAACAGGGGGCAAGTGAAAAAAATAACAAGTTTATAAAATTCCCTTTATTGTAAAGGAAAAATGGCAGGGATAAGTTTTACTTGGCATATATTTATATTAGATGATAATTCATATATATATATATATATATATATATATATATATATATACATGTGTGTGATATCTGGACTTCATATTTCGTACATTATCATTTATTCCTAATGGATACAATTCTTTGAATAATCTGAAAGGTAAATTTGTCATGCTGTAATTCAAATTTGTAAATTTATAGTAACAGGACCATATTTATATTTATTATTGGCTTTATAGTGACCACTAAAGGAAATTGTATTAGTCAGGGTTCTCTAGAGTCACAGAACTTATGGGTAGTCTCTATATAGTAAAAGAATTTATTGATGACTTACAGTCGGCAGCCCAATTCCCAACAATGGTTCAGTCGCAGCTGTGAATGGAAGTCCAAGGATCTAGCAGTTGCTCAGTCTCACACGGCAAGCAGGCGAAGGAGCAAGAGCTAGACTCCCTTCTTCCAATGTCCTTATATTGTCTCCAGCAGAAGGTGTAGCCCAGATTAAAGGTGTGTTCCACCACACCTTTAATCCCAGATGAAAGGTGTAGCCCAGATTAAATCTCCTTAAACTTGGAGATTTAATCTTCTGGAATCCATAGCCACTATGGCTCAAGATCTCCATACCAAGATCCAGATAAGGATCTCCAAGCCTCCAGATAAGGGTCACTGGTGAGCCTTCTAATTCTGGATTGTAGTTCATTCCAAATATAGTCAAGTTGACAACCAAGAATAGCCACTACAGAAATCATACATATTAATGCCCATGGTGTGAATATGAAATAGTTCCCATAGGTTCATGCACATATACATGTGATCACTCATAGGTATTCTTGTTTAAAAGTCACGGAACTTATAAAAAATTAGAGCCACTGAAGGTAGTCATTGGGAACACACCTTGAGGAATCAATAGCCTTACTCTACTTTCTTTCTTGTCATTGCTCCCTGACAGATGAAAGTTGACCATCCATCTGATGAACTCTAATAGAGTGTATTTCTCTGAACTATAAGTCAAGGCAAATTCATTCCTGTTTACATTGTTTTGTTTCAGGTATCTGATCAGAAGAAAAGGAAATAATACAGTTATTGAGAAATATTTTGCAATAAGCAATCATTATTCTAACATTTCTAGATACAGCTTAATTTAGATTGAAAATTTATAATTTTGCTTGATTCTACTACAATATTCTAATGATTGTTGAAACATATTAAAGGGATTTACTTCTTGTGGCATACACAGGATTATAAACCATTAATATTTAGTAACTTCTTATTTAGTCATTTGTTAATAATAATCTGTTGTTAATACATTAACAATTATAAGATTTTATGTTTAGTTGTGTGTATGTGTCTATGTGTACACATGATTGTAAGTGCCTGTGTGGAGACACAAGCTTAGATTCCTTCCTTGGAGCTGATGCTACAAATCACTGTGATCTGCTGACTATCCAACTTAGGTCTCTGGCAGAGTGGAAAGGGTTTGTAGGAAGCAAGTTATCTCTTTAATCCTGGTAAATGTCTCTTTTAATATTTATTGTTCTCCTTCAGCAGTTTTCTAGATATTAGTCAATATGTATAAAGTAAAGCTAGAGGAAGATACTGGAACACTAAAATTTTCACCAAGTGCATGAACTGGGTACCAAGCACCTTCATAGAGATGAATGACATTTTTACTGCCTGATATGGATTTCATCCTACCATTCCTGATGTTTATGAGATTTTAAAACCATGTAGTCACCTATGGACTGAATATAATCACTTTTCTTTTATTTACATGGGCTATAAACTTTGACCACATTTTTTTCTTATGTGACCTCCTTTTTTCTGCCCTTACTTTCTCTAATTAGTTTGCTTCATTTTTATACCATATGAGTTTACCATATAATTGAGTTTACAGATCTGTATAATACCATAGAAAGCATGATGTTTGCATTTTTGAGTCTATCTTATTTGTTATAACATGCTGTTCAGGTACATCCAGTTTATTGCAAATAAAATAATTCCATCCTTATGACTTAATGAAATTGCACTGTGCATTAGTATATAGATGAATTTACAGTTCAATGAGCAGATTGTAAAAAAATTGCTTATTCCCTTTTCAAACTCTTCATTACTAGAATAAATGTTGCACAGTGGACAATTTGAAAAGGGCCAGCAAATTTCTGTGTTCAAGGCCATCCTGGGACAGAGCAAGGTCTAGGTAGAAAAAGCTTATGTCCAAGTATGGTGGTACATGCCTTTATTACCAACATTCAGGAGACAGAGCCATGCAGATCTCTGAGTTAAAGGTCTGTCTATGGAGCAAGTTCCAGGATAGCCAAGCTTAGGCAGTAGAGAAGTTGGAAAACAGAAAGTTGGTGATAATGTAATAGAACAATGCAGCCATGTTCTACCCCCAAGCAAGCAGCAGAACTCTGCAGCTTAGGCCATATAGCTCTATCTTTACAGTAAAGGGGCTAAGGAAATAAAATGATGACTCATGGGGTGATCAAAAGGGAACCTGAGGTAAATGATTTGGATTGATATGCCATTCCTAAGAAAGTAACTTATGTAAAATAAAAGACTTGGCTTTGGTCTACAAGAGAGAGCTATCTTGACTATAGAGTTATCTAAATCAGAACACAGAGCTGTCAGCTTGCATCTTTGACTTCAAGTCTTTCATCAGCCACTCCCAGACACCTCTTCCTCAGGACCACAGGCAAAGCTTAGGTTGTTCCTCAGCACTTTCTCTTTTCATTACTAGAATCAAATATTGCACAGTGAATGATTTGTTCATATTATAAAAACGTATGTAGATTGTTTTTATCATGGTTAGGTATGGGCCTTGAATTCCTGATCTTTCCAAGACTTTTATCATGAATGGATGTTGGATTTTGTCAAATGCTTTCTCCTCATCTAACGAGATGATCATGTGATTTTTGTCTTTGAGTTTGTTTATATACTGGATTACGTTGATGGATTTCCATATATTGAACCATTCTTGCATCCCTGGAATTAAACCTACTTGGTCAGGATGGATGATTGTTTCGATGTGATCTTGGATTTGGTTAGCTAGAACTTTATTGAGGATTTTTGCATCAATATTCATAAGGAAAATTGGTCTGAAGTTCTCTATCTTTGTTGGGTCTTTTTGTGGTTTAGGTTTCAGAGTAATTAGAGTAATTGTGGCTTCATAGAATGAGTTGGGTAGAGTACTATATTAGTTAGGGGTTTACTGCTGTGAACAGACACTATGACCAAGGCAAGTCTTATAAAAAAAAAAAACATTTAATTGGGGCTGGCTTACAGGTTCAGAGGTTCAGTCCATTATCATCAAGGTGGGAGTATGGCAGTATCCAGGCAGGCATGGCTCAGGAGGAGCTGAGAGTTCTGTCTTCATCCAAAGGCTGCTAGTGGAAGACTGACTTTCAGGCAACTAGGGTGAGGATCTTATACCCACACCCACAGTGACACACCCATTTCAACCAGGTCACACCTATTCCAACAAGGCCACACCTTCAGATGGTGCCACTCCCTGGTCCAAGGATATACAAACCATCACATTCCACTCCCTGGTCCCCATAGACTTGTTCAAAAACATGAGTCTATGGGGGCCATACTTAAACATAGCATAATGCAAAATGCATTTAGTGCAACTTTCAAAGTCCTCATACTCTATAGCAGTTGCAACAATGTTAAAAGTCCAAAGTTCAAGGTCTCTTCTGAGATTCATTCAACTTAATTAACTGTAATCCCCAAAGCAAGGCAGGAAACCAGATGGGCAAACTCCAAACTCTGCATCTCCATGGCTGATGTCAAAGTGGTCTTCAGATCTCCACTCCTTTTTCATCTTTTTTGACTGCAACAAACTGCTTCCTCCTGGGCTGGTTCCACTCCCTGTTAGCAGCTTTCCTCAGCATGTATCCCATGGCTCTGGCATCTTTAACATCTTTGAGTCTCCAAGGCAATTTCAATGTTACAGCTTCTTCTTTCAGTGTCTGGGATTTCACTTGATCTTTTGGACTCCTCCTAAGGACTGACATCACTTTTCCATCTCTGTCCTCTGTAGCACTCTATGCTCAGGTTGATCTACTCCATTACGGCTGCTGTTCTTGGTGATCATCCCATGGTACTGACATCTCCAATACACTGGGGTGTTCCACTCCAACTAGGCTTCACCAATAGCCTCTCATAGGCTCTCTTCAGGGTGCCAAGCCTCAAGTCCTTTGCATGACCCCTTCAATCCTGGGCCATCAACTACAGGTGAGGCTTCACCTTCTCCAATGGGCTTCCCTGGTCTCTCACAGTGCTAAGCCTCAGCTTCTCTCCATGATCCCTTCATTCCTTCACAAGCAGTACCACCTGAGTGACTCTTACACATTACCAAGTCCAGCTGCAGCATGAGGAACAACCTTGGGTATCTCTGGAACACAGCTTCTTTGTGCTCCCAGAAAACAATTTCCAGAAGATTTCACCTCAAAGATGTTGGTCTCTTCTTAATCACCACTAATTCCTTAGCTCCAGCTAACCAGCATAAATTTTCCCAGTAGTTCCTTCCATTCTTAACTCTAGAGCCAGAGGCACATGGCTGAAACTGCCGAGTTCTGCTGCTTACAGGAACTAGAACATGATCCCCTTGTATTATTACATTATCACTAGCTTTATGTTTTCTAAATCCTTCACTGCCTAAGCTTGGCTATCCTGGTTCTTGCTCTGTAGATTGACCTTGAATGTAGAGATCAGCATGCTTGTCTCATGGGATTAAAGGTGTGTACCACCATGCCTGGATCTAATTTAGCTGGGTAGGATCTTGCCCCAAGGTCCCACTCCCTTAATCTTTATCGCCTAGAACACAAGATTTTGCTCCATTTCACTTCCTGGTACTCCTTTAATACTCAAACCATATATTTTATATTTTCCCTTTCTAAGCTTGCTATGCTTGTTCAAACTTTTCTTCATAAGACTTAACCAGAGAACAAAGTCTCTGCTGGGCTTTTTTGAAACTTCTTTTGTCAATGCAATTAATCCAAGTCTCTTCACCTTAGCCTCAGGCAAACTTTTCAGACAAGGGCAAAAAGTAGCCACATTCTTCACCAAAATACTACAAAACCAGTCTTTATGCCACATTCTGAAATTCTTCTCCTTTGAAATCTCTTGGGCCAGGTCAACATAGTTCAAATTACTCCCAGCAACAAAGTCTTCCATATTCCTACTAGGATGACCCATTAAGCCCCATTTAAAGCATTCCACTGCTTTCCAAATCCAAAGTCCCAAAATCCACATTCTTTCAAATAAAAGCATGGTCAGGCCTATCACAGCAATACCCCACTCCTGGTACCAACTTCTGTATTAGTTAGTGTTTTACTGCTGTGAACAGACACTATGACCAAGGCAAGTCTTATAAAAAAACAACATTTAATTGGGGCTGGCTTACAGGTTCAGAGTTTCAGTCCATTATCATCAAGGTGGGAGCATGGCAGTATTCAGGCAGGCATGGCTCAGGAGGAGCTGAGAGTTCTATGTCTTCATCCAAAGGCTGCTAGTGGAAGACTGACTTCCAGGCAACTAGGGTGAGGATCTTATAACCACACCCACAGTGACACACCCATTCCAACCAGGTCACACCTATTCCAACAAGGCCACACCTTCAGATGGTGCCACTCCCTGGTCCAAGTATATACAAACCATCACAAGTACCTTCTGTTTCTATTTTGTGGAGTAGTTTGTGAAGAACTTGGATTAGATCTTCTTTGAAGGTCTGATAGAACTCTGCACTAAACCCATCTGGTCCTGGGATATTTTTGGTTGGGAGACTATTAATGACTGCTTCTATTTCTTTAGGGGACATAGGACTATTTAGATCATTAACCTGATCTTGATTTAACTTTGGTACCTGGTATCTGTCTAGAAACTTTTCCATTTCATCCAGGTTCTCCAGTTTTGTTGAGTATAGCCTTTTGTAGAAGGATCTGATGGTGTTTTGAATTTCTTCAGGATCTGTTGTTATGTCTTCTTTTTCATTTCTGATTTTGTTAATTAGGATGCTTTCCCTGTGCCCTCTAGTGAGTCTGGCTAAGGGTTTATCTATCTTGTTGATTTTCTCAAAGAACCAGCTCCTCGATTGGTTGATTTTTGAATAGTTCTTCTTGTTTCCACTTGGTTGATTTCACCCCTGAGTTTGATTATTTCCTGCTGTCTCCTCCTCTTGGGTGAATTTGCTTCCTTTTGTTCTAGAGCTTTTAGGTGTATTGTCAAGCTGCTAATGTGTGATCTCTCTAGTTTCTTTTTGGAGGCCTTCAGAGCTATGAGTTTTTCTTCTTAGAAATGCTTTCATTGTGTCCCATAAGTTTGAGTATGTTGGGGCTTCATTTTCATTAAACTCCAAAAAGTCCTTAATTTCTTTCTTTATTCCTCCCTTGACCAAGGTATCATTGAGAAGAGTGTGGTTCAGTTTCCACGTGAATGTTGGCTTTCTATTGTTTATTTTGTTATTGAAGATCAGCCTTAGTCCATTGTGATCTGATAGGATGCATGGGACAATTTCAATATTTTTGTATATGTTGAGGCTTGTTTTGAGACCAATTATGTGGTCAATTTTGGAGAAGGTACCGTGAGGTGCTGAGAAGAAGGTATATCCTTTTATTTAGGATAAAATGTTTTGTAGATATCTGTCAGATCCATTTGTTTCATAACTTCTGTTAGTTTCACTGTGTCCCTGTTTTTTTTCTGTTTCCATGATCTGTCCATTGGTGAAAGTGGTGTGTTGAACTCTCCCACTATTATTGTGTGAGGTGCAATGTGTGCTTTGACCTTTACTAAAGTTTCTTTAATGAATATGGCTGCCCCTGTATTTGGAGCATAAATATTCAGAATTGAGAGAAAAGTGTGGACACTTTGCCCCTTCTTAGAATTGGGAACAAAACACCCATGGAAGGAGACAAAGTTTGAGAGCTGAGACGAAAGAATGGACCATCTAGAGACTGTCATATCGGGGGACCCATCCTATAATCAGGCTCCAAACGCTGACACCATTACATACACTATCAAGATTTTGCTAAAGGACCCAGATATAGCTGTCTCTTATGAGGCTATGCCGGGGCCTAGCAAACACAGAAATGGATGCTCACAGTCAGCTATTGGATGGATCACAGGGCCCCCAATGGAAGAGCTAGAGAAAGTACCCAAGGGGCTTAAAGGGATCTGCAACCCTATAGGTGGAACAACATTATGAACTAACCAGTACCCCGGAGCTCTTGACTCTAGCTACATATGTATCAAAAGATGGCTTAGTAGGCCATCACTGGAAAGAGAGGCCCATTGGACTTGCAAAGTTTATATGCCCCAGTACAGGGGAATGCCAGGGCCAAAAACTGGGAGTGGGTGGGTAGGGGAGCGGGGGGGGGGGAGGCTATGGGGGGTCTTTTGGGATAGCATTGGAAATGTAAATGAGGAAAATACCTAATAAAAATATTTTTAAAAAGTACGTAAATACATAATGTGTTGGCCAATACGAAGTTGGTTGTATGAATTGCCCCAAGGATATGAAGACTAACATTTAAGTGGCTAACATATGTTTTCTATGACATTTAATTATTTTGAGGATGTATACAGTGAAATTTTTAATAATTTCATAGGTGACATTACAGATGAGAATAGGGTTATTGATAAACTATCTACCATGTATAGAATAAAATAATGTATAAATATTAACACCATATTATTTACACTATGTTCAAATTTTATACTGAATTGGATCAAGAATTCAGAACATGAAAGGCTCACATTGAAGGCACCTATCTTTGATGACTAGTGTCTTGAAGACTTGAATAAACTCATTTAAATACAGTCATACTTATGTGTGATAGAGATAGACACATATGGAAAATATATTTATCTCATTTTATTGGAATCAATTTTTTGCTGATAAACTACTGTGATTTATGCTTTATATCTTTTTTGTGTGTATGAATCCATGTGAGTCAGGAATCTGAGTTTCATATATGCTGGTAAGAATTATGTGTGTAAATTAAAAAGGTTTTCAAACATATGTGACTTTTCTATTCATTTTTTTTTATTTGCTCTAATTGTAAGTGTTGATAGATCTTAGAGGGTAATATAAATTTAAGGTAAAAACAGCCTAAACCATCGTCTGACCCTGCCTGAAACCTTTTGTACAGGGTTTGAGTTGAGAGGAAACAAACATCTGCATGTTTTTAACCACGGAACATTTGAGTGATTTATTATTGTAACCACAGTTACACTGACATTTGTATCTACACAATTTCTGGAATTCTGCTCATAGAGTAGAAAACTTGCAGAAACAATGGAAAAGTAAAGGTCAAAATGTCAGTTAAAAAGCATTAATTCATTAGTCAGATGATCACAGCCCTTTTTACAGGCAAACATTTATACTGTAACATGGATTGTCATTCACATTTAAAAAAATTTTTATTTATCTATTTTATGTATATGAATACACCATTGCTCTCTTCAGACACACTAGAAGAGAGCATCAGATCCCATTACAGAGGGATATGAGCCACCATGTGGTTGCTGGGAATTGAACTCAGGACCTCTGGTAGAACAGTCAGTGCTCTTAACAGTTGAGCCATCTCTCCAGCCCTGTAATCCACATTAATATGGGAAATGCAGTTGGCTTTGCTTCACTTGGAAAACCAGGATACCTGAAGTTGCTGCAGTTCTTGTAGCATTGGATGTCAGAAATTGTTGGAAAAAAAATGAGCACCTACCATTTTTTCCATTAGCAAAAATCAATTATCTCATACATGGTGAAGTTTCATTCTTGAGAGTCATCATAGGAGCGTAAACACAGCACTTAACACATTTATTTAAAAGAGTGACTTATTACTGGACAATTTAATTCCAAGAATGAATAAACAAATTACTAAATGTTGTTTCCTGTAAATGTTCTTGGTCAGAATTTCATCCTCAGTTTAGCTGAGTGATTTCAGAGGAAGGTCATTTATAGAAGACTTTGTAGGGCTTTTATCATGTACTCTTGATGGTGGCTAGAGAATCTGGTTTCAAAATGCTCCATTCATGTGACTATTGGTGGGAGCAACAGTCACTGCTATGTCAACCTCTCCATGGAACTTACTGTGTTCATGATACAGTACATAGAGGCAGAAGAAAGAATTATCAATAAGCAAAAGAAAAATGAAACTACAATGTCTACTGTAAATGAGTTTCATAAGTTATATGCTTTCATTTGTGTTATATTTTATTGGTCCCCTATACTAGTAATAAAGTACTGTGTGAGAGGTGTGCACAATGTACAGCTACCAAGTGGCAGGCAGTCAGTGAGAGTCATTTCAGAGGCTAGCTACCAAAATACCAGCATTCATCTCACTTCACATTTCTTACTGACTATGTGATTTTAATCACAGATTCTGTAAGCTTCACACAAGAGGATATTATTTTTATAATCCAGAGAGTATCACGGACTGCTAACAATCTGACTACATAATTGATTTCTCTCTCAACTATGGAGTTTAGTCCCTATATGATTTTCATAGCAAATATGGGTATTGGCATGTGTCCAGCTTGATTTTGGTAATTTAAAATGAGTATTGACACGATTTTGAATACCATATATCATCATATAGTCAGAAGCAGCAGGGTATTATTTTTGTTACTTCAACATTATGCCTTACTTCCTGAAGAACTTATATCATATTAAATCTCTCTCTCTCTTTCTGTCTCTCTGTCTCTATTTCTGTCTCTCCCTCTCATGTGTGTGTGTGTCTGAGTGTGTTTGTGTTTGTGTCACTGTACACATTTGGAGGTAAGATGGCTACTTATGGTGTCCATCTTTGTCATATATTTGTTTAAGACAGGATCATCACTGCTTACACTATGGTTACTGGACCCTAATCTTCTGATGATGATCTTTTTGTTCCACTTTCCAGTTGCCATTGGGAATGGCAGACTAACAGACATTCACTAATTTGTGTGGCTTCTGTGATTTTTGTTGACCTTATCCCAGCTGTTCATACTTGTGCAGCATTATTGCTACACACTGAAACATATCTCAAGACTCCCTTATCTTTTAGGATTTAACTGAGCTATATTTAAATCCTCATTTTTGTGCAAAAAACAATTCCAGTGCTACCCAGTTTGATCTCAAGAAGGTTTTTATTAAATAAGATGGAGGGTTTAAGAGAAAGACAGTTGTTCATAAAGAAATAGACACTTAAGAGAATAAACAATTGCTTCTCAAAGAGTCCTATACGGCACCAAAGAGAAAAGGATAAATAGGTCACAGGAATGAAAGAACTCATGGTACTGTGAATAGTCTTGAGATTCCCAAAAATGCCTGGAAAAGGCAGTGAGACCCTACCCAAAAGTTATATCTATTTATAATAAAATGTTTATATAAAGAGAATATCATCTATATGCTCACAACCTTCACATTAAATGTTGGTAGTAGTTCTTGACTTCTTGCAGATTTATAGGTAAGAGACTTTAAGCGTACTCATGCATCATGTATAAGGCATCATAGTAAAATGAAGTGAAGAAGATAAGAAAAAGATAGTCTTTAGTTTGTGGCAGATAGGCCACACATATTATTTAGATGGTAGTGCATGTAGGATTAAAAAAAATAAAAACACCATGCTAAAGAACTAATGGACATTTAGGGTCAAGTGCTGGACTAATTTATGCTGGCCTGCAGGAAAGTGTATATTGGTAAAATATACACTAGCAAGATTTTGCTGAAAGGACCCTGATATGGCTGTCTCTTGTGAGGCTATGCCGGGGCCTAGCAAACACAGAAGTGGATACTCACAGTCAGCTATTGGATGGATCACAGGGCCCCTAATGGAGGAGCTAGAGAAAGTACCCATGGAGCTAAAGGGATCTGAAACCCTATAGGTGGAACAACAATATGAACTAACCAGTAACTCCCCCCCACCCCCGGAACTTGTGTCTCTAGCTACATATGTATCAGAAGATCGCCTAGTCAGCCATCAGTGGAAAGAGAGGCCCATTGGTTGTGCAAACTTTATATGCCTCAGTAGTACAGGGGAACGCCAGGGCCAAGAGGTGGGAGTGGATGGGGAAGAGAGTGGGAGGGGGGTATGGGGGACTTTTAGGATAGCATTTGAAATGTAAAAGAAGAAAATACCTAAGTAAAAAAAAAAGAAAACACACGAAAAAGTACATACTTTGAAACAATGTGAGCAAGAAAGTATAGCAAGATCTAAGGCACACAAAGAATGAGTGTAAGTCAGTTATCATATTATGGAGAAGTAGAAAGAGAATAGATAGTAATATGTATGAGAAGGTTTCAACATGGTTTGTATAAGAAGCATTTTTAAAATGGTTGACTGAATACAAAGATAATTAGGAAACAATGAAAGATGTGCCATGGAATAGATATATTTTGGAACACATATGCTTAGATTAGATACAGAATACATTTTGCTAATGGAATCAACATTATACTCTTCTGATTTGATTGTGAAGTATAGAATAATGGTTAGACAAGCTCATACTATTGAGGATCTGGAAGTAGTAGGTAGAGTTTATAAATTTATGTTGTTATTAATATTATTATTATTATTTCAACATCTGTAGGAGTGAGAATGAATTGTTGATTTTGAACCAAAGAAAAATTCAAAAATTTCAACTACAGAAGAAGCTAATAGTTATTTTCACACAAACTATGACACTATACTTTTTTATAATATGAAAAATAGTGATTTATTACAGAGGAGGGAAAAAAAGTAAATTTTAAGTTAGGTGTGGAAACTTATTTAGTCATTGCAGGAGGTGAGTTAGAAGAATACGTTGATGAATTCCATTAATAGGTAGAATGTCATGGTAACCAAACACAGAACAATGAAGCTGTCACATTTTCTCTAATCATACTGCAAGTCTTCATTTCAAATCTGCATAGTGAAATATCCCATGAAATAACATCAAAAAGAACTAGAGAGATGGACAGAATGTAGTGAGGATCTCCATTCCAAAAGAGAGTAGGAGAAGACTGTTGAATGTAACCTGGAGAGAGAGAGAGAAAGAGAGAGAGACAGGGAGAGAGAGAGAGAAAGAGAGAGAGAGTCAGAGACAGAGACAGACAGAGACAGAGAGGGTGGCATGAAAGACTTAAGCAGAGACCAAAAAGGTCAACAACTGCCCTGCTCTCACATTCTCCAACTTATTGCTTAAAGATGGCCTCTCACTGAACCCAGAGCTCATCTTTTTAATTAAGCTCTGGCTGGCTAGTGAGGTCCAGCACTCTGTCTGTCTCCATCCTCAGCTTCAAGGGATGGTGTTCCAGGTATTTGGCCTGTCATGATGTGAATATGTTTGGCCCATTTAGTGGCACTATTTGGAGATGTGACCTTGTTGGAATAGGTGTGTCACTGTGGGTATGGGCTTTAAGACTCTCATCGTAACTGCTTGGAATTTATTCTACTAGCAGCCTTCAGATAATGATGTAGAACATTCAGCTCTGCCTGCCTCATGACTGCCAAGATGCTGCCATACTCCCACCTTGATGTTCCACTGAACCTCTGAACCTGTAATCCAGCCCCAATTAAATGTTGTTCTTATAAGCGTGGTTTGGTCATGGTTTCTGTTCACAATAGTAAAACCCTAACTAAGATAGAAGTTGCTACCAGTGACTGGGGTATTTCTGTAATAGGACTGACCATTCTTCTATTTGGAAAAATGTAGACTTGGGGACTTGGAAAGTCTTGGAATGCTTTAAATGGGGTTCAATGGGCTATGCTAGTAGGAATATGGAAGACTTTGTTACTGAGAGTGATTTGAATTGTGCCGATCTGGCCCAAGGAGATTCAGTGGAGAATTTCAATATGTGGCTTACTTTTTCTGTGGTATTTTGGTGAAGAATTTGGCTACTTTTTGCCCTTGTCTGAAAAGTCTGCTTGAGGCTAAAGTGAAGGACACTCAGATTAATTGCATTGACAAAGGAAGTCTCAGAAATGCCCATCATAGACTTTGTTCTCTGGTTGAGTTTCACGAAGATCATTTTAAACAAGAATAGTAAGCTGAGAAATGAAAAATATAATATATATTATTCAAGTTTTAAAGGGCATCAGGAAGTGAATGGAGCTGAATCCTGTGTTCAAGGATATTAAATTGAATTAATGGAGTGGGACTTTGGGGCAAGATCCTATCCTGGTGAGTTTAGATCTAGGCATGGTGGGACAAACCCTTAATCCCAGGAGATAAAACCAAGCAGATTTCTAAATTCAAGACCAGCCTGAGACACTTCTAGGTGAAGAAATGCTTAATACAGGCTTGGTGGTATATGTTGGAGTTTGTCAAAAGACCCTCACTCACAAAGACCACAGTGACCTCCATCCCTGCAAACTGCAAGAGGATTTTTATTGATCCAACATGTTGGGGACCCTCCTTTCAGCATGCAGGCCAGAGGAGAGACCCAGAACAAAGAAGAAACACCCTTTTTATACTTTTATAAGGGGAAGATTTAGGAAACAGGTTAGCTGGCTTATTATATTTGGTGTAGCAAGTAATCTTTTAAGACATTTGTTGGTTTGTATAGTGACTACCTCTGGCCTAGTGACTCACTTTGCTTGCCCCCATGGTGGGTTATTATGATTTGGTGAGCAAAGCAATACTACATTTTGAACTTATGGGTCATCTATTAATGTCACAACTATTAACTTTACAGCTATTGGCAAGGTCAGGATGGTTTGTGGTCTTAGAATTAAGTGTGGGGCAGGGTAGGGGGATTTCTTTGAGAACTGCTATCTTGTTATGGTTGTTTTTCTGAGAACAGCTCATTTTGTTTTGGCAGCTGTATACTTAGTCATTTTGACAGCTATGTATCTGAAAGTCCCTTCAAAGGGGGAAGGGGCTAGGTGGTCTTGAATTTATTTTGGATATTATATTATACACCTTTAATCCCAGGAGTGGGGCATGCAGATATCTGAGTTCAAGGTCAATCTAGAGAGCAAGACCTAAGACAGCCAAGCTTAGGTAGTGAAGGAGTTGGAAAAGAGGACGCTATTGATAATGTAATGGAACAAGGGACCCATGTTCCAGCTCCTGTAAGCAGCAGAACTCAGCAGCTTGGGCCACATGTCTTTGATTTTATAGTCAAGAGGCAAAGGAGACTTCTGGGGAAATTGAGCTTAGAGTGCTGCAGAAGAATGAGCTGGAGAAGAGATGTCAGCCCTTTGGGGAAGCCCAGAAGATCCTGTGTAGATGTCAGACATTGAAACAAGAAGATATGACATCAAAGTTGCCTTGGAGACTAGAAGATTTTTGAGATGCCAGAGCCATAGTGCATATCCTGAGGAATGCTGCTAACAGGGAGTGGAAACAGAACAGGAAAAAAGTTTGTTGCAGTCAACAAAGATGAAAAGGATTTGAAAATCTGAAAACTGCTTTGACATCAGACATAGAGATGCAGTGTTTATAGTTTGCCCAAATTGTTTCCTGTCTTGATTCTGGGATTACAGTTAAATGATTGGATGCATCTCATATTAGATTTTGAACATTGGACCTTTAACCTTGGTGAGCCTGATATAGACTATGGGAACACTGGAAGTTGGAGTAAATGTACTTTTTAGTTATGCTATGGCTGGATATGGCCCCCATAGACTCATGTATTTGAATAAGTCTATGGGGACCAGGGAGTGGAATGTCATGGTTTCAATCTGCTTGGACCAGGGAGTGGCACTATTTCAAAGTGTGGCTTTATTGGAGTAGGTTTGTCTCTGTGGAAGTGGGCTTTAAGAACCTCATTTTAACTGCCTGTAAGTGAGTATCCCATTAGTGGCCTTCATGGAGATGTAGGACTCTCAGCTCTGCCTGTAGCATGTCTGTCTAGATGTTGCCCTGCTCCAACCTTGATAATGTGGACTGAACCTGTGAACCTGAAAGCCAGCCCCAATTAAATGTTGTCCTTATAAGAGTTGCCTTGGCCATGGTGTCTATTCACAATAGTAAAACCCTAAGTAAGACGTGGCCACATCAAGCTTTTCTGGCTTTTTAAAAAACTATTTTAGTATTGCATTCCCCATATTTCTTATTACTTGAAAACAGCTTTTAAATTTATATACAATATACATAGTATCATATAATATATGTAATAATAAATTATGTGTATATATATGCATATGTGTGTATGTTACATTAGTGACCAGACTTTGCATATTATAGCTTAAAAATAGGTCTTTAAGGTTATTTGGATGAAGTTTTATTGGGATTTGGTAGTAGTTATTTGTTACTGGAGACATTATCTGAGAGAAAACATGGAGCTATTTAGTAATATTTTCTAAGTTAAGAGAAATTAACAATTCACCACATTTTCTGATCTGCTTTATAATGCCTTTGAGTCATTAATAGCAGCATGATAGTCTGATAAAGAAAATCCTAGTATTTACTATTTAGGTAAGGGCAAAATTCAGTCTCAAACAATTGCTTTTTACTGAAGGTATATGAAAATTACCTTAGCTTTCCTCAGCAGTATTATAAGAGCTGGAGTAATTATGTTCTCTCTTATGCTGCAGATTTATACAAGTCTGCAGATTATTTTTCTGATTACATACCGGGTTATTCATATTATTTGGGGTAGTATGACTTAGGTTTTAGGATTATGTCATAGCATTACATTTATATAATACACATTTATAATGCAATATTAAGAAAAATGAAGGAGCATTTCTTTTTAAAAGGAAATACACGAATTCAATTTCTTAAGAATACATTGTAGCTAGTTCTAATTGATTAAAGGAAAATAGTATCTTCTGTATTTACTATGTTCTCTGTAATTTTAGTCCTTTTCTTGGTAGTCTTACACTTAAGCAACTTTTAATAAAGTTTCTAATGACCTCAAAGAACATGGGTCTCTGTCTCTCTGTTGTCTGTCTCGCATTTCCTCCTTCCTTTTCTTCTGCTTCGTTTCTCCCTTCTTCCTCCTCCATCCTTTCTTATTTACTTCCTTTCTTCATTTCATTTTCCTCTCCTTTTAGTTCACATATTACTACTATATTCACGCACTTGCTCTTCATTCTTATTTTCAGTCTGAATATTTTTACTAGAATTTTTTTTTCAAGACAGGGTTTCTCTGTATAGCTCTGGCTGTCCTGGCACTCACTTTGTAGACCAGGCTGGCTTTGAACTCAGAAATCAGCCTGCCTCTGCCTCCTGAGTGCTGGGATTAAAGGTGTGTGCCACCACGCCCAGCTAGAATTTTTATTTTGATTATACCAGTCTTAATTCTGCAGTCACACCTATCATTTGTTGAGCATTACCAAACATGACCACCAGGACTCTCTTGCATGGAATTGACTTAAATATTTTAGCTTAGTTCTTCTTCTGTATTGTTTCTTTACATATTCTTAAAATAGTAAAATATCACCAAACCTGGAAAACATAAAATGTGTATATATAATTTCTCCCAGTGACCTGTTCACAAAGCTTCAGCTAGCTGCTCTTCATGGGCTTTTAAATATGTGTAAGTAGCTCCAATAACTCTCTCAGGACAATGATTTGTGGCAGAGGTATTATTTCTGTGTCTTCCTTCACAGAAGGTATTTAAAGAATGTCAGTCACAGGCAAAGCACTTATGATGTCCATGGGCTTTCATAACTTAGCTACATTGAGTTTCTGCCCTCACAAAAGTAGAACAATATGTGAAATAAGATCAGGTCTTTCCTGGATAATATGAATTAAATAGAGATTAATGAGATCTGGAGATAAGTATACAGCACAGATCAGGGCATGTGTTTATGTTTTCTAGGGCTTGCTTTTCTGATATATGAAATTCACCTATATCTTTATAAAAAGGAAGATAAATGGCAGAACAAATCATATGATGGGGTAGACTGGGAATATTTGGATAATCTGGGTTCTACAGAGGAACATAAGGAGGTGTTTGTTTGTTTGTTTGCTTGTTTTTATCAGACTGACTTACCTCACACAGGTTTGGCAATCTGGCAGCAGATATTGTTACAATGGGGTATTGAGACCCTTGGAGCTGATTAGTCTATGATGCTGATGCTCAGCAAGCACAACCAATTATTTAAGGACTAGATGATTCCTGAACAGCACTGGTCTGCAGTGGACAATGAAAGCCAAGAGAAACTAGATCCTGAAATTAGCACTAAATTAGAATTTAGTAACACCATCTGTGAAGGCAGCAGCAGCAGCAATAATGACAACAACAACAACAATCAACGAGAGGACTTCAAGACTCATACCTGTAAGACACAAAGACAAATATTTTACATTAAAATTACTGAATCCTTTATGAGGATTCTGACGGATCCATCCAGCACTGTGAAGATACTTTAAACTGCATACTCCAGAGAGTATCACCTATATTTAAAGTATGTCTTCCTATTTCAAATACAAAATATAGAAAATCCTTAACACTTGTGTCCCACAGCATATATCTTAGTTGATTTCATACTAAAGATGAGAATGTATCACAACATTACTCAAGGACTAAAGACAAAGAAACAAAAAACTTGAATTCATTTAGGATAGATTGAAGTTTCCTCTGCAGAACTGCTTCTTAGGAATGGAATGCTAACAAAAGATCTCTCCAATCAAATATCATAGAATATAACCCATTAGTTAGTAGTTTTATTCAATTTTCTATGAGGAAACATAGTTATGCCTTTACACTTGAAACAGTATATATGAGGCCACCAGTTCAAATAATTGGTAAAATGTCAGGGTCATGTGCAAATGTTTTAAAAATCATACTGAACACCAGTAACATGGAAACATCTCTGCATTTATAAGGATGTCTTTATAGGAGAAAACATGGTGTTTGACATAAGTCCTGGGAGTCAAAGCCAAACAGTATCACACTTAAAATAGCATCTCATGTTGATACAGATGCTCCTTCAACATCCTGAAACTGGAGTATTGAGAACTCACATTGTCCTCTCAGATGCACACATTCAGTGAGACTCAGGTAATCTGATTGTAGCCATTGGTTTACAATTCTTTCTTCATCAGCTATCTGTTCAGTGTCAACCCCCTTCTTTTTAATGGAACATCTTTAATTTAATTTAGTCAAACCAAATTTATTTATTTATTTGTCTTCTTTCTTACTGTTATGTGACATGTGACCATGTGTGGCCTCTTGTACAAACAAGTCATGTTACTAAATAATCAGTTTCTATTTTTGTTAACATGTTTTTAAGTTGTTCAGTGATATGATGAAGGTACTTTAAATTGCATGCTGACACTATCAGTGCCAGAGATCTAAGCATTGAAAATGTGGCAGTTATGTTTATTTTCCAGAAATCAGTGTGGAATTTTAGTTTAATAAGAAACTCAATGTTTGTTCATCTTTTGCCAGTGGGAAACAGAGAAGTTGGCATAAACAAGCAGCTTCTAATTGGCAAAAATTTATTACTATTACTACTGGGAAAAGGGAAAGACTAGATTTTTCAAAGCCAGAGAAGTCTCTGAGGGTATGAATTGATCTGAACTTGGGAAATTTTGCTGTCAAAGTTGAGAAGGATCAAAGAAACTGTTCTGGAGGCTATGGGGCAAGTTAACCATCTAGAGTGGTAATCTAGACAAACATTATGAGCACTGTCAAAGAACAAAGGAAAAGAGAATTTAAAACAAGTGATAAATTTTAATGTTTTTCATGTTATTCAAAATAATTTTTTCTCACATATTGGATCCTGATTATGGTTTCTGTTCTTCTACCCCTTCTAGCCTCTCCTTACTTCCCATCCCCTTCAGATCCACGTGATTTCTATCTCTCATTAGAAAACATGAATGTGAGTGCATATCATGTGTGTTCATTTGTGATTGGGTTACCTCACTCAGGATCATATCCTCTAGTTCCATCCATTTGCCTAAGAATTTCATAAATCCATTGTTTTTAATAGCCGAGCTGTACTCCATTGTTTAAATGTACCATGTTTTCTGTATCCATTCCTCTGTTGAGGGACACACATGATATGCACTCACTAATAAGTGGATATTAGCCCAGAAACTTAGAATACCCAAGATAGAATTTGCAAAACACATGAAACTCAAGAAGAAGGAAGACCAAAGTGTGGATCCTTCATTCCTTATTAGAATGGGAAACATAATACCCAAGGAAGGAGTTACAGAGACAAAGTTTGGAGCTGAGACTGAAGGAAGGACAATCCAGAGGCTGCCCCACCCGAGGATCAATCCCATAAATAACCACCAAACCCAGACACAATTGCATATGCCAGCAAGATTTTGCTGACAGGACCCTGATATAGCTCTCTCTTGTGAGGCTATGCCAGTGCCTGGCAAATACAGAAGTGGATGCTCACAGTCATCTATTGGATGGAACACAGGGCCCCCAATGAAGGAGCTAGTTAATGTACCCAAGGAGCTAAAGGGGTCTGCAACCCTATAGGAGGGACAACAATATGAACCAACCAGTATCCCCAAAGTTCCTGGGACAAAACCACAAACCAAAAGGTACAAATGGTGGGACTCATGGCTCTAGTTGCATATATAGTAGAGGATGGCCTAGTATGCCATCAATAGAAGGAGAGGTCCTTGGTCTTGCAAAGATTTTACGCCCGAGTACAGGGGATTGCCAGGGTCAGGAAGCAGGAGTGGGTGGGTTGGGGAGCAGGGTAGGGCAAGGGTATAGGGGACTTTCGGAGAAGAAACTAGGAAAGGGGATAGCATTTGAAATGTAAGTGAGGAAAATATGTAATAAAAAAAGAGAAAAAAAAGAAAACATTAATGTGTGGGATGATTATAACATAAATTAGACATAGTATGATAAAGCAAAAACTAACACACCAGAATTGGAAAAAACAACAGACGGTAAATAAGAAGAGGGGGTGGGGGTGGGGAAGCGGAAGAAACAGAGACACATTTACTCATTCCTTTGCAGTTAGGCTACTTAGTTCCCTGGCCAGAGTGGCCTGCAGATTTCCAGGGAGTACCTGCTTAAGTGTGTGACTTGGGATAGAATGATGGGAGTGAAGAAGGATTGAAAGGAAAGATTTGTGTGTTCCACTGGAGATAGAAGGAGGGAGCTGAGGCTGCAGCAAGCAGTTTGCTACAGAGTTGGTTTTGCAAAAGGAGAATTGGATATGGAGGAGCAGAGAGGTTGCTGGGCCCCATTTTGACCCTTGTACGTGCCTTGAGGACAAACCTAAGTCTGGCTCGAGTTTCTGCAGCCTTTTGGGAGATCCTAAGCCTGGCTTGAGTTTTGAGACCTGTCTTAGTCAATTCCCTATCATGGTGACTCAGCAAGACCTGTTTGGCCCTGTGTTGCTGATGTAGAGCTTTGCCATTGGCCCAGTCAGTCACTTTATACCCTCCATCACCCTTCCCCGCATCCTACATCATCTTACCCCAACAAATCTCCCTCTCCCTATGTTCTGAACTTATATAAGCAAGAGACTGATGCCACAAAGTTGAGTTCCTGCTTTGACAAGACACCTGGTGTGTTTCTTTTGGGCTATCAACACTTGCCATCCCAGTCAGCCCCAGAGTATGACTAGGACCTCTCTCCTCTCACCTGGACTTGCCTGCAAGAAGCCAGCAGAGGTTAAGATAATCAGTTTGCCTACAATTAACAAATTAGAATGCAATGTCAGTAATGACTTAAAAGGTACTTTTAGCAGAAAACCCAGTGTTAATTGTACGTAGTTTTGGAATCTTTATTTTTCGACTGGGTGCCCATTGGGCATGTTAGGAACATTCGGAGTTCAATACCACCTTGGGCTGTATAGCAAGAGTCGGTCTCAAGTCACTCACTCAATTAATCAATCGGCCCATCAGCCTGTGAAATTAATTGTACACATTTGTACCATTTGTAATTTTACAAATACAATCAGTAACAATACTAATATTTTGATTTGCCCAATTTACCTTCTTTATTGGTTGGAGGGCAATGGAGAATTGTTATATTCTGATGAGAGAGAAATATTCTTGCCATGGAATCATCTAAGTTGTAATCATCAAATCTTCTTTCTGCCTTCCTCTAAATTCTCCTTCAGCTTGTCTTAGCTTCCTGACCAACTTCCCTGTCACCTGACTGCACAAACACCTATCCCTTTTTCAGGATCCAGTGCCCTAATATTTTCTTTCATCAATGTTAAGGAGTCAGCCATTGTTTGGAATCTCTATCTGGCTTGCATATCTTTGCTCTGAGTTTACTTGCTATTTATGAAATATAACAAATGGCTGTATCCTCAGAGCAGAAATGTTTTTGAAATTATAAATATGATTAAATAAATAAATATACATGCAATATATAATAAAATAATAAATAAGTATATATGTATGTATTTCTAAAATGTTCAAAACTTTAATAACACGAGGATGTGAGTTTATAAACAAATTATTACATGTAAGTTGTGTTTTATTTTAGTAAAAGAAACTGAAGTAGCTATTAATTAACACTCCTCAATTTTACCTGCTTTAGGAAAATATTAGATAAAATGTTAAGCACTAATTGATGAAGTGAATAATTCCCCCAAGGAGAAATGTTATTTATTCATGAGCTGTAAAACATACAGATTATTTTTGCACATTAGAAAGGAGCATATTTTTAAAGTTCAGTTAGAGAATAATAAATTTTTCTTATGAGACTAATTATGTATGTCATTTTGGAGCTAATTTTACTTCTCCTTTGGCTGAGTGTTATTTTTAATTTCTAATGACTGAAGTGTATTTAAAGTCAACAGGTAAACACAGGTCTTACCTTTCTTATTTTACAAACAAAGATGTCAGTTCCTATTATTTTTCTGTTATATTCATGAGAGAGGAAAAGAAAAAGGATGAATGAACAAAAAACCTTGAGCTATAATTGGTGGAGTACATTTTACATTTTAAAAGTCGGCCAGTTTGTTTCATAGATGAAGTTTCTATTGCTGTGATGAAACACTGTTACCAAAAGCAACTTAGGGAGAAAAGGATCCATCACAATGCATTAGTGAAAGAAGTCAGGACCAGAACTAAAATGGGACAGGAACCTGTGGCTAGGAACTGATGCAGAGGCCACTAAGGTGGGAGTATGTGTGTGCTGCTTTCCGTATGGCTTGCTCAAGCTGCAGTTTTTACAGGACCATATGTCCAGGAATGATACCATCCACAGTAGCTTACCATCCATCCCACACTGATTCTATTTTAAAAAATGCCCTACAGATTACCTACAGCAGGGTCTTATGGAGGACTTTTCTTTTTTTTTCCTTTTCCTTTTAGAATTGTATTTATTTATTTGTGCTTTGGTGTTTGGCCTTCTTTTTCATAGAACCTGTGTAGCTGTCAGAAATCTTGGAACTGGAGTTACAGAGGGTTGTGAGCTGCCATATAAGAACCTGTGTAGCTGACAGAGCTCTTGGAACTGGAGTTACAGAGGGTTGTGAGCTGCCATATAAGAACCTGTGTAGCTGACAGAGCTCCTGGAACTGGAGTTACAGAGGGTTGTGAGCTGCCATATAAGAACCTGTGTAGCTGTCAGAGCTCCTGGAACTGGAGTTACAGAGGGTTGTGAGCTGCCATATAAGAACCTGTGTAGCTGTCAGAGCTCTTGGAACTGGAGTTACAGAGGGTTGTGAGCTGCCATATAAGAACCTGTGTAGCTGACAGAGCTCCTGGAACTGGAGTTACAGAGGGTTGTGAGCTGCCATATAAGAACCTGTGTAGCTGACAGAGCTCCTGGAACTGGAGTTACAGAGGGTTGTGAGCTGCCATATAAGAACCTGTGTAGCTGACAGAGCTCCTGGAACTGGAGTTACAGAGGGTTGTGAGCTGCCATATAGGTACTGGGAATGACACTAGTGTCCTCTGGGAAAGCTGCCAGCGCTCTTACCCAGTGAATAATCTCCACATCTACCTGAAGTTTATATTTTTTAATTTTAATAGCTATTTCAAGATTAAATCAACATGCTCGACTTTTTGTTCAATACTTAGCATTATTGCTATATTTTGAATAATAAGTAAATCAGGAAACATTACTTATGCTAACATATTAATGATATTTGACTCTGATAAAATTAAGGAAAATATATCGATTTTTAAAATTAATTGTTTTCCATAAATTTGGAGGGATGTTTAAAATTTTATATAATATACCACAAATGGATGAAACTCGTATGCTGTGTTACATATTATTGAATGTTAATTGATCATGCTTTTAACTAATTCCAAGCTGTTCACTATTTAGAGTATTGTGTTCTACTATATTTTGCATGTAATTGCAATAGTAAAAATTGACAATAAATTTGGCTATATATCATTCATTTATTTTTCAATTAAATTATAGACTAATAAAACTATTCTTGATAAAGTTAAGCTATATGCTTTGAAATGTTTTTTAAAAGATCAGTTACCTCACTCAGGATGAAGCCCTCCAGGTCCATCCATTTGGCTAGGAATTTCATAAATTCATTCTTTTAATAGCTGAGTAGTACTCCATTGTATAAATATACCACATTTTCTGTATCCATTCCTCTGTTGAGGGGCATCTGGGTTCTTTCCAGCTTCTGGCTATTATAAATAAGGCTGCTATGAACATAATGGAGCATGTGTCCTTCTTACCGGTTGGGACATCTTCTGGATATATGCCCAGGAGAGGTATTTCTGGATCCTCCGGTAGTACTATGTCCAATTTTCTAAGGAACCGCCAGACTGATTTCCAGAGAGGTTGTACAAGCTTGCAATCCCACCAACAATGGAGGAGTGTTCCTCTTTCTCCACATCCTCGCCAGCATCTGCTGTCACCTGAATTTTTGATCTTAGCCATTCTGACTGGTGTGAGGTGGAATCTCAGGGTTGTTTTGAGTTGCATTTCCCTGATGATTAAGGATGCTGACCATTTTTTAGGTGATTCTCTGCCATTCGGTATTCCTCAGGTGAGAATTCTTTGTTCAGTTCTGAGCCCCATTTTTTAATGGGGTTATTTTATTTTCTGGAGTCCACCTTCTTGAGTTCTTTATATATATTGGATATTAGTCCCCTATCTGATTTAGGATAGGTAAAGATCCTTTCCCAGTCTGTTGGTGGTCTTTTTGTCTTATTGACAGTGTCTTTTGCCTTGCAGAAGCTTTGCAGTTTCATGAGGTCCCATTTGTCAATTCTCGATCTTACAGCACAAGCCATTGCTGTTCTATTCAGGAATTTGTCCCCTGTGCCCATATCTTCGAGGCTTATCCCCACTTTCTCCTCTATAAGTTTCAGTGTCTCTGGTTTTAAGTGAAGTTCCTTGATCCACTTAGATTTGACCTTAGTACAAGGAGATAGGAATGGATCGATTCGCAATCTTCTACATGATAACAACCAGTTGTGCCAGCACCATTTGTTGAAAATGCTGTCTTTCTTCCACTGGATGATTTTAGCTCCCTTGTCAAAGATCAAGTGACCATAGGTGTGTGGGTTCATTTCTGGGTCTTCAATTCTATTCCATTGGTCTCCTTATCTGTCACTATACCAGTACCATGCAGTTTTTATCACAATTGCTCTGTAGTAAAGCTTTAGGTCAGGCATGGTGATTCCACCAGAGGTTCTTTTATCCTTGAGAAGAGTTTTTGGTATCCTAGGTTTTTTGTTATTCCAGATGAATTTTCAGATTGCTCTTTCTAATTCGTTGAAGAATTGAGTTGGAATTTTGATGGGGATTGCATTCAACCTGTAGTTTGCTTTTGGCAAGATAGCCATTTTTACAATGTTGATCCTGCCAATCCATGAGCATGGGAGATCTTTCCATCTTCTGAGATCTACTTTAATTTCTTTCTTCAGAGACTTGAAGTTCTTATCATAGAGATCTTTCACTTCCTTAGTTAGAGTCACGCCAAGATATTTTATATTATTTGTGACTATTGAGAAGGGTGTTGTTTCCCTAATTTCTTTCTCAGCCTGTTTATTCTTTGTGTAGAGAAAGGCCATTGACTTGTTTGAGTTAATTTTATATCCAGCTACTTCACTGAAGCTGTTTATCAGGTTTAAGAGTTCTCTGGTAGAATTTTAAGTGGATATTAGCCCAAAACTTAGGATACCCAAGATATAAGATACAGTTTGCTAAACACATGAAACTCAAGAAGAATGAAGACTGAAGTGTGGACACTATGCCCCTCAGATATAGCTGTCTCTTGTGAGACAATGCCAGGGCCTAGCAAACACAGAAGTGGATACTCACAGTCAGCTATTGGATGGATCACAGGGCCTCCAATGGAGGAGCTAGAGAAAGTACCCAAGGAGCTAAAGGGAACTGCAACCCCATAGGTGGATCATTATTATGAACTAACCAGTACCCCAGAGCCCTTGTCTCTAGCTGCATTTGTATCAAAAGATGGCCTAGTAGGCCATCACTGGAAAGAGAGGCCCATTGGACTTGCTAACTTTATATGCCCCAGTACAGGGGAATGCCAGGGCCAAGGGGTGGGGATGGGTGGGTGGGGGACTGGGGGGGAGTGTATTGGGGACTTTTTGGATAGCATTGGAAGTGTAATTGAGGAAATTACCTAATTAAAAAAAAAAGAAATGTAAACAAAAAAAAATAATAAAATAAAATTTACTCTAAAAAGAAAAAAAAAAAAAAAAAAAAGAATTGGGAACCGAACACCCATGGAAGGAGTTACAGAGGCAAAGTTTGGAGCTGTGACGAAAGGATGGACCATCTAGAGACTGCCATATCCAGAGATCCATCCCATGATCAGCATCCAAATGCTGACACCATTGCATTCACTAGCAAGATTTTGCTGAAAGAACCCAGATATAGCTGTCTCTTGTGAGACTATGCCGGGGTCTGGCAAACACAGAAGTGGATGCTCACAGTCAGCTAGTGAATGGATCTCAGGGCCCCCAATGGAGGAGCTGGAGAAAGTACCCAAGGAGCTGAAGGGATCCGCAACCCTATGGGTGGAACAACATTATGAAGTAACCAGTACCCTGGAGCTCTTGACTCTAGCTGCATATGTATCAAAAGATGGCCTAGTCGGCCATCACTGGAAAGAGAGGCCCATTGGACATGCAAACTTTATATGCCCCAGTACAGGGGAATGCCAGGGCCAAAAAATGGGTATGGGTGGGTAGGGAAGTAGGGGGGAGAGTATGGGGGACTTTTGGGATAGCATTGGAAATGTAATTGAGGAAAAGATGTAATAAAAAAAAAGGAAAAAGAAAAAGATCAGTTAAAGGCATATATTTCCATGTAAAACTTAGTCATTAGTGAAAACCCAGGATCATTCAGCAGCGACAAAACAAATCATTTTGGGAAATTCTAGAAAAAGTATTTAAAATGTTAAAGTTATTATAAATTTTCACAAATCTCTGATACCAAACACATGATCTTACCATTAGCAAATAATAAGTTTGAATGTATATAAATTTGAAATTACTCAAAATGTAAACATTTTGGCAAGAATGTTAGGTACACTCATATTTCCTTATTTAAATGTTTGATCCCATATTGCTAAATGTTTTCTGTTTCACAAATGCAACAATCCAGAGGTTTATGTGAAAATTCGCTGTTTCTGTGGATCATTTTTTTCTGGTAGTTGGATGGCTGACCAAGGATATATTTGCCTGCAAGAAAAGGAAACATAAAATGGATCTCAGGGGCAAGCAGAGATGGTTCAGTGGTTAACAGCATTGTAACAGTTACAGAGAATCTTTGCTCAGTTCTCACCAACCACATCTTGCAGCTCACAAACAGCTAACTCCAGACTAGCATATCTGGCACCCTCTTCTGGCTTCTGCAGTTACTGCACTCATATGCATAAACTAAAGAAATTCACACCCAGACAGACTATATGCACATATAAATATTTAAAAGCTCATATAAAACTATTTAAAATATGTTTACCCTAACACCGAGATGAGCATTCCAAATATAATTTGATGCTTTATCTCCAAGATAAAGATCAATATATTCAGTATTTATTGATTACCTCTTACATCATAGTACATGTTGTTACAGTAAAATTAATAAAACATAAAAATCAAAAAGAGAATCGTTACCCTCAAAAGTAGTGTTAGAAAGCTTATGAGGGAAACAGTTATCCAAGCAGCACATTTGTGAAAAGCTCTTAAGGGCTCTCGTGATCATTAACTAATTAATTTCATTAATTAAGACAGTATTCTTCCTGGGGGTTCATACATGAAATACGGGGAGACAATGTCTTTGTTTCACCAAGAGAGATTCCTTTGGTGTAACTTAAGCCTCTTTGCTTTAAATAAAAAACTGATTATGTTAACTGCCTCTGAATTAACTCCTGAAATAATGTACCTGTGCTGCCTAATATGTGGGCATGTCAAGGGCTTCTAGTTGCTGTTATTTATTTCGGCATGTCTGTCATCAGTGAACTGATACAGTAGGTTGGTTCAAGAAATTCCTGACCAGGGACGGCATGGCAGTTTGTACAGTCAGGCTGGTCTGGCTGGTCCCAAGCAGCACACATACTCTCAGCCTGTACTCAGATGGATCCCCAGGGCCAGATCAAGAGTCAGAGGATATTAAACTTTGCAGACAACACAAAGTACTGCTGTCCTTCCTCTGGCCAAGAGGGGACAGCCAATTCCTTCTCAACTCTCTATCTTGCCTGGGGTAATGAAAAGCTTCTCTCCTCTGAGGGGGAATGAAGCTACTCAAAGTTTCTTTTTGACTGGAGCCTTTCCCTTTCCTAACAAGGTCTCCAGAGGCTTGAGTGTGAATCTTCTGCAAGTCATTTTAATTTACATTATGCATTATTAATATATTTGATAGAATTTTTTTACCAAATATCTTTTTCCTGATTATCAAACTGTTTGCGTATATTTTGTTTGAAAAAAAAAATCTTTGGAGCTTTAGGCTTTCAATTAAAATGGAACATTTTTCTAATGTTTCTGGGGCTTATTTTACATGTATATAATCAATGATTTTTAGGTGAATTTATAAATTGTGAAAATATCACAAAAAATTGTTTTTAGAATATTCTTCTCATCACATTAAAGTTCCTAAATAACCCTTGCTGTTTTACCTTCATTGCTTGGCCTACTACTCATTTCTTAGAATTTCCTAAAAATTGAAATTCCTACTATTTGAAATCATGAAGCAGATAGCATTTTTTTTTCTGGCTCCTTTGACTCTGCTCGTATTCCTTAGTTTTCTATTGAGTAATATTTCACTGTAAAGGCAGTCATGGATAATATCTAATCACCAGTTGACAGTATTCATTTGTTTCCGACTTGGGGTTATGTATAATTCTGCTGAGACTTTTTTTTTTTAATAAAAGCTCTTTTATGGAAAAATCAATGCTATTTTTATTGGATAGTATAAAGTAATATAAAATTTAGTAAGCTAATTAAGCAATTAATTTGTAGTCAACAAACATGTAAATAGATATAGCTTTCAATGTAAAGAGCTCATTATATTTAATATCTGTTACTATAAATACCTGCTCAATTACTCTTTATAATTTTAATAGATACTATCAAAAAATGCAAAGGAATGTTAAGCTAAATGATATTTAAATTGATAGTATTGTAACTGATTTTACTGATATTAATATTATGTGTCTAAATTTCTACAGTAACCTTAGGTTTGTAAACATTTGTGGTTTTGACTTTTGTTTTCTGTTCCTAACAATTGAAAATCCCTTTTAGTTACATCTCATACAATAACACAGGTTAAAAACATAATTTGATACCAGTAGCCAGAGTTAAACACTTAATTATGTGTTTACATATTTCAAGGGGCAGGCAATTTGATCATCTTGAGACTATTAGAAACAGAGAAATTAGTAGTCATCTGTCGACATAGAACCTGAATAAACCAGCACTGCACATTTCCTGTTTGTTCTCAGAAGCATTTCATTTCTAAAGAAGCACCCTCCCGCGGTGGTTATCTTTTTCTGAGCTTGCTCAAATTCCAGGAGGACTTCTGTTAGATCGCTTTCCACAAAGATTACATTCTCTTTGGAGTTCAGATACCATACATCAAAACACGGGAGCTTTTGCAAGTTTTCTCTCGACGGGGGAAATATTTCCCCTACAAACTAAAGGCAAAGTCAAAAGAGAGTAAACAACTTTCCAACTCTCTTCTCTGGGTTTCCTTCTTTAAAAATGTGACTGCAAAGCACAGTGCATATACAGTGCTTCATTCACAGGGAACCAGTGACAGAAACACTGTATACATGCAGCTGAAATGGAGGGATTTTAGGGTTTTCTTCTTTTTCCTGGTTCCTGGTTTGCTTTACCTATAGGTGAGACATATAACTAGCAAATGTTTTTGAACTAGCAAATGTTTTTGAAACAAGTATTTCCTAACTTGACTTTTAATGAGAGTGATCAAGTTTTACTCTAGATCTTTGAGTTGGGTATCAAGTCTGGGGGGAATTACTCCTCTCTCTTTTAATATACCTGTGAGTGTCAAAATTTTCCCCAGATCCAAGATCAGCAGGGATTTAGAATACTCCACATGTAAAGATCACAGAAAAATGGATGCTAACTTTGGAGCACAGCAGACTAAAATATTGCTCTTCCCTGCATTGTTGATGCTCTCAAGGTGGTCTTTGGGGACACAAACATACCATTGTTTATAGCAGCAATAAAAAAAAATGATTGAAGTATAGGTACTTTGTTTCATTTGGCTGTTGAATAAAAGCAAGAGGATTTGTGTGTGTGTGTGTGTGTGTGTGTGTGTGTGTGTGTGTGTGTGTGCATGCCATTGTGCCAGACAGTTTTCACTCGGTAGAAATACCCACTATACAATGACAGAGATGAAGCAAGCATGATTTCTTTCTTAGTAGGACAAAACTTCAAGGTCTGAAGATATGTCTGGCTGTCTGAGGTGACACCACCAGTCAGTGGCAGAACTGGTGATTCAAAATAGATTAAAATGAGTATTCCTGATAAAATAAGGGGAAAGTAAATGCAAATCATGCTTGCTTTGATTAATTATTATGTGTGATGCTTGAAGCTTGTATTTTACCTCCTCTAAGAATGAAGAACAACTAAACTCTGGGGCTAATTGACAACCATGGAGAACTTATTTGCATCTGCCCAGTTTTGAGTCAATATCATTGGTTGTCTTCCTGTCAGTTCTTTCACTTCTAGCTGTGATTTTGAGTTTCCTTTCATCTACATTTTTGCTTGATGTGTACCTATTTGTGGCTCACATCTCTTCTCTAAACATGCCTTTTTATTATCCAGTGTCTTCCTTCACCCTGTTTATTGCTTTTAATCTTAAAGTCTGCCTTGTCAGATATTAATATCACCTCTTTTGCTTGTTCTCTGTTTGCATATCCATGTTATTTATCAGTTCATCTATTAATTTTAGCCTTTAATTTTCACTGTTTCCGAATCATGTGTGCTGCAAGCATCACCCAGGCTCGTTTATCAGCTCTATCTGATGCATCCTGTGTTGGTGGAGGAATGTAGAGAGCACACATTATGTGCAATGCACAGTATACTGGATTCATTTCTTCTACTTCCTGTTGCTTGCTCCATGGTTCCCTTTGCTTCTGCTCCGTTCAGCGAGATGTTCTCCCTTCTACATTCTTCCCTTTGCTGCTTAGGATTCTTTGCTGTAACTTGCAACCTTACTGAATATACTTGCTTTCTGTGGCTTTATGATCATGCATTGTGTTTCAAATATTTCACCATGACACATATTCTAGTTCTTCCAAATTTCCTCAAATGGTATTAAGTGGTTTATTCTGTCATTTCTATTATTCTTACTCTTTTTCTTTCCACTCTCTTGTTTTATTACTTTTCTTTTGCATTTGGTTACTATTCATATTTTTCATTCTAGAGATATATTTTAATTTTAAAATATTTATTAGTGTTACTACTATTGTGTTTCTATATGTGAATGCATATTTGTGTGTGTATGTATGTGTGTGTGTGTGTGAGTGTGTGTAGAGAGAGGGAGTTTTTATACATGGTATGGAGGTATATATGGCATTCAGATGACAACCTTGTTATTCTTTCCTATGATAGGGATCTCAGGGACAGAACTCAGATTGGTGGTAGGCAGCAAGCTCTTTTGCTCACTGAATCTACATGCAGACCACAGTTCATTTCTCTCTCTTCTCCTGATTTTATTATTTTACCAGCAGTCTTTGATGGAAATAACAAAGTACTGATTCCTATTAACTATGTAAGGCCTCCCAAACCCCAAACCTATCTATCTATCTATCTATCTATCTATCTATCTATCTATCTATCTATCTATCTATCTATCCATCCATCCATCCATCCATCCATCCATCCATCCATCCATCCATCCATCCATCTATCTATCTATCTATCTATCTATCTATCTATCTATCTATCTATCTATCTATCTATCTATCATTCTATCTGGCACACGCTTTTTCAAATGTACCACCTAGGAAACAATTATATTAATCTAAATTACTTTAAATCCTAAACTTGATTCTGGAAACATAAGCTTTTTCTAAACAAGGTAGCTTAATAAAGATCACGACTACTCTATTCATGAAAAGTGCATGAGAAATTTGCAAAACAGATTGAGGTTATGGACCTCTGGCATGCTTGGCTTTAAATACAATCAGATATGACAGAGCATGAAATGTGCAACAGCCATTTACACTGAGATCTCAGCACTCATGCACCTGCGTTTGAATTAATGCAGAAAACACATTCCTGAACTCAGAATATCATTCAAGTGTTGTGGATTTTGACTGAAAAAGTCTCTACCAAATTCTATTTGGAAAGTATAAGCCCATACTGCCATATTGATTTGATGATAACGTCTAAGTATTTTAGCTAGATAAATTACACAGTGCTATAATCAAGTCTGAAAATTGCATCAGTTTCCTGATTATACTGAATTATTTTATTTGAATCATGCTTGGGTTTTGAAGACACATAAATAATAGAAAATTAGAAAATTAAAATACAATCAATACAATGCCCTCTAATTACTTTCCCACAAGTTTAAACATACATAAGGATATCAATCTGTTCACTTTTCTATAATTAGACACCCTATAAACTTCTGTTAGTAAATCTTAGTAAGTCAGTTTTGCTTTCTCTTTCTCTTTTCTCCTTCCCTCCACTGCTCTGCTATCCTGTTACATCACTTCAATTGCCATTTCTGTCACTCTCAAATTATCTTTTCCTGTTTCTTTTGCTTTTCTGGCTTTCCTGTCAATACTTCCTTCTACAAAAATGTATATAGACATATTAATATATGTTTTCTTGAATTCTGCATGCCTCTTTCCCAACCTTTTCACAGGCATAATCTCAAATATAATTTCCATTTCCTGTTATCACATCCTAACACCACTCTATCTTTGACAGACAAGAATCAACTGCTTGTCTATCCTACTCATTACTATGTCCAATCCTTATCACTAAATTGACAGTCTTTTAACTCTAGTTAGAAATAATGTTTTGATTAATTGCTGTGGAGTTGTGGATTGCTTGGTTTTAGGGCAGTCTTGTTGTTGGTGGTGGTGTTTTGTTGTTTTTTTCTGTGAGGTTTTCTGGACCCTTCCTGTTTCTGATACTTTTGATCATCTTTCAATGGTCTCTCTCTTGCTTGACATTATATCCATTTACTCCATCACCTTGAATGTTTTTTTGTAATTCCTTTCAGACTTTTCTCTTTTATAATTTTTATATAACCTATTTCCCAAGGTTTAATGCTTGCCCCTCCTTCAGTTCTCTTGTTTGTCTCTTCAGTTTGCCCTACAGTGGGAAGAGGGTACCTGTAGAGGCCACCAAGTGAGGGATGGGTTTGCCATCACACAGTCAAAACTCTGACTCATAATTGTTCCTGTCTGAAAGAACTGCAGGGATGAAAATGGAGAGGAGCCTGAGGAGAAGAAGGTCCAGAGACAAGCCCAAAGTGGGATCCAGCTTAAGGGGAGGCCACAAGGTCTGACACTATTACTGAGGCTATGGAATGCTCACAAAAAGAGATCTATCATGACTGCACACAGAAAGACCCAACAAGCAGCTTAAGGAGTCAGATGCAGATATTTGTACACAACCAAAGGACAGAAGCTGCTGACCCCAGTGGTTGAATTAGGGAAAAGTTGGAAGAAGGAAGGTGATCTTGTAGGAGTACCAGCACTCTCAATTAACCTGGACCTTGACACTTAAGACCAAGAGTGAATTTCTAATCAACTTGGAGGGGAATCCACCACAGTGTCTATCCATGAACACAACGGCTAGATCACAAGGTTTATTTTCAAGTGAGACTGTATGAAGTCGGCTTGTAGGATATCCATTAATATATCAGTCCTGCAGACACAAATAGGGAATCTCAAACCTCAAGACAAAGGAAGAAGATATAAATCAGCTTGGAGGTATACATTACTGTGTCTATATTACCTAAACAACTTATTATGAAGATCATGTTCAAATGAGAGTGTGAAAATCATCTTGGTGGCAGACTGCCTTATCATTTGTTGAGCTCCATCCACATGGTGATAGGGCAACCATAGATTTCCCAGGCGTTAGTCAGAACCTATCCAGGGAGTACAAAACAGCAAAGATAATAAAAAGATTGATATTTGTCTATTTATTTTTACATTTCTCCTTTCATTGTATAAGGGTCAAATTGTTGTGATAGTTTTCTTAAGAAATCAAGTAAAAAAAAGAAAAAAACTTAGATGATTTTTAAAATTAATGCCTTGACCATCACAAAGACTTAAGGCATGAATTTTATTATATAAATCACTTTGGATAAAGGTTATATAAACCTTTATGCAAGTCATTTTAAATAGATTTTCTGTGTTTATCAATATCACTGATAGTCAAATATTTTTATTCAGGATTGATCAATGCCTTAAATATATTATGTGCATGTAGATTTATGTCTTGATTCAGTGATCTACTATGAAATGATGAGAATGCAGGGCTAATGTCTAATATGTGCTGCACAGACCTGACTTGCAACCCCTGCCTGAGAGGGTCACATGAGGCTTTTGCTCTTTTATCCTGTTCTGCTTTGCTTGGGTTTTGATTGTTTGTTTTGTTTTGCTTTTGTTTTTGTTTTGTCTATTTAATTGGATATTTTATTTATTTACATTTCAAGTGCTATCCCCTTTTCCTATTTCCCCTCCCAAAGCCCACTATCACATCCCCCCTCCCCCAGCTTCTATGAGGGTACTTTTCCATCCATCCACCCACTCACTCCCACTCACTGCTCTAGCATTCCCCTACACTGGGGCATCAGGCCTTCACAGGATCAAGGGCCTCTCTTCCCATTGATGCCAGACAAGGCCATTCTCTGCTACATTTGCGACTGGAACCATGGGTTTCTAAATGTGTCCTCTTTGGTTGTGGTTTAGCCCCTGGGACCTCTGGAGGTATCTGGTTGGTTAATACTGTTGCTTTTCCTATGGGGTTGCAAATCCCTTCAGTTCCTTCAGACCTTTCTCTAACTACTCCATTGTGGTCCCCATGCTCAGTCCCATGGATGGCTCTGAGTATCTGCTTCTGTATTTGTTAGGCTCTGGCAGAGCCTCTCAGGAGACTGCTATATCAGGTTCCTGTCAGCTTTGCTTCTTTTTATTTCTTCTTCTCCTTCTCCTTTTCATTTAGATGACTGTTTTTATTCTAATGTAAGGATGAATGCATGAGTGTGGATTTGGGTAGGTGGGGAAATGGGAAGTATGGGAGGTGTTGGGATGGGGAAACTGTAATACAAATTTGTATAAAAATACATTTTAGGAAAAAAGTATTTCCTCTGACTAAAAAAATAAAACTTAACCTAGACCCCCGAGGTCTCTCAGACACTGCACCACCAACCAGGCAGGATACACCAGTTGATATGAGATCCCCAACACACATACAGCAGAGGCCTGGCAAGTCTGGGTTCAGTCAGAGAAGATGTACCTAACCCTGGAGAGACTGGAGGCCCTAGGGAGTTTGGAGGTCTGGTGGAATGGGGATTGTGGGGAGGTGGGGATACCCTTTGGAGACAGGTGGTCAGCGAGGAGGTATGGGATGTGGAACAGTTGGAGGATGGACCAGGAGGGGAACAAAATCTGGAGTGTAAAAAAAATTAAATAAATTTAAAATAAATATAAGTAAATAAACTTACTGTTTTACATAGGGTCTTCAGATGTCATTCTTATTGCAGGATTTTCTTAATTATTTTGTTTAATTTCTTCATTGGCTATATTTTACCGAGGATGTATTTTCAAGATTGAAAGATCGTTTCTGGGAGACCAAGGTTTTTGGGTTTAGATTCCATCTTAGAAAACCTAACCTAAATTTAAACTAAAGTAAACTTAGTTTCAGTTTACAAATTATCCCCTATCAAAACCCAAGCCTAGCTACAGTTTACAGGCTACCCTCAACAAGAACTATATCTCCAGGTTATTCCCTTCCAACAAATCCAGCTTTTAGCACTAGTTTCCAGGTTAATTCCCCCAATATCTGCACCTTCAGGATACAAACCTGCTCCTGCCTAGCAACCACAAATTAAGAGGAAAGCCGAACTTGAGATTATGGTTTGGTTTCCAGGACCAGCCAGTTATGCTAAAGGCACAGTAGCACCCCAATTATATGGTTGCCAGGCTAGAAACATTCACCCCTCGCTTGTGGTTCCCTATAATACCTTGTTCAGATGAGTGTTCAGGGCTTTTCTCCACCATGAATTGTCCTTTGGATTGGTGGTGAGTTAAGCTCAAACTCAAGCTTAAATAAAGACCATGGTGTTTCCGAATATTTCCTGATTACATATATGGATATTTGATAATCATTTTGCTTGTGTGTTTCTTCAGTCTATGCAATTTTATGTGTGTATAAATTTTTATATTCACTACTGAGGTCACATGCCAAGTTTTGTGTTAAATTTATATTTATTCATTCTTTTCTCATATATTATTACACCTTGACCACAGTTTCCTCTCTCTCCTCTTCTTCCAGTCCCTCCCCAACACCTCCTCTTTCTTGGAGATCCATTCTTCTTTCCTTCTCTTCAGAAAAGGACAGGCCTCCTAGGGATGTCAAGCAAGCATGACCTATCAAGTTTCAATAAGTTTAGGCACATCCACTCATAGCAAGACTAGACACGGTAACCCAATAAGAGTAGGGGGTACCAAGAGCAGTCAAAAGCATCTGAAATAGCCCCTCCTTCCACTGCTAAGAGTCCCACAAAAACAGAAACCTACACACCCATAACATGTATGTAGAGGATCTAGGTCAAACCCCTACAGGCTTCTGGATTATGACTTAAGTCTCTGTGAGCCCCTAAGAGGCCTGTTTAGTTGATTCTATGGGCTATTTTCTTGCAATGTCCTTGATACCTCTAGCTCCTCCAAACTTTCTTCCCCATCTTCTGCAGGATTCTCTACGCTCTGCCTAATGTTTGGCTGTTAGTCTTTGCATCTGTTCCCATCATTTGCTGGCTGAAGCCTCTCCAATAATGATTATGTTATGTGTATAGTAAAGTATGATTAAAAATTATTTCATTGACTTTTTCCCAGTCATTTTTAGTTCCATCCCATGTCTATGGACTACCAAGCCTCTGGTTCCTGGCCCAACAGTGCTCCCTCCAGTGACAAGGGTCTCCAACTGAACCACTCCACAGGTTCTGAGCCAAAAAAATTGTAGGTCAAAGGTTTTTGTGGTTGGATTGGTGTCCTGCTGGAAGCCTTGTCTGGTTACAAAAGATGGCCAATTCAGACTCTGAATCCCCCCTTACTAGCTGCTTTTGCTAAGGTCATCCTAATAGATTCTTGGGAGTTTGCATTGGACTAGGCTTGCCCTGAAATGTCCCCTCTGCCAATTCCAGTTGTTTCTTCATTCTTTTATTTTTATTATTTTTATTGGATATTGTCTTTATTTACATTTCAAACATCATCCCCTTTACCAGAAACCCCTATCCCATCCCTGCTCCCCCTACTTTTATAAGGGTGTTCTCCCACCCACCCACTCATGCTTCACTGCCCTTGCATTCCCCTACACTGGGGCATAGAGCCTTCACAGAACCAAGAGCCTCTCTTCCCATTGATGTCCTACAAAGCCATCCTCTGCTACATATGTGGCTGGAGCCATGGGTCCCACCATGTGTACTCCTTGGTTGGTGGTTTAGTTAGTCCCTGGGAGCTCTGGGGGTTCTGGGTTTTGATATTGTTGTTCTTCCTATGTGGTTGCAAACCCCTTCAGCCTTTCAGTCATTTCTCTAACTCCTCCATTGGGGACCTGCTACTCTGTCCAATGGTTGACTGAGGGCTGTCAGGGGGCATCAGCCTCTTTGTCAGGCTCTGGCACTCAGCTATTAAAAACAATGAATTTATGAAATTCTTGGGTAAATGGATATACCTGGAGGATGTCATCCTGAGTGAGGTAACCTAATCACAAAAGAAGTCACTTGATATGCACTCAGTGATAAGTGGATATTATCCCAGAAACCTAGAATACCCTAGATACACTTTCCAAAACACAAGAAATTCAAGAAGGAAGACCAATGGGTGGATACTTCATTCCTCCCTAGAATAGGGAATAAAATATCCATGGAAAGAGTTGCAGAGACAAGTTAGGAGCTAAGACAAAGGGATGGACCATCCAGAGACTGCCCCACCTGGGGGTCCATCCCATAACCAGCCACCAAACGCAGACACTATTGTATATGCCAGCAAGATTTTGCTGAAAGGACCCTGATATAGCTGTCTCCTGTGAGGTTTTGCCAGTGTCTGGCAAATACAGAAGTGGATGCTCACAGTCATCTATAGGATGGAACACAGGGCCCCCAATGGAGGAGCTAGAGAAAGTAGCCAAGGAGCTGAAGGGGTCTGCAACTCTATAGGTGGAACAACAATATGAACTCATCAGTACCCCCAGAGCTCATGTCTCTAACTGCATATGTAGCAGAAGATGGCCTAGTTGGCCATCATTAGGAAGAGAGGCCCCTTGGTCTAGCAAACTTTATATGCCCCAGTACAAGGGAAGGCCAGGGCCAAGAAGTGGGAGTGGGTGGGTAGGGGAGCAGGGCAGGGGAGAAGGGTATAGGGGACTTTTGGGATAGCATTTGAAATGTAAATGAAGAAAATATCTAATAATAAAAAAGAGATACAGCTAAATCAGTTTCCTGTCAGCAAGCACTCTTTTGGCATCCACAATAGTGTCTGGGTTTAGTGACTGTATATGAGATAGATCCTCAGGTAGGGAAGTAACTGAATAGCCTTTTTTTTAGTCTCTGCTCTACATTTTACATTTCCTCCCTCGAGTATTTTGTTCTCCCTTCTAAGAAGGACCAAAACATCCACACTTTGGTCTTTCTTCTTCTTGACGTTCATGTGGTCTGTGAATTGTACCTTGGGCATTTAGAACTTTTGGGCTAATATCCACTTATTAGTGAGTCCATACCATGTGTGTTCTTTTGTGATTGGGTTACCTCACTCATGATGATATTTTCTAGTTCCATCTATTTGCTTAAGAATTTCATGTGTTATTGTTTTTAATAGCTGAGTAGTATTCCATTGTGTAAATGCACCACATTTTCTGTTTCCATTCCTCTGTTAAAAGACATCTGGGTTCTTTCCAGCTTCTGGCTATTATAAATAAGGCTGCTATGAACATAGTGGAGCATATGGCCTTGTTATATGTTGGAGCATCTTTTTGGTATATGCCCAGGAGTGTTATAATTGGGTCTTCTGGTAATACAATTTGTAATATTGTTATTACTTAAAGATTCTTATTATTTGTTTCAATATCACATAAATGCCATTCCTACCTTTTGTGAATGCATTATTTCAGAATCATAAATGTTCATGCTGTGTCTTTCCACAATGTCAGGATTTATTTTGTAATATCAAATATATGTGGTATGGCCATTTTAATGGCAGAAATTTGCCATATATTCTTGTTTTCATTGCTACCTTGCCTAGCAAACAAATGTGTTTTTATTTCCTTCTTACTTATAAATCCATCACACAAACATATCTATATACATGTTGTTTACAATGCAACTGTAACTGAAAGGGTTAAAGCAAGAGGCTTCACAAAAAAGCTGATAGAAATATAATTTCTTTTTTTCTTTCTTTCTTTCTTTTTTTTTATTTTGAGAAGTCAAAAAATCCAGCCAAGGTGAAGAGAAGAATCTGAGGAAGCAGCAGCAGCTATTATTGTTGCCTGTATTAGAACTCAGTTGTAGAGATTGCCCATCTACAGAGTTGAAATGTGTGCTTGAATTCAAATGAAGGAACACATAATACATGGATGGTATATAGATTCAGAAGACTAGCAGACAGCATGTAAGCATGCCATGAGAACAATATGGACAGAATAAAGCTGAAGGCCAGGGGTCAACTGAAAGGTCTCTATGTGCTTTAAATTATATATATCAGATGGCCAGGAGACAGGTTGCCAGAGAGGATCTATCATTATCACAGGGCCGAGTGAGGTCTTTCTTATGTGTTCCAGGTAAGGGATGTTTCCCCTCCTTTTTGGTCTCCTTTATCTGATATATTCTTGAGTCTGGTTTCCCTTCTTTGACTTTAGTACATCCATCCATATATTCCTACAGGCTTGATTAACCATGATAAATGTATAGTATGTCACCCTTTCTGCTCCTTAGAATAAGTCTGTGATGCATGGGTGGCAGCACAGAGATGGTGCTTTTATATACCCATCATGTTCACGTCATCCTTCTTTTCTGTGATGTTTCCCAAGGAAAGTCAGAGTTTTTTAAAAAAAAAGTGCTGTACATTTTGGAACTCTAGCTTAAAGCACAGCACAACTTGATGTCAATAATGTCCTATTCTCTTTTCTTGTCCCTAATTCCTGCAAATCACTAAGCATTTTTCCCCATTATGTAATTTTGTTTCAAGAGAATTAGATTAACATGTACAATTTTGCCACTTACCTTTATACTCATGAGATTCATCTGAGTTTCACTATTAATGTATATTACTAATATTGTACAGTTTATTTGGAGAAAATTAAGAAATCTTAAGGTAAAAAGAAATATCAATCATAGAAGTGATTTTTCAAATTGACAATTATATATCCAAGGAAGATATAACTATTTCAGTTGAAATAATAATTTTCCAAAATTAATTTCATTTTAGCCACATGTAAAGACTAAGGAAAATAAGTCTGTTTCTATTTCTTTTATAACAGTGGATCTTGAATTTTTGGGAAGAAATATATTAGCATTGAATTGTATTGTTATAGTGCTAACTGAAATATGCATGCTCATCTTACTAAACCATAAAAGCTTAAAATTATACCCATTATTACCACTCAGATCTTTTAAACAAAAATCAAGATGGGCTTGCATGGATTCTCCACTCTGAATGTTAGGAGACAAGTGTCCACTGGTTGCAATCTGAGTGAGGAACTCATTTCTTAACTCCTTTAGACTACTGACAAATGAACTCATGTGTAATCATAGAGTTGAATCCCTCTTCTCTTGTTTAGCTCCCAGGTATTTTAAATGCCCTCCTAGTTCCTTGAAGCAGAACCTATATCTCACTTCATGCCATGTGGCTTTCTCTACATTCTCAAAACAGAAGGATCTCATTGAACATTCCTTGTGCTTCGATTATCCTTGAGGTTTTTGGTTTTGTTTTCATTCTATACACACACACACACACACACACACACACACAACCAAAGAGAGAAAGAAAGGGAGAAAGAAAGAAAAAAAGAAAAAGAAAAACTCAGTTATTAATAAGAATTAAACTTCAGTTCATTTTAATTAACTCAACAGGAGTATCAACCGACAGCTCATTTAAGGTGGAGCTATTAACTGATATATTCTTTTAGTAGAACAGAGACTACACCACAAAGTTGGTGGTGCTGCAAACAATGACTCCATTTTCTGTACTTGTCAAACTTTCTAGTAATCAGCTTCATTTTGTGTGATATTGCAAAAGAAAGAAACATAAGGAAATCTCTAGGAGACAACCTTTCTGGCTTTCAGTTTTAAGAAATACCCTTATGAGTCCATGTAGGAGTATGTCTATAGAGAATATGGTTCTTGAAAAAAAGTTGTTTATTTTTTTAACATACTTAAGAGACTATAACAAAGACATATTCTGATTTAAATTGTGAAATGTTTTCTATTTTCTACAATTAAAGTGTTTGATACTCTGAACTATTCGTAAATACCCCTCTAAGAAAATAAATAAACTCAATAAATTTCAAAGACAGGGAGCTGAAGAATAGGCTCCCTGGGTAGGAGCCCTGGCTGATCCTCCAGAAATCCCAAATTCAGACTCTAGAACCCAAATGGCAGCTCATAAGCATCTGTAATTCCGATTTCAGGGGATTAAACACCATTTTTTTTTCAGGTTTAAAGGCTCTAGCACATGCATATTTGCAGAGAAAACACTCATTCACATAAAAATACAAGTAAGTATTTAAAACAGAGATACTTAATATGGGTTGAGAACAGAGAAGGACACTGACAGTGAGTGTGCAGGGAAAATGTTTTCAAAGGATAAAAAACATATTGAGATGAAAAAGTCTAAAAGGAATATCATATAATGATGTAGGGTGCCTTAATCTACTTGAAAATACAACATGAGCAAGGAAACCAAATCACAAAAGAACACACGTGGTATGTACTCACTGATAAGTGGATATTAACCCAGATGCTTCGAAAACCTAAGATACAATTCACAATCCACATGAAACTCAAGAAGAAGGAAGACCAAAGTGTGGATACTTCAGTCCTCCTTAGAAGGGGGAACAAAATACCCATGGAAGGATTTACAGAGACAAAATGTGGAGCAGAGACAGAAGGAATGAGCATCCAGAGACTGCCCCACCTGAGGATCCTTCCCATATACAATTACCAAACTGAGACACTATTGTGGATGCCAACAAGTGCTTGCTGACAGAAGCCTGTTATAGCTGTCTCCTGAGAGGCTCCACCACTGCCTGACAAATACAGAGATGGATGCTCACAGCCATCCATTGGACTGAGCACAGGGTTTCTAATGAAAGAGCTAGAGAAAGGACCCAAGGAGGTAAAGGGGTTTGAAGCCCCAGAGGAGGAACAACAATATGAACTAGCCAGTACCCCCAGAGCTCTCTGGGGCTCCCCAGAGCCACCAACCAAAGAGTACACATCATGGAACTCCAGCTGCATATGTAACAGAGGATGGCTTTGTCAGTCATCAATGGGAGAAGAAGCCCTTGGTCCTCTGAAGGTTCTATGCCCCAGTGTAGGGGAATACCAGGGCCAGGAAGTGGGAGTGTGTGGGTTGGTGAGCAGGGGAAGGGGGGAGGGGATAGAGGGTTTTTGGAGGGGAAACCAGGAAAGGGGGTAACATTTGAAATGTAAATAAAGAAAATATCTAATAAAAAATACAATAAATATTGAATTTTGAGTAACTGTGTAAGTGGAATTAAGAATCTGAAGGATTAAATAAGATAGGTTTAACTGGTTTTCCTTCTAGGAAAATATTAGTATAAAAAAGTATCAGTGGTATATTGGCAATATCAAATGAGAAATTAAGGTTTAGTATATAGAGACATCCTTTACAATAGCTTTGAAGGTAGGTTGTGGTGGCATACAACTTTAATACCAGCACTTGGGAGGCACAGACAGAGGCAGAGGCATGGGCACAGGCACGGGCATGGGCAGGGGCACAGGCACAGGCAAGCAACCTGAGTTGAAGGCCAGACTGGTCTACAGAGTGATTTACAGGACTCCAAGTCTACATAAAGAAGCCCTGCTCCCAAAAAGCAAACAGAAAATTTCTTAGACTATATTATTTTTTTTTCTTTTTCAAGAATTTTCTGTCAGTTAAGGCTAGCCTAGAACTCACAATCCCTCATTCTCAGTCTGCCATATACTGTCAATACAAGCATGCATCATTATATCGTTTCTGTCTAAAAATGGTGAACAATTGCTAGGAGGAACTAAATGAGGTAAAAGGACACAATATTTCCATTTTATAAGCTATAGTTTTAAAAAACTAATTATGGTCAACTTAAACATAAACTGACTGTGCTACAATGTACATAGACATCTGGACTTAACACATAATTTAAAAAATATGATTTTATATGAAGATGACCTCATCCATGACATGGATTGAAAAGAAATGTATACTCTCTCTTCCCCAACTATTTTCAGAAGAGACCACCAATATGAGTCATAATTTGCTTTACATCTTTGACTAATCACTAATATACATCCATAGCAGAACTGTCACACAGAACAAACTGATGGGTTGAGCAATGAAAATTTAACATGATTCGGCATCAGCTCCAAGCCACATTTGGTACAAACTTGGCAGATGATCTCAAGGACCACAGACGACTCTTCATGCTGCAAGCATCCTAGCATGCCCAGGATCTTATGATCATTGGTGAGTGGAACATAACATCTGTTCTAAACCAATCATGAAGGGCCAGTGACAGCAGGAGCAAGGACACAGGATCCCTGCCTGACTAGCTCCTTGGGTTCCTTCTGATCATTGCTAATATACCTTGGTTTCAAACGCCCCAGAGAGCATTCCCCAAAGGAGACACCACTTTCAGGTGCTGTAGCACACCCAGGATCTTAGAAATTCAGGATACCAGGAGTTTGGCCACACCAGGATCTCAGGGTCTTAGAGGAAGCTTGACTGACAAGAACTCTGACACTCCCAGAATCTCAGGCTCACAGCATCCCAGAATCACAGGATCACAGAGAAAGCTGGTCTCTGAGGAGACCTGAATCAACCAGGATTAAAGGAATGGCAGGCTCCAATCAGATATATTGAGGACAGCAAGCACTTGAAATAATCAGATGGCAGGAGGCAAGTGTGAGAGCAGAAGCAACAGAAACCAAGGTTACTTGGCATCATCAGAACCAAACTCTCACACCATAGTATGTCCTGAATACACCATTGCACCAAAACAGCAAGAAATGGATCTAAAGTCACTTCTCATGATGATGATGGAGTACTTTAAGAAGGAAATAAATAACTCCCTTAAAGAAATACAGGAGAACACAGGCAGACAGCAAGAAGCCCTTAAAGAGGAAACACAAAAATCCCTTAAAGAGTTACAGGAAAACACTGACAAACAGGTGAAAAATTGAACAAAACCATTCAGGACCTAAAAATGGAAGAAGAAACAATAAATAAATCACAAAGGGAGACAACTCTGAAGATAGAAATCCTAGGAAACAAATCAGGAACCATAGATGTGAACATCAGCAATAGAATACTAAGGAAGTGAAAGATTTGTAGGATAAGAACTTCAAGTCTCTGGAAAAAGAAATCAAAGAAGATCTCAGAAGATGGAAAGATCTCCCATGTTCATGGATTGGCAGGACTAATTTAGTAAAAATGGCTATCTTGCCGAAAGCAATCTACAGATTCAATGCAATCCCTATCAAAATGCCAACTCAACTATTCACCAAGTTAGAAAGAAAAATTTGCAAATTCATCTTGAATAACAAAACCTAGGATAGCAAGAACTATATTCAACAATAAAAGAGCCTCTGGTGGAATCACCATGCCTGACCTCAAGTTGTACTACAGAGCAACTGTCATAAAAACTGCATGATACTGATACAGAGACAGACAGGTAGATCAATGGAATAGAATTAAACACCCAGAAATGAACCCATACAGCCATGGTCACTTGATCTTTGACAAAGGAGCTAAAACAATCCAGTGGAAAAAACACAGCATTTTCAAAAAATGAGTATGGTTCAACTGGCATTTATCATGTAGAAGAATTCGAATTGATCCATCGTATCTCCTTGTACAAAGTTCAAGTCTAAGTGGATCAAGGAACTCCACATAAAACCAGAGTCACTGAAACTTATGGAGGAGAAAGTAGGGGAAAACCTTGAAGATATGGGTACAGGGGAAAAATTCCTGAACAGAACAGCAAGGGCTTGTGCTGTGAGATCAAGAATTAAAAAATGGGACCTCATAAAATTGCAAAGCTTTTGTAAGGCAAAAGACAATTTCAATAAGACAAAAAGGCCACCAACAGATTGGGAAAGGCTCTTTACCAATCCTAAATCCAATAGGGGACTAATATCCAATATAATCAAAGAACTCAAGAAACTGGACTCCAGAAAATCAAATAACCCCATTAAAAAATGGGATACAGAGCTAAACAAAGAATTCTCAACTGAGGAATAATGAATGACTGAGAAGCACCTGAAAAAATGTTAACACCCTTAATCATCAGGGAAATGTAAATCAAAACAACCCTGAGATTCCACCTTACACCAGTCAGAATGGCTAAGATAAAAAAAGTCAGGTGACAGCAGATGCTGGCAAGGATGTGGAAAAAGAGGAACACTCCTTCATTGCTGGTGGGATTGCAAGGTGGTACAACTACTCTGGAAATCAGTCTGGTGGTTGCTCAGAAAATTAGGCATAGTACTTCTAGAAGATCCAGCAATACCTCTCCTGGGCATATATCCAGAAGATGTTCCAACATGTAAAAAGGACTCATGGTTCACTCATAGTGAACCATGAGAGACGAAGTTCATAGCCGCCTTATTTACAATAGCCAGAAGCTGGAAAGAACCCAGATGTCCCTCAACAGGGGTATGGGTACAGAAAATGTGGTGCATTTACACAATGGAGTACTATTCAGCTATTGAAACAATGAATTTATGAAATACTTAGGCAAATGGATGGATTTGCAGGATATCATCATGAGTGAGGTAACCCAATCACAAAAGAACACAAATAATATGCACTCACTGTTAAGTGAATATTAGCCCAGAAACTTAGAATACCTAAGATAGAATTTGCAAAATATATGAAACTCAAGAAGAAAGAAGACCAAAGTGTGGATCCGTCCTTCCTTCTTAGAATGGGAAACAAAATACCCATTGAAGGTTTTTTCAGAGATGAATTTCAGAGCTGAGATGGAAGGAAGGACCATCCAGAGACTGCCCCACCTGAGGATCCATCCCACAACCACCAAACCCAGACATTATTGCATATGCCAGCAAATATTTTGCTGACAGGACCCTGATATAGCTGTCTCTTGTGAGTTTATGCTAGTGCCTGGCAAATACAGAAGTGGATGCTCACAGTCATCTAAAGGATGGAACTCAGAGACACCAGTTAAGGAGCTAGAGAATGTACCCAAGGATCTAAAGGGGTCTGCAACCCTATAGTAGGAACAACAATATGAACTAAACAGTACTCCTCAGAGCTTGTGTCTCTGGTTGCATATGTAGCAGAAGATGGCCTAGTTGGCCATCACTGGGAGGAAAGGCCTTTGGTCTTGCAAAAAGTATGTGTCCCAGTACAGGGGACTGCCAGGACCAGGAAGAGGGAGTGGTTGGGTGTGGAGCTGGTCGGGGGAAGGTATAGGGGACTTTCTGGATAGTAATTGAAATGTAAATGAAGCAAATATCTAATAAAAAAAAGAAAATTTAACACGATTAATTGTCGATAAAATGGTTAGAGCTAGAAAGATGGCTCAGTAGGTAAGAGCCCTGGTTGCTCTTCTAGAAGTCCTGAGTTCAATTAGAATACACACATGGTGGTTCATCTGTAAAGGGATCTAATACTCTTTTCTGGCATGTAGGTATAAATGTAGTAGATCACTCATACATAAAATAAATATATAAAAATAAAACATAAAGAATATTTTGAATAAAATTAGTTAATGGTATTTATTTAAAAAATAAAAGGAAAAATAACAAATCTGGCAGTCTATCAATTTTAAAGCTAAGAAAAATAAGTGAAAGGTTGATATTTCTATTTGTAATTTAAATCAGTTTTCTCATTTTATAAAGTTGTCTAGATTTTAGTACTGTCTTAATAATAGTCTCCGCAATCAATGAACTAACATTTTGTGATTTCACAAATTAAGTACACCTAACTTTCACCTAGGAAGAAAAGTATATTTTTATTTGAAAACAAAATTTTATCATAGTAGAACAAGATTTCTTGAAAAATAAAATGATCCTTTAACCATAAAGGACATGTTTCATGTTTTCATGTCTAATAGGTAATAATTTTGCAATCTTGGTTTTTCTCATCAATAGCTTATTTGTATTTGACCTGGCTATGTTTATGTGCACAAAAGCAGAAACAGGAGGGGCATGCAGGAGTCATAATAGGAGGGTACCATGGCTTTTTGCTGGGTTATACACTCCAATGAGGTCTGGATATTTACTTGTTGAATCATATTTATTATTTTCATTCAAATTCTTTTGAATGCCACAAAATGAGTGAAGGAAGGAAACAGGGAACACATTTTAGTTAAGCTGCATTCCCAGTAGAAAAAGAGATCTGCTTAATGGTGAATTGTTTCTACTAAAACATTTCTATATAAAAGTTTTATAGCCCCAAATTTCTCAATTAAACATCTTAATTTGCTCTAGTGTGTTTCTGTTTTACTAAAAGCATAACTAAATTATTTTAATGAATGTTTGTTTTTCTTTTAATAGTTTTCTTTATATCTTTTTGTCCTTTTCTGTTTAAACTAAAATATTGTACTTGGGTTATTTTGCATTTTATTTCTATTTTGGAAGGAACATAAGCTATTGTGCCAACATACCACACTAAAATATTCAATTTATGCATTCATGTATCTCAGTGATGCTTAAGCCATCCCGAACTGGGTTGTTTTGTCTCTTTGACATTTTCTTTCTTTCTTTCTTTCTTTCTTTCTTTCTTTCTTTCTTTCTTTCTTTCTTTCTTTCTTTCTTTCTGTCTTTCTGTCTTTCTGTCTTTCTGTCTTTCTGTCTTTCTTTCTTTTTTAAGGTCTCTGTAATGGTTTCCATATGTTGAGGAAAAAAAAAAAAAAACGGTTCAAGAATAGTGAGAACTACACATATCTGGGGGAAGAGGATAAGCATTTAGAAAACAATTGCAAATTATATTGGTTTAGAAAAATAGCAATAGTAAGCTCTCTTCTATGTTCTATGAACTCTCTAGTCATAAGAGTTGGCTGTGTTTATAGTAGTAGCAGAAATACCCTCTCTGAGATGGTCTTAACAGCTGTCCAAAAGCTGTTGGTTACCCTCAAGATAAAATTTGTACCATTTAGGATAGCTTCTTCCTAGGCTAGTCATTGTTGGTATTCATAGGCTTTATTGCTGTGTAGGATTACTGATTACCCCTCCCCTCTGAAATTTGCATAACATCTTCCAATACTATGAGAATTCTACCTCAGAAAGGAATCCAAAGTCTAACAACAATGCATGTTCCAGCTTGATTACTCCAAGACCTGTCTCCAAAGTGTGTGATGTATTACATTCTTGTATTCAGAGCCAACTAAAGGCAATGTAAAAGCATACATGTTCCACCCCCCAAATCAACAAATCCAATGGGAAGCTTCCTGTGTCCAGTAATGAGAATTGTGTTAGTCTATATAGATTAGTATCTCTCCATGTGACAAATTAAATATAAACTATGTATATGTACATTATGTACTTATGTATAATCTGTCTGTCTGTGTATGCATTTTTCCATGCATCTATCTATCTATCTATCTATCTATCTATCTATCTATCTATCTATCTATCTATCTATCTTTCTATCTATCTACCTATCTATCTATCATCTATAATCTATGTATATTATATAGGTAATTTGAAGCAAACTTATAAAATACTGTTTTCCCATGCCTTTTCAAACATTTTTGCTTTCCTTTGGTAATCCTTCAAAAATTCATTTTTAATTCTGATAAAATTTGATAACCTTCTAAAATTAACTAAATGTTTAAATCTTCTATGGTCTAAATTTTGTCGAACAGGCTCAGGATGCTTATGCTATTGTCCCAGTTAGCATTTACTCATTTTTATACAGTCTAGAATATCATGCGTAGGAAAGTGCTTCTGTTGAGTTATTACCTTATTGGGTTGGTTGTAGGTATGACTTTGAGGGAGTGTCTTTATTGCTCATTGAGTTAGGAAAGCCATGTTCACTGTGGGAAGCACCATTTTCTGGGAACTTCATCCTGGGCTATATAGGAAAAGTAGCTAAATTCCTGGAAGACTATGAGTGAGCCAGTAAATACTGCTCTTCCATGGTTTCTTTGTGCCATTCTTTCTCAGATTTCCCTAAATGATGGACTGTAAGCCATAAGCTAGAAAAATGTCCCTTTTTTAAGTTCTTTCTTTTTAGTGTTCACCACAGGAAAAGAAAGGAAGGTATGATAACTATCAAACATATTTTCATAATGAATTGAAGAATATGAGAAATGGTTTCAATAGCAACCATGGAAGTCAAAATTCCTTAAACCATAAGGAGTTTGTTTTCATTGTTCCATGAAAGTCTGGAGACAGCAACAGAAATAACAGAATCTCTTGAATATATCATAGGAACTGTGCTGTGAGGAAGAGTTAGCTTAGAAGAAAAGTATTTGTCTGAAAATTTTTATGACTTATTTTTTTCTCAGTTGTGTGTGGGTGGAGTATATAAAGAAAGACAGAGACAGAGACACACAGAGAGAAAGACATAGAGTCATACAAAGAGAGAGAGAGACAGAGACAGAGATAGATAGAGAACAGGGAAACAGAAAGAAAGTAAAAGAGAGACAGAGACAGACAGGATGGTGGCAATGCTGATCCCAAAGAGGACACAAAGGGTCATCAGATATCTTGCATTGCATCTGGCCTTAGGTTGATTTTCCACTCCAAATGAAAAATGAATTGTAGCTTGCAGAAATGCATCCAATGTATGATTTGACCATTAATGGAAGGTACAAGCTGTGGACCTTATGAGAGAGAAGGACTGGAGATAGGCAGCCACCTCATAGACTGAGGGGCGAGTGTGGAAAGCAGAGATTTATGGGGTATTTCTTTCCAGAGGTATGGGCCTTTCATCAGAAAACCGTTTTTTGACTCAGTTTCCTTATCCACAAGATGAAGCATGGACACAATGACTTCTGGATGCTTTTTGTTTCTGCCTTCTAATAAGTGAAAAACTTTCATTTGGATATGAATCTGAGTGTATATCAGGCAGTTATTTGTATTCATAAATGTTAGTGTTCAAGCAAGTAAAATGGGGAAATCATGAATGCTTTTAGTAGTTGAGGCACTGTCCCATCTGCAAAACTAGGTGGAAACATAGTAACATTATTAAAAGTTTAGTTACTAGATGTCAGTCTATTGAGCTTCTTCAAAAATAATGCTTTTTCAAATAGTTTACTTTTCAAAATCAATATGACTTCTAGAAAAATTAAAAGAGTTAATACCTATAAAGTGATTTTGAACCTCAGAACATATATAGTTGGGATGAGCTATTAATTATTAAGTCTTTCAATCAACAGGCTTTATGTAACTGATAAGTTCTGTCATGTCACTTCGTGGTTACCCTGAACTCACTTTATATCTCACAGGAAAGATTTTGTGATAACCCAGTGTAGCAATTTGACTCAAAACAAGTATTCTCATTTTTTTTAAATCAGTGACAATGATTGATTTCATAACCCCACATTAAGTGTAATCATGCATGTATAAAGATCAATATTAATGTAATATAACATAGTGTCTCATAAACAAGAGACACTGCAAAGAGATGGAGGATCAAAAAGACCTCACAATAAAAATAACAATTCTATGGCTATCAACTTAAAAGCCACCACACTAGACTTGGATGAGGAATAAGAGTAGAGATAGGTGAGAATGCTGGACCATAAGAAGAAAGATAATTAAAAAGAAAAGACACATCCATGAGAAACTATGAGAGTAATTTTCAGCCCTGCATCCTGTGTGAAACTAATGGAAAAATGTGAAGTAAAACCAATGTTAAACAAAACCAACCTTCCAAATACATGATCTTGGAAATGAATGCAATGTTAGAGAAAACTGTGAAAAAAGTAGAAATGAGTTAGCCAAAAGCAAGGCTGCAGAGGTAACAAGTTAGTCAGTATTGTGTCTTCTCTAAAATAAAATATGTCCTCCATCACAACTTCCTATCCAAGATATTCTGCTTTCAGTCTGTAGTTGTTGTATTATTGCATCACAATTTTCAATAAACAGCAAATTAAAAGCAAACAACTCTATCTGGATAGAATTGCACTTTCAAATCTCTATTTTGTTGAAGGTATGAGGGACTCTGAAGTTAGATTTCCCAGGAAGTTGGTATTCTTCATTCTTTCTTGAACTCAGAGAAACTCTTCAGCAGTAGAAATCTCTTTGAAGTCAGGTTGATATGCCAATGTCGAATCAAATTTTGTGAACTTCAAAGCCTGCTCTGTTGTGCAGGATATCCTGGTGAGGCTAGATACTGCAAAGAGAAATGAGAATACTACCTGACCATTTTAACTAACTTGGTCCTAAAACACTATGTAAAGTTTCTTCCTTTTTGAATAATCTCAAGTATTTTCATATGCTTATAATATTTTATATTTTATTATCATCCTCATATTTCAAATTTTTAATGTGAGTACATACTATGCTATAAAATCTGCTAACTTTATTTTACCTGAGATTTTACTTGTTTTCTTTATTAAAACAATGGATTCTCATGAATGTTTCATATATTTGTCCTTGGAAAAATTACAATAAAATGGAAATCACAGGGAAATTCTACACTATACAAATTTTAAGATGGGAAAGCAGTGTGTGTGCTTAATATTCATTTAAAGTTAATTTAGAACATTTGATTAAGGTTAATATCTTTCTTGCTTCTTTACAAAATGCTGGAAACAATGACAGTAAAAGCTTAGATTAAGCAATTTTGATTGATTACCTGCAGTGATGAGGATATTAACAATTGTGTTTAGAATAAGGTGCTGTCCTATTAACATGCTAATTGACAATCCCTTTCAAATAAATCAAAAGCTTTATGAAAATGTGGTAATCCTTCTAATATTTTTATATATACATGGTTGTAAAAATACTTCATTAAATTGTTCAAATTATATCAAATTAGTATTGAGAGTAAACTATGTACTGGACATGCATTAGGCAAAATAAATGAAACAAATATGCCTGTCATTATGAAGCTTTTTTTGGTATGGATGAATCTTTAAGGGATAACAGACATGTAAAATTAAATAACAACAAAACATGAACCGAGGTTACATAAAAGTACTGCAAAAAGACTAGTTGTACAGCAAGATTAGCAAGGTCGACAATGAAGAATTCCACTTGGTAAATTGTGTGTACATTTTTTAATAATCAGAGGAGTTAAAATTTGCTGATATAACTCATGAGCCAAGACTTGAAGCCAAGAGACTGAGTACTGTGGGAAGCCAGAATGGTGGACAGAGAAATGTCCTATGGTATGAAATATGAGGTGCCTAGGTTCTGGGATAGTAATAAGGGTTAGAAGATAATAAAGCAATCATATTATGGAGGCCATTACTGCTACTTTAAAGACCAGATAATACCCAGTTGATCTTGCAGGAGTAAACTGAATGATTAGTCTACATATTTCAGAATAGTGCTGTTAAAGTTGATGTGTTGAGATATGGTTGTGGTACAAAGGGAAAGTGATGACAGGGGAGCTACAGAGTACTATTCTTACAACGACAGGAAATCCATTGCTCCAATTTCCTTCTCAGAGTTAAGCCAATAAGATTTCCCCCTTGAAGATGTGAGGGATGAATCAACACAGGACAATGAGGATTTTTTTCTTCTTACTACTTAAATGACCAAAACAGAGGAACTACTATCAATATCAAAAGGGAAGAGATCCAAGCATATCAGGGTGTTTGTTGCTGGTGTTTTGTGAGTGGGGTAACTAGAAATTCAATTTTGATGAAATAGCTTATCAATGTGAAACAATCACATCTGCCTTTCTCCCCCCCACCCCCATGTATTTCATTAAAGGCACTAAGTATTTGCAAAATACTTAAGAGAGACAGACTTTACAATATATGTTACATGTGTATATTTTTTCACTTTACAATTAACAAAGCTAAAATAAATATTTGGGATCTGATTCCTGTTGTTAAGTACAAATTGTAATCTCTGCTATCACATATTGAATAAAAGCCTGTTCACAGATACAAAAGAAATGATTTATTTTCTTTATTAATACTGACAACTGTTTTTGTTTGTTTGTTTGTTTTGTTTTTTGGGGTTTTTTGTTTTTTTTTTGAAAAAAAAATGGCATCTTAGTCATGAGGGAAATGCAAATGACCCTGAGATTCTACCTTACACCCACCAGAACACCTAAGATAAAAAACTCAGGTGACAGCAGATGCTAATGAGGATGTGTAGAAAGAGGAACACTCCTCCATTACTGGTGAGATTGCAAACTAGTACAACCACTGCTTAAATCAATCTGGGGATTCCTCAGAAAATTGGAAGTAGTTGTACCTGAAGACCCAGCTATACTGCTACTGGGAATATACCCAAAAGATGCTAAACCAAACCACAATTCCACTGTGTTCATAGAAGCCTTATTTTTAATACAGAAGCTTAAAACAACCCAAATGTCCATCATCAGAATTGGCTCCTTGGTGGTCCTTTTTGTTTTGAGATCTTGAACAGAAATCTCTCTCTCTCTCTCTCTCTCTCTCTCTCTCTCTCTCTCTCTCTCTCTTTCTCTTCCTCTTTCTCTCCTGCTCTTTCACTTAAGTCATCTATCTTTCCTGTCCTGTTTTCTGAAGTAGCTTGTTTCTCCTGTGCTGTTTGCGTATGAATTAGGCATATCCTGTCTCTAATTCATTCTGGAAAATCTTTCTGATTTATATTTTGTCTGTCCCTCAATTAGATATCACTTTCAAATCTGGCTGCTTCCTTCATCAAATCAAAATTGCTCTTATTGTTTGGGATTATAGGTGTGTGCTTTCAGTTTTTTCCTTTCTGGAAGGAGGCAGCCAAATTTGAAAGTGACATTTAATTGAGTGGCAAAAAAATGTGGAATCAGAAAGATTTGACAGAATAAATCAGAGACAGCTGAAAAGGACAGGGATGCCATAGGAAGACCAGAAGTCTCAACTAACCCTGACCCCAGGGAGCTCCTAGAGACTTAGCCACCAACCAGAATGATAAACTCCTCTGAGGCACCAGGCACATATGTAGCAGAGGTCTGACTCCTCTGGCCTCAGTGGGAGAAGGTGCACTTAATCCTAGAGATTTGAGTTCCAGGGAAGGAGGAGGACTGGTGGAGTCGGGGTGGGGGTGGGGAAGCATCCATTAGGATGCAACACGGAGAAGGAATGTGATGAGAAACTGTGGGAGTGGGGACCGAGGTGGGGGGCAGGGTGCATCTGTATTTTAGCCGGAGATATTAAAGGTGTGTCATTCCAGTCAGATCATACAGGCCTAGAAGCTCTTTAGACGCGATTCTTTGCCGAAGCAGCCACATTGCTGGATTTAAATTTCTCTACACTTAGCAGTAGTCTGTGGCAGTACTGGGAGAGAGTAGAAGTCTTAGGAGGTGGGTCTTGAAAAGGAAGTTAGGTTGTTGAAGATAAATTCCAAGAGTATGTTTTAGGTGCTGAGAGTATATCTGAGCTCCAGAAAGTATTCTCTGAGGAGCCTCTCCTGACATTGCTTTGCAGGCATGAGGAAGGAACAGTTGCACACTAACATTCACTTACTAACAGAATGTTCTCTCATGTTACTGGCCACAAAGTATTGGAACCACATCACCATTCAGTTAAGCCTTCTAAACTGTAAGACTTAAATAAGACTCATCCCTTTTTATTTGTTTTTAATTTTTTTGCCTTGGGTATTTTTACAACAGTAGAAAGTTGAACTACATTATTTGATGGGATATTTAAATAACATTATTAAAATTGCACATGCTTGTGCGTAAGACATATGCACACAGATATGTGTATGTATACATATATATATGTCAAGACACACATATATGTATGTGTATATATATGTAAGACAATATAACAACACAATTTTCATTTTTCTTTTGCCATCTATGACCATAACAACCCCTGGGCTTATAAGAAATCTGTAACTCAATTTACTGTGGAATGAATATGACTTTAAGTATTATAGCTAATTTGCAATATGGAAAAAGAATGAAAGTAGAGAGTTATATTACTCAAAGGTATCATTTTGGCATCAACAAACCTGAAAAGCAAATAGACTTTTGCTGAATTCCTTTAAATGACTATTTTGTCTTATTTTCTTATGTTAATTTTTAAACAATTTACTAATATCAGCCTAAAATGCTTTCTGATAGAATTGTATTAAAAACTAATATCAATGTTAATGGGAATTAATATTATAAGGAAAATTAAGAAAACTCATGAACAATGTTGACAGTTCTCAAATGTGAACTATAGTTGTTATTTTAATTATATTAAAATCTCATTTATATTATAGAATAATCAATAGGCCCAAGACTACACTGAAAAGTCCATGTCTGCATGAAGATGGGAAAAATCAGAAAATGAATAATCCAAAAGTTGTCATTTTATTCAACTACAATGAATGCTAATATATTAAAAAACACATACCATATGAGTAAATTGATGTAATGTTCCCATGTTTAGAATCACATTTATTATATCCATCGTGACTGTCCACATTAATTACATAGAATGCATATTTTGCACTTGCCTTAGAATATTCATCATCCACCATGCCAGATAGGATCAGTGTACAAAGGCTGACAGTCAACCTGTGAGGATGGGGTGGATTACTAATTCACAGTCTGCTAACATCTGTCATTATTCAATATTGCAAAGCATGTATTGTTGTTTGTGTGCTTTGGAAAATTCACAAAGGCAATGTTGGCTCTTAGAACAGCCCATGCTGCGTAAACAAATTGGAGGATGATTCATGCAGTTGTTCCAGTGACATATACATAACTCTCTGTGTAAACATCGCAGAAAAGAACATACATTGTCTTTGAGCTGTTCTAGGCAGCCATTGACATTGCCATTTTGCCTGAAGAAATTACTACCAGGGACAACTGGGAGACCCAGTCTATCTTCTCCCACCATGCACATTAAAAAATTCTTCTAGGCAGTAGTTTCAGTTCAGCACATTCATTACCTTTTAATTACTTGTTAATTGCATTGTGACCTCTCATATGAGAATCTAAATCTGTTTGACAGAAACTAGCTCAGATCTGCCATGAGTACTGTGCAAAACCTTTTGTTAGCATGTGTGAGAGTGTTTGTGTTTGTGTGTGTGTATTTGGTCATGCACATGCAGCTATAAAACTAAAACACATAGGTATTACTGTGAAAAACTTCAGTATTACAAATAAGTATATTTCACCCAGGTATTTATCATGATACAGTTCATATTACAAAATTTAATGAAAATCATTCAATAAAAGTACTTACCAGGTCAGATGTATACATCTGAGAGAAAATGCCAAAATAATTTCAAAATTAAGCGTAGTATTTAAGTGTCTTTGGTGTACAGAATAATTCTAGGATGAAAGATAAGTGTGGGTATTTGAGGCTGGTGTGCAGTAAGCACACTGTCATAAAAAATTAACTACCAGGCCAAGCACTGTGAGAACCGAGATATTAAACGGGTGTTTCTTTGGAAGATTTACTCAAAGCTATTTCTCCATCCCTCATAGATGGCACACACATCATCCAACTTTCAAAAAAACTGCAATTGGAAAGATCATGTTTCTGGGCCTTTAAAGAAAAATGCCATAACTCAGAACCCTAAGTAGAATTTTCAATTTGGTTCGCCTATCTCCGTTTTCTCCTATTCCTATTTTCATAGTTCAGTAAAACAAAATAAAAAAATGACTGATTTTTTCTTTCAATTTTTAAGTCAATTTTTTTATTACCAATTAAAGCTGTTTTCAGAGAAAGAATTAGGAACTCTAAGAAATGCAGTTCCTTACCAAGATAAAGTGGAGAGTGCAGACCACCAGTCCTGTCTCAGCAGAAATGGCAGCAGGCAGTCAGTAGTACTGAGGTGGGTCAGAGAGCATAGCATTAGTATCAGGTTAACTATTACCTTTGATGTCATAGGCAAAGTATAACTGTAATGTCTGTATTCCTTCAGCATTGATAGATGTAGTTTTTTAGAATTATAGGAGATCAATATGAGCGGGAAGCCATTGCACTTGGATAGAAATGGAAAGACCAGCAAAAGAAATTATAATTTCTCCATCAGTTGCTGCTGTTGTGACTTATCCAACAACCTTTAAGTTGAGGAATGTGCTTTTAGAATGCAGATGAAAATAAGCAAAACACTGGGGGAAAGAGACCCAAATGCTACAGATGTACCATGATAACAAAATTCTACCATTTATATTCATAATAGAAAAGTCATCATGGAATTCAAAACACATGCCAAGCTATTATCACTGATATTTCATAACATGGGAAATTCATCAGGTGGAAAGTGCAAATAGGTAACAGGATAATTCAAATGGAAACAGAGTGTGGGAGTCCCCTGATTCTCAAAATGAAGAAAAAGGCAGGGACGGTTTGGAAAAGGAACACACAGAGATTGGAAACGTAATTTGTGGCAAATATCCTTCATGTCAATAGATTATGGAAGTTGAGGTTACAGGAGTATGAGAGAGAAGACTATAGGCAGTTGTCAGAGTCTGAAGAATATGAAAATAGAAGTGTTAAATGGAGAGCAAGGGGCACAAAACATCTAGACGATGACCATAGAAGAGTCTGACTCAAATGGTCATGGCTAAAATAATTGTGTAAATAACTTGTATGAAAGGAAGACCAGGTTTTGTTCAAGTGGCCTAAGAAAAGACCTAGATTGATTCTAGTGAAAAATGTTAACCAACATCAGAATGAAGATCAACTGAACAGGATTGACATGATGTTGATCTCTGAAAGCAGACAAAAGTCCCAGATGTCCAATTTTCTGAGGAACCGCCAGACTGACTTCCAGAGTGGTTGTACAAGCTTGCAATCCCACCAGCAATGGAGGAGTGTTTCTCTTTCTCCACATCCATACCAGCATCTGCTGTCACCTGAATTTTTAATCTTAGCCATTCTTACTAGTTTGAGGTGGAATCTCATGGTTGTTTTGATTCACATTTCCCTGATGATTAAGGATGTTGAACATTTTTTTCAGGTGCTTCTCAGCCCTTTGGTATTCCTCAGCTGAGAATTCTTTGTTTAGCTCTGTACCCCATTTTTAATGGGGTTATTTAATTTTTGGAGTTTAGCTTCTTGAACTCTTTGAATATATTGGATATTAGTCACCTATCAGATTTCACAGAAGAAGTCACTTGATCTGCACTCACTGACAAGTGAATATTAGCCCAGAAACTTAGAATACCCAAGATACAATTTTCAAAACACAAGACAATCAAGAACGAAGACCAACTCGTGGATACTTTATTCCTTCTTAGAATAGGGAACAATATACCCATGGAAGGAGTTACAGAGACAAAGTTTGGAGCTAAGACGAAAAGATAGACCATCCAGAGACTACCCTACCTGGGGATCCATCCCATTATCAGCCACCAAATGCATACACTATTGCATATGCCAGCAAGATTTTGCTGAAAGGACCCTGATATAGCTGCCTTGTGTGAGGCTATGCCAGTGCCTGCCAAATACAGAAGCGGATGCTCACAGTCATCTATTAGATGGAACACAGGGCCTCCAATGGAGGAGCTAGAGAAAGTACCCAGGGAGCTGAAGGTGTCTGCAACCCTATAGGTGGACCAACAATATGAACTAACCAGTACCCCCAGACCTCATTTCTCTAACTGCACATGTAGCAGAAGATGACCTAGTCGGCCATCATTGGGAAGAGAGACCCCTTGGTCTAGCAAACTTTATATGCCTCAGTACATGGGAACACCAAGGCCAAGAAGTGCGAGTGGGTAGGTAGGGGAGCAGGGCGGAGGGAGGTATAGGGAACTTTTGGAATAGCATTTGACATGTAAATAAAGAAAATATCTAATAAAAAAATTTTAAAAAAGTCCCAAATGGATTGCTACAGACTAAGGGTCTACAAACAGCCCAAGATGAACCCATTGTAAGAGAAAGGAAACCAAAAGTTACAAATGTGAAAAAGGAAGTTTTAGGGAAGAAAGGAGGACTAGTAAGGGTGTGAGGGGAATAAAACTTTGTTTGGAGAATAATAGGAATGCATTACATGGTACATAATTGCCAGATAAGATTTAATATGAAAAGTAGTTTGAAAAATTTCAGAATTTTGTATTCTACTTCACCCTTATATTTGCATATAATAATAATATCCATGCCAATAAATGGTAATAATGTCTTATTTATGTAGATGGTACCATAAGAATGTTGTTAATGTATATGATAAGTATATCATGGTGGTTTGAGTTTGATTAGCCCAGGAAGTGACACTATTAGGAGGTGTGGCCTTGTTGAAGGAAGTATGTCCCTGTGGGCGTGGGTAAAGTGATACTCCTCATAACCACATCTCCTTGTAGCCTTCATATGAAGATGTAGAACTCTCAGCTCCTCACTCACCATCTGTGCCTGGAGGCTGCCATGTCTCCAGCCAGCCCCGATTAAATGTTGCCCCTTATAAGAGTTGCTTCAATCATGATGGTTGTTCACAGCAGTGCAACCCTTACTAAGACATATATTTTATCTTTGTTACATATTACTGTTACTTTTTGATTGTTGCATTTTTGTTTCTCTTAGGAAAAAAAATACACGAGGAAGACAAGCAAGGGAGCAAAAAGATTCATTTGGCTCATGGTTTTAGAAGCTATGGTACAAGGCCACCTGACTCCAACACTTTAGTCCACATAAGGCTGCACTCATGGACACACTTATGCAGTCATAGACTTAGTCATGGGCTGTCTACAAAGTCACTGACTTGTATTCTCTCAGCGACCTATTAATAATAATGTATTCTCATCTAGAAGTGGGGCAAAGGGTATCCTTTCTTCCTCCACTCTGGAATTTCTGTTTGTTTTTAGTTGATTGTTTTTCCAGACAGGATTTATCTGTGTAGTCCTGGTATCCTGGAACTTGATCTGCAGACCAGGCTTCCTTCAGCCTTACAGAGATCTGCCTGGAATTTTTAATTGCCTTGACCTTTGGCAGATAGCTACAGTTGCTATAAGTGGATACCTGGACCAGCCATGTCCTGACCAGAGGGCAGCACTCCATATTCTTTCCCTCTACTTTCTATATTTCACATTATCTCAGTGTCCTAATCAGCTGTCTTCCCTGATTCTTGATATAGGCCTTTCATTTATAACAGAGCAGATACTGTTGATTATGTTTAACATTTTAAATGGTCTATGGGTCTCTGCATTAACTTACTCTCTTCAGTAAGAAACTTCACTGACTACCATCAAGAGCAGCAAGCAAAAATCAATAAACATAAATATTTAGAAAGTAGTTTGATAATATGACCATTTAGCAAAACAACACCAATAGATTTTCCCCTAAGGCCTATGCCTTCTATAGTCATATTTTATGGTCATGTTTAAAATACTATGGCTGAATCCCTTTATGTGGAGTTGGATTCAAACTGAAGCAATAGACAGGTTGGATACTGAACAAGAAAATTCAGCCTTTACGTTTCTGAGTCTGGGTGACATCACTCTATTTTTTTTTTCTTGCATTTTTACCAATTTACCTATGAATTTTATTGTTTTGTTTTTATTTATCTTTAATAATATCTCACTGTGTATAAATGCCCCATTTTCTTACCCATTTGTCAGATCTAGATACCTATATTGATTCCATTTTATAACTATTGTTAATATGGAAATAATGATCTTTATTATCAAAATAGTTCTATTAAGGTCCTACAGTGTTCTTAAAAGATGCTCTTAACTTCATTGCATAGACTACTATTATATATTCTTCTTTTTCGCCAATTTTTTTTTGTTGTTTAGCCTTTCTCCACTTCTATCTTACTTGATATGGATTAATAAATTCACTCATCACTAACCTTATTCTGTCTCTTTTTACCTACTAATAGAAGCTTGGGAGTATATTTTGTTTTATGTAGTTACCCAATAGTAGTTAATTTAATTATCAATTCATTAATATTTTTCAATCACAGTTTTAATAAAGAATTTATAGCATAAATAATGATTATTAACTAAAGCAACTATATCTCTCAGGAGAAAGGACATATTTTTTAAAAAGTATTTTGTCACAACCTGAAGGAAGGATGCTTAAGAAAAAGCAAAGTGTTCTGCTACACACCTATAAAAACTACAAAGATTTCAAAAGTTTCGCTTGTCTGTATTACCAAATGTCAGACTGAAATATGGTACCACAAAGAAAGTTTTTTAATTTTAAAGGGATGTAGAATTATTATCATTATCATTGTTATATTATTATTACTATTATTTTTAATTATACCACTCATGTTTGCTTCTATGCGGTGTGTCCAACCTCTAGTCCTTGGTACTTCAGGCAATATTAGAGGTGAGCTCCCTCTCATGGCATGGGTCTCAAGGTGGACCTGAAATTGATTGACACAATTTCTGTATCATCTTTATCCCAGCACACTTTGTAATACATAAGACAAATTGTAGGTCAATGGTTTTATGGCTGGGTTTATTTCTCAATTCCTCCACTGGAAGTCTTTCTGGGTTACAGGAGATGGCCTGTTCAGATTCAATATCCTCCATTGTTAGGAGTCTTAGGGCTACCCTCATAGATTTCTGGGAGTTTCCATGCGGTACGTTTCTAGTTTGTCCAGTGCTCCCCATCCAGATTCCAATTTTCTCTTCCAGTACAGTGTTTGCCTTTCTAGGTCTGGGTTACTTCACTCTTCTTTAGTTCTATCTATTTGTCTAAAAATTTTATAATGTTTTTGTTTTTAGCAGATGAGTAATACTTGATAGTGTGACTGTACCACATATTCTTTATCCAATCTTGAGTTGAGGGACTTCTAGGTGGGTTTCAGTTCTGGGTTTTATGAAGAAAGCTGGTACAAAGATAACTGGGCAAGTATCCTTGTAGAATATAGAGCATACTGGGTATATATATGTCCCGGGGTGTTATAGCTATGTCTTTTTTGTTGTTGTTGTTGTTTTCTTTTTTTTTTTATTTGCTTTGTTTTTTTGTTTTGTTTTGTTTTGTTTTGTTTTGTTTTGTTTTGTTTTTTCAAGACTAGGTTTCTCTGTATAGCCCTGGCTGTCCTGGAACTCACTCTGTAGTCCAGGCTGGCCTCAAACTCAGAAATCTGCCTATCTCTGCCTCCCAAGTGCTGGGATTAAAGGCATGTACCACCACACCCAGCTTTATAGCTATGTCTTGAGGCAGATCAATTCCCAGTTTTCTGAGAAACAGTCATATCAATTTCCACAGTGGATGTATATTTCTGCACTCCAATTACAATGGAGGAGTGTTTCCCTGGCTCCAAATCATCACAGCATGAGCTATAACTTGTGTTTTTGATCTTAGCCATTAAGACAGGTTTAAGGTGATATCTCAGGGTCATTTTGATTTATATTTTCCTGACAGCTAAGGATGCTGAACATTTCTTTTAGCACTTCTCAGCCATTTGAGGTTCCCTTATAAGTTACTCTTATTCTGAGATTAATGCTTTTCAAAATCATCACAGCCAATGAACCAGAATCTTAACCTCACCTAACATGTGCGCCACCCTTCAAACAGAACCATTGTTCATTGAAACAGTTGATGAATGACTTCATGGATAGACCATCTTAATACACACACCAGTTCTTAAATGAATGTGACCTGTTCCCTGTGGAATGAGAATGATGACAATCACTCAAGTTAAATAGTATTGACCATAGCAGGAAATCTGTATCCAAAAATCATGCCTACAGTTCATTCCTTGGTGCAGCAGAACTATCAACTCTTAGCTTATCTACTACAGAGGTAAAATCCTTTGGTGATCTGAGGGACATTCAAATGCAGCCTTATTACAATGAACTCCAATGTCCAAAATGTGTTCTTATTTTGTGTTTGTACCACAGTAAGAGCCAAAATTTTAAGCTCTACTAAAAACAAAACAAACAAAAAGACTTTATCTATTTATATTCATTAAAAAACTAATAGTGATATATTATTTTAAAATATCATACAGTTAATATATTTTGTTATTTGAAATTTAAACTGAGAAAAACATATGTATTTTCAGTAATGCTGTAGACAAACATCTACATAAGACTGTTCAATGGATTGTTGTTCGATATCAAACAACTTTTATAATATTCATTTGTGTTGTTACAATATTCTATAAATTTTAAAGATTATGATAAAAAAGAAATGTATTGTAGGTTTTAAAGGGGGTGGTCTCTGGGAGGAGTTGGGGTAAAAAAGGGAAAGAAGAATGTGATGTAAGTCTATTTATTCAAAATATGTTTTTAAGTGTTATCAAATTCAGATAGATTGAAATTATGTATCTTTTCTCATCATAATGCAATAAAACTTAAGGAGAGAGAGAGAGAGAGAGAGAGAGAGAGAGAGAGAGAGAGACAGAGAGAGAGACAGAGAGAGAGAGAGAGAGAGAGAGAGAGAGAGAGAGAGAGAGAGAGAGAGAGAGAGAGAATTCCTCTGTTGAAAATTCTCTGTTTAGATTATTACCCTGGAATTTATTTATTTATTTATTTATTTATTTATTTATTTATTTATTTATTTATTTATTTTTTGGTTTGTTGATGTCTAATTCCTTGAGTTCATTGCATATTTTGTATATATTTTGGATATGTCAGATGTGTGGTTGGTGAAGATCTTTTCCCATTCTGTAGGTGGCCCTTTTGTAGTTAGATAGTGTCCTTTACCTTATAGATCCTATTTAGTTTCATGGGGATCCCATTTATTAATTGTTGATCTTAGTGTCTGTGAGATTGGTCCTTTTGTTCAGGAAGTTGTCTCCTGTGGCATTGGGCTCAAGGCTATGTCTCACTTTCTCTTCTATCAGGTTTAATGTATCTGATTCTATGTAGAAGTCTTTAATTCACATGGACTTGAATTTTGTGCAGAGAGTGATGCTGCATGCCTTTAATTACATCACATGAGAGGCAGAGGCAAGCAGATCTCTGAGTTCAAGGCCAGCCTGGCTTACAGAGTAAATTCTAGTACAGCCAGGGTAATCAGAGAAATCCTGTCTTTAACACATCTCCACCAAAATCAAAGTCTAGAATAATTATTTTACATAAACATGATAACCAAATTATTTTCATCATACTTTGTCAGTTTTGAAGGATATTTTTACACGTGTATTGCCCCTTGGTTATTATTCTAGAGCCCTAGTCCTCCTTCATAATCAGTTTGCCTCTCCTGCAAAATTATGTGCAGTTATTCCTATTTTTTTCTATCTGTGAAATCCAAATTTAAGAACAAGCTCACTTATATACATAGTTACTTGTGCAATTTTTATCTTAAAATTAAATGAAGTGATTACAGATATGCAACAAGGCTATAGTTGTATGTTAGATGTTACAAGGAAAATTTAATTCCTGCATATTCATGTATGGTATGATCAATAGGTGTGCAAAAATTGATTTGAAGAAAAAAATAAATAGAGGACACTTCTTCATTTAAGTCTTTTGAAGAGAAAAGGAACACTAGAAGAGAGGTTAAAGAAGTGTTACTTGACAGTTTTAATCATCAAGTGGGATTCCGGTGGAGTAAATACTGGACAATGTATTGATGATATTTGCCATTAATTTTGGTTGGATACACCCATAAAAGTTCACTTTATTATTATGTTTAACAACTCAGTTTATACTTTACTTCTAATATCTGGAATAGCATAATATTTGGGATCACATAAAATTTTGTATTTAAATATGCAGTGGGTCTAGAGACAGTGTTCTATAAAGGCAGAACTTAGAGAAAGGGGAGGAGGATGTCATATGTGCACATTGAGACAGCATAATCAATGATTAAGGAAATGTACTTGATTAAACACAAACATTTAATTTAGTAGACATAATTTTTGATAGACTTTTCAGCATATTTCCATGTTAAAAATTTCCAGTAATACCAAAAGTGACACCTCTAACCCAGCATTCAGAGACAGTTGGATCTCTGTGAGTTCGAGTACAGACTATTCTAGATATATACCTAGATTTGTCTTAGTAAACTGTACTATACATACATTTGTTCAATTTATTTCACTATTTGTGTTTGTGTATATATGTGCTTGTAATTTCTCTCTCTCTGTTTGCATATATGGGGGCTTGGTGTGTGTGTGTTTGTGTGTGTGTGTGTGTGTGTGTGTGTGTGTGTGTGTGTGTGCTATGTATGCATGTGTATGAAGGCCAGGGTCTGATATTGGGTACTTTCCTCAAATGCTATGTACTTTATAAATTGAAGGAGACCCTCTGACTTTAATCCCCAGAGTTTACCAAATGAGCTGTTCTAGATAACTAGCTTGCTCTAGGGATCACAACTCATATCCTTCTGGGATTATAGACAAGCTGTCATGTTTGCTCAGAATTGACAGAGATGCTGTGGATCCAAACTGTGGTTTTTATTTCTTATGAGCAGTGTTTTGCACACTAAACCAACTCCCCAACAACTGAAACAACATTTTTTCCTAGATTTTATTTGATCACAGCATTTTTGCCCTTCATTTACCATCTCTGAAAGTAGTATTCAAAATAATTCACAGTAGGAAACTCCCAGAAAATTTATCAAAGCTGCTGCAAATCTACATCAAGGAATGGTGTCTGCAAGAGGGATAAAGTGATTCTCAGAGATAAGTGGATATTAGTCCTAAAGTAAGAATACTCATGATACACTAGATAGAATCAAAGAAGTTAAACAGAAGGAAGGCCCCGATGAGGATGCTTGAATCATACTTAGAAAGGGAAACAAAATAGTCATGGGAAGAAAATGAAAAGAGGAGGAGGAGGAGAATAGGAGTTCAGATTCAGGTGTGGGGAGACAAAGGAGAGAGGTTCAGAGAACCAGGAGAATGAATAGAAATCTTCATATTTCCAAGGCTGGGGTGGGAAGATCTCTAGGGAGTCCCTGAGATTACCTAGAGGGGAGGCATCCAAGAGTCAGTGACGGTGACCTTATTCCAGATGCTTAATAGTGGGTACATGGAACCTGAAGAGGACACTTCCTGTAGCCAGTTTAGAACTCCAGTAGGACAAAGAAACCAGCCCATCCACGAAATTTTCAACCCAAAATTTGTCCTGTTTCAGAGGCATTTTGAATGTAGTTATAATAATCTTTCAGACCATTTCTATATGTCTTTCTTTCCAAGGCTGTGTCTAAATTCTATGTGACACAGTGTTTTGAATATTATAGATATTTACATAATAGTATGTAATGTTTCATGCTTTCTTAATGCATGTGATTTACAATGCATTTATGTTAGATGACTGGATCAGATATTTGCAAATTCTCTTTTGCCTGCTATCTGATAAAGATGCAGGAAACAAGTCCAAGACACAAATTATGGTATTTTGAAAACAAAAGTGCATTTTTGTGTATATTTTATACCTGCATTCTTCTCTATCTATTCTCTTTTTCTGCTAACCATTCTTATATTACATTGTATTTTTGAATATGACTAAATAAATCACATGATTTTTTTGTTCAAAGTTGTGGAACATTGATACTTACTAATTTTATTATAAATAAATATTGCTAAGTCTAATAAAAAATTATTAGAACTTTAGAAACCAGATATTTTTAAATTTGAGTCATGATATTTTCTACTCTCTCTGCCCTGTTTTCTTATCTGGCTTTCTCTACCTATTTCCTCTTCCTCAAATATGCAGAATCTTTATTTCTCTTAGTAGTCTATTAACAGACCCAGGTTGTCTTTATTTTTTACAGTTGTTTTCATATTATAGGTAACTTTAAAATATCACAATGAAATTTCCTGGTATATAAAATCATAACATTTGATAATTACAGATAAAAGGATAAAGCCTATGGACAAAATAAAGCAAAAGAAGTTTGTTTATTTTTTCAAAAAAACTTAATACTGTTTACATAATAGTATGAAAGGGAAAATTCAGTTTCTTTTTAAATAATTTTGAAGGAGGAAACTATGCTAATGTAAGTTAAACCCTTTAATTCTGTAATTTTTAAAAAAATATGACAATATAAAAATTCACTGTTAAGTCAAGACTTTATTCTTATTTAATTAAATTTGTGTTGCTTTTATTATAAAATTTGGAAATTAATACATTCAGAGAGTTTCTTCAAATTTCTTTCTTGGCAAACCCTACAAGTTCAACAAAATCTTTTCTTTTTCTTGAATAGTTCTATAATTTGTTTTTCCTCCGATGCAAAAGGAAGGACTCAGAGGTGATTAATGCTGGCATTAATATACATTAGTCATTGGACTGGACGATTTCCCAACTGAGCAGTGCCACATTTCCAATGGCTTCCCAATTAATGAGTGTCTAATTGACTCATCTGCAAATCTTGCAAAGCAATATTTTTACTAACTAAATTGAACCTGCCACTGCAAAAACTCTGCAGAGCTGAGGGCATAATTAACTATTCTCAGAATACTTGATCTCAGAAGCCCTGGGGATAATCAATGCTAGTTTCATTTGGAAATGGTTTTGTTGCTCTAATCATGACACAGTGCTTGTGAATTACTGATGGTTTGATGACTGTTGCTTATTTGGACCAGAACAGAAAAGCTGTAGCTAACTCAAACTTTATAGCACAATAAATTTTACAAAGTATCTCAAGTTTAAAATTAGTCAAATGAAATGGAGCTTCAAGTACTATTTGTCTTCCAAAAATATTTGTGCTTACCAAAACAAAACCAGGCCATCTACCATTTGCTCTGCGACCATCACATGGGAAAGTCCACAGAAGCCCCACTTTCTTTCAAAAAGTAGAAAGTATGGGGTCTGATAACTTAATGATCATTTTAAACAGTGGCTTTCTATATGATTCATGTGTGGAAATTTATGAGCCTCCCCATTTAATTAACAATGAGAATTATGAGCACAGAGACCATAATCACTATGATTCATATAGTTAAATAATTATGGGATCCATAAGTTAGCAAAGTGAGCATACAGAACTGAGCTTCTTCATGATCTAAAAAGAAATGTAACATCAGAAATTATAAATGGAGTAAATTCATAGAAATTAAAATGAATTCTATAGTGTATGCTCCTGCATAAATATATTTTAATATAGTAATTTTTGTGTGTAGGTTCTCATGTATAATATCTTATGGGTGGAGTTCAATATATAAGGCTAAACCCAGTTCTTTTTATATTTTTTTTATTAGATATTTTCTTCATTTACATTTCAAATGCTATCCCAAAAGTCCCTTATACCATACCCCGACCCTACTCTCCTACCCACGCACTCCCATTTCTTCAGTTCTTTTATTCTACCTTTACATGGGTTCTGGGAATCAAACTCACTCTATCAGGATTTGAAGAAGTATATTTACATGCTCAACCATCAACCTGAAATGGCCTTAAATATTTAAATCACTAGTTTGAGCATACATATATGCATATGTATATGTATGTATATATATATATATATATATATATATATATATATATATATATATGTGTGTGTGTGTGTGTGTGTATTTGGATATATGTATATATTTGGATATGCCTTAAGTGGTGAGGGTCAAGACATACATATGAATATTAATATATTCATACT